>NC_081530.1:5203427-5513427 GCF_030273125.1 Centropristis striata
GGTAGCATGAACACAGAATATCATCACAAGAATTATAGCATATAACAGTATATTTGCAATGTATCCACCTGTACGTGCCATTCAGTATTTTGACTATTGTTGTGTTCCTATATTCCTTTATTAGTGTGATTAGTGTGATGTCATTAGTGTGGACAAATATAATGATAACAACACAAATAGCTCATAAGAGTTTAATTAAAGAGCTGATATCTACCCATTTTCCATGGTTTTCTTGATAATGATTTAAGTTATTATCAAGAAAAAGATGGAAAACGTCCAAATATCAGCTCTTAAATCAAACTTTTATGAGCTCTTTTTGTTGTTATCATTATTTTTGTCTAAACAAACACATAAGAAAACAAGGGTGGTCTAATATTTTTTCCATGACTGTATCTGCAATCTGCAGTTTAGTCTTTCTACACTGAAAAAAGAACCAACTTACTTGAATTGTTTCATTTGGTAACAGCTAAATGAATTACGTTCTTTCAAATTAATTTAATAAATTAGATTAATTTGATATAACTTAATTCATTTAGGTGTTACCAAATGAAACAATTCAATTAAGTTGGTTCAACTATTTTTTTTTTCAGTGTAGGTCTTTCAGTATCCCTGATCATCCAATCTGCCTATAAAAGGCCCAGCGATAGTTGTCATTGTATCCATGGATACTGTGCCTGGAGGAATTGCTAGCAGCTAATGCAACATGACTTTCATGGTGCAGATTGGCCAAGGTGTAAAGAAACACAAGTTAACATAGACTCGCTGACACATTAAAGGTCCCAAATTATGTGGAAAGATAATCGTAATCAGCTCATTTCAAGAGTTGTTTTGGTGCAGTGATACACAACCGACGCTCACATTCATGTAGGACAAACTCTCTCCTAACTGTCATTTTGTGATCATGTTTTTTAAACCGGTTCTTCGACATATTTCTCTCTGCGCTGAGCAGTGGCAGTTGGCAAGGTGTGTGTAAGTACTACTGGGTAGATGCAGAGGTTACAGAGGAGGAAGTGCACATACTCTTTTATATACAGTACAGGCCAAAAGTTTGGACACACACCTTCTCATTCAATGCGTTTTTCTTTATTTTCATGACTATTTACATTGTAGATTCTCTCTGAAGGCATCAAAACTATGAATGAACACATATGGAATTATGTACTTCACAAAAAAAGTGTGAAATAACTGAAAACATGTCTTGTATTTTAGATTCCTCAAAGTAACCACCCTTTGCTTACTAGAATATAAGACATGTTTTCAGTTATTTCACACTTTTTTGTTAAGTACATAATTCCACATGTGTTCATTAATAGTTTTGATGAACTTACAATGTCAATAGTCATGAAAATAAAGGAAATGCATTGAATGAGAAGGTGTGTCCAAACTTTTGGCCTGTACTGTATACCAATGTCCTTTTGGCTCATGTGGGTATACTGTATTTCTATACTTACTTTCTGACTAGGTGCACATTTAAAACTCATGTTGAAACAACTAACCTTTAAAGGTGGAGATTTGTCAGAGTCAAATGAGGCAGAAACAAACATGATACAAAGATATAATACAGTAAGCCAACCAAACAGGGCTATGGTGAATGGTAAAAGGGGGGTATAACTTCCATTAAACGTGTTAATAAGCTAAACACAACTGTTAAAACGATGAATGGTTTCGTTTGTTATTCATCTCGCCACTGATTGTTTATTTGACAGAGACAATATGCACAAAACATATATTGCACCAGAAAAAGCTTATTTGTGTCTGAAGTTTAATCAAACATTTTCTGTGAGAAGTACAACCTGTAATAATAACTTTTCTAATTGTGTTGTTGTTGGTTTTGGTACAGCTCTGGAAAGCAATAGACTGAGTCGGATTTGTGAGCAGGATGAGACAATGGCATTTCTACCAAAATCTGTGTTTCCACCTATTGACATCTACCCAAAGGCTCCAGAAGACGGCCTCTCCAAAGAGTTCCCAGTAGAGGAAAACATACAAGTAATGCTCTTTCTATGTATCTCATTTAAAAAAAGATAGGTTGGCATAGTAGAGGCTGTGACAGTCATGGCCAATCATCATTCAATCAATCAGACTTTGTTTGTATAGCACTTTTCATACACGAAATGTAACACAAAGTGCTTCACATAAAAATAATAATAATAATAATAATAATGATAATAATAATTATAAAAAAAAAAAAAGAAACAAGCATCCCCAACCCTCCACCCGTGACCCTCCATCCTCCCATCCATTTAAAAACAAAGCACAAACTGAGGAAGCTCCATCTCAACGTGGAGCAGTGAGGAAACACTGGACGCAGGTTAGAAATTAATTAGATAAAATAAAGAAAAATCAAGTAAGGTAAGATAAAATAAAAAACAAAAGTAAATAATAATAATAATAATAATAATAATAAAAAGTAAAAAAGCTAGATAAAAAAGATTAAAACAATGAATAAATAATTAAAAAGTAGAGCATGATAATATATATATATATATATATATATATATATATATATATATTTATATATATATATACACATTTATATTTAATACATTTTATCAAATATATGAAGTAAAATGAAATGACGACAGAATCATTTATTACAGTGCATGTTATGAAACAGTCTGACACCTGTCTGATCTGAGCTCCTCTACTTCCCAGCTTGAACTCCCAGTGGAGACAGTAACAGCCCCGACTCCACAGTCCCATGAGTCAGGTCGGGTGGACGAGAACCTGGTTGGTACTAAACTGTTGGTGGAGCCCTGGAACGAGCTGCCAGACATCCCGTTTGCCTCTCCTGGTGGCAGGGGCCGGCAGGGCCCCGGGGTGACCTCCGTGGTGGGTCCTCAGACTCCGACCGACTGGCTGTACGAGGCTGAGAGCACTAAGGCGCTGGTCAGCCCTCCTCCTCCTCCACCCCCCACAGACTCACCGCTGCCAGGTAAACAAGCACAATGCAAACAGAAGGACTACGTCTTTGATACACGTCACTTCAAATATACGGTCATTGCCTTCTGACGACGTATTGATGGGAAATCTGTAGTTGTGCAACACATCATAAGGCTGCTTATCACATCTTATGTTTGTTTATTGCACCCTTCCTTTCTCAAACAGGTGTCTTACATTTACATTTAGTAATTTAGCAGACGCTTTTATCCAAAGCGACTTACAGGAAGAGTAAAAGCAAACAATCAAGGTATAGTGCAAGTCTTTCTTTAAGTGTTGTGTAAGATGAGCAGTAACAGTAAACATGCCAGATGGAGGTGTTCCTCACTAGAGGTGGCCTTTTTTCTCAATTCTTTTTATTTTGTTGTATCTCTGTTCTTTTGTGGGGACCATGTGAATATATATACTTTTTAATATTTTTATTTGTAAATGATGAGAACAAAATCAGTGGTGGAATGTATGTAAGTACATGTTAAATGTTTCATTCTTTGTATTATGTTGTTGTATTACCGTTATATGCTACTTTATGCTACATTTCAGAGGTAGATACTGTAAGTTTTACTCTATTACATGTTTGTCATAGTATGTCATAGTTCATTTTTTAGTTACTTTAGCTTTAATATATAAAGATCCCCTTAACCAATTCAAACAGTAATAATGATCCAACAATCTCATATACAGGTGCATCTCAATAAATTAGAATATTGTAGAAAGTTTATTTATGTCAGTAATTCAATTCACAGAGTGGAAATAACACATTATATAGATCCATTACACAGAATGAAAGATTTCATGTCTTCATTTATTTAATTGGTAAGGCTTTATATTAAGGTCCTTGTAATAACCATTAATTAACAAGTAATAAGAGATACTTCTTGCTTTAGATCCCTTTAGTTGCAAAAAGCATAGTTAACTGTTAACAAGTTATACTTATAGTTAACTTATAATAGATGAGCAATAAAGTATATTTTAATATCAATAAGCAAACAAAAGATTAATAATCCGTGGCAGAGGTTAGGAATCAGGCTTGTAACTGGAGAGTCGCCGGTTCGAATCCCGGTACTGACAGGTCTAGGACTGAAGTGCCCTTGAGCAAGGCACCTAACCCCCCTGCACAGCTCCCCGGGCGCAGTAATGTGCTCCTTGCATGGTGTGTTCACTTGTGTGTAAAAAAGGATGGGTTTAATGCAGAGGTTGAATTTCCCCATTGTGGGATTAACAAAGTAATCTTCTTCTTCTTCTCTATCACCCTTGTTGTCCTTTCAGATGAGGGCTGCAGTCAGCCTCTGGACCCCGGCCCCTGTCGACAGTACGTAGTCAAGTGGTACTACGACCCCGAGGCCAACGCCTGCGCTCAGTTCTGGTTCGGAGGCTGCCAGGTCAATGGAAACAACTTTGAGACAGAAGCCAGCTGCAGGAATTCCTGCGTCTACACGTAACAAACTGTGTTTGGAGAAAAGGATGCGTGCAAAGCTAACATGCTCCATCACTCTCTAAGGAACAGAACAGACTGATGATGCAGGTCAGCAGCTGCTGTGGCCACACTCTGTGGCCTGCTGCAGGTGAAGGTGAGGATGAAGAGCTGACTTGGACCTCCTCACTGTCTCTCAGGCTACATTCACACTGCAGGTGCTCCTGCTCAATTTTGAACTGCCACACACACCAGCTGATCTTTTTGGACGATTATGTATATCTGTTCTGGGATTTTTACACCTAATATAATAACTAAACACTAATACAAGCTGACAGGTGATCAAGTCTAGTTCAACATGTCATCCCTGATGAAAATATTTGGTAACGCTTTATATTAAGGTCCTTGTAATAACCATTAATTAACAAGTAATACGGCCCTTGTAAGTCCTTACAAGATGCTTATTAACATTACTGTGTGTTTATAAGCCAATATAAGTATTAATAATGGCATTATAATACAACTAATAGCAGGCTATAAGAGATGTATAATAAGAACATTAATAAAAGCCTCATGAGTATCTTATAATTCTTCATAATAGCATTACAAACACCCATAACCCACCCATTATGTTTTTACCATGCCTTTATTAATCTTTTGTTTGCTTATTGATATTAAAATATACTTTATTGCTCATCTTTTATAAGTTAACTATGCACTTGTTAACAGTTAACTATGCTTTTTGCAGCTAAAGGGATCTAAAGCAAGAACAATGCCTTATTACTTGTTAGTTAATGGTTATTACAAAGACCTTAATATAAAGCGTTACCAAATATTTTTCTTTACACTTATTTTCTGTTGTTGTCTAGTTGATTTTCAGGCTAACAATGCAGTCATACATACACAGTATACTAATATCCCTGTGTGTCACATGCTCCACTGCCCACATTTCACCTTGGCTTTGTGTTTGTATAACTGCCATCTGACACTGGACTTAAAAAACCAGGGGCATGTATAAGGATAAGGATAACTAATCCTGGGTACCCACTATCACATAGCTGGTTATCATCTGGCTCTGGTAACAACAGCTTTCCAGCTATGAGCATGTCCATTTTAAATCTTTTAGTCTTTTTTTTTTAGTTTATTGACTCACTGATATCAGGATACTTATTTTCTAATGGGTCTCAATTCAACACTAAAACCGTGAAGAACCTCAGTGTTTAAAAAAAAAATGCAGTCACATTGTTGTAATTAGAATCATTTAAGATTTAGACAGACCTTTACAAACAAATCAAATGCAAAAGGAGACTGGTGTCTGTTTAAAATGAGCTTTTGAGAGGTACATCAGCCAAGCCAAAATGATTGTCTACAGCTAACGTGACTCCTTTGATATCCGTAAAAATAGCCTTTCTGTTTTCCTTCTTTGTCTAAGTTCACATACAACCACCATCCCTCAGCACTGTCAGGCTAACATTACCGGTTTTTCTTCTTCCATTGACACACAGATGTCAGCTGTTATTGAATTTCACTGGCTCAGAACATATTTTTTGATGCACACAAAACCTCAGATACATTTTTCAACAGTGTCTCTACAAACAAGACCTAATTTATTCACATTAAGTTGACCGACTGTGTCTTTAAAGACATTTTGTGAAATATGTTAATTTTTTTGGCCCCTGAGAGCTCACAACGCTGCAACTTAAGAAAACACATGCAAATACACAAAACACAAGCAAATTGAGAAAACATCATCAATTTGACAACACAAGCGCAGCATTTAGAAAAGGCGCTGCAAAGACCACAACACAACAGAAGTGTTTACAGAGGACACTTAAAAGTGATGCACACGTCTGGACACGCTTGATATTATCACGTGCTTGTGTTGTCAAATTGATGAAGATGCTTTCTCAATTTGCTTGTGTTTTGTGTATTTGCATGAGTTTTCTTAAGTTGCAGTTGCTGTGAGCTCTCAGGGCCACCGTAATTCTTGCCCGAAGATTGACGAGAAAATCTATACCACTCTCATGTCTGGACGTTAAGTACAAAGCTATAGAGTAGCCATCTTTCCCTCAGTTTCCAGGCTTAATGCTAAGATAAGCTAAGCTAAACTAAGCTAGGGAGCTTTTGGCTATAGCTTCATATTTACAATTCAGATATGAGAGCGGTAGCAGTCTGAGTATCTAACCCTTCGCCAGAAAGCAAATAGGAGCAGTTTCCAAAATGTTTTCCTTTAAATCTAAAGTGTAAAAATATTTACATTTGGAGGCATTTTGAGCAGCAAACAAGGAAAGAGAGTGAGAATACCAAAGCCTCAATAGACACCAGTACAATGAATGCAAAATATTACATCACAATCAACATATTCTGTCTATTCCAAGCAGCTCAGCAGTACTCAGAAACATCTATCTCCACAACTGGAAAGAGCAAAACATCAGAATTGAGGATATTTCGCCTGCAATGTGAATATAGTTTCTGTATGTACTGTAGGTTATGGACACAACAGTGTATAAACCCATTTTTATTTCATTCTCTTGAATTCTAGAATTTGTCTTATGTCTCCTATATTGTTTTTGTGGGTCACTGTTTGTAGGTGTTTCTTTAAGAAGTGTCCGCAGAGCAGCGGTGCCTTCAAGGGCATCTTGAGAACTAAACACAAACTGTTTTTAACTGTTCTTTCACACTATGTTCTAGCTACTTCATTGTTCATTCCTTAAGTTATATTTTTTTAGTCGTCTTAACAAAATATATTAACCTCCATTATGATGAATGTTGTATGGAAAGAAACACTTGACTGCAAAATATATTGTTTTATTGTTTAACATGGTAATAGCGCCAGAAGGAATAGTAAACTTAGAACATGGTAGTTCAATAAAATAAACATTTTTTCATAAATATACATTTGAAAGATTCCCCATTTAAATAACCCTCGGAAAAGTGCAACACAGAAATGACATTTGACATCATCATACACACATATGGTACATTAAGTTGTCAGGCCTGCTGATCTAAAGTCTCTGGCTGTGTCTCATTTCTTATATATAGATTACAATTTGAAAGAGAGGCAGGAATGAAAGACAACAAAAGTCCTGGGACAGAAGCAAACTGTGGATGTTGTTCTACCAGACTTTTCTGCTAAGAATGAAATGAGTGGTTTGATGCCACTTTCATATCTGTAGCGTTGTCCTCAACTAAAAAACAATTCTCAAGTCGACTAACACTCTTCTGTGTGATTTAAACAACAGATGTGTGGTTTCTCCGCAAAATAATTATGCTCTTTGAATCCTAGCTTTTACCAGAGATTTGCCCAGACTGGTCTTGGGAATGAGTCACTCAGTGCAAAAATAGCAGAAAAAATGATAATGGACTAAGAAATGGGCAGCCCTACATATCTGTCTGGTACTTTTACAGCTGCAGCCTGCACACATACAAACATTGAAGTGTAAAAATAAGTTAGTTAAAAGTTACTGCTCATGGCCAGAAAATAGTCCAGGACATAACACCCTGTAACACCAAAACAGATTAAACAAGGCGGTGTAACATGCCAATTACTGAGCTTTAGAGATGCAAGGAGGGCCGCTGTGACTGGCCGTAGCCAGGCTGCCTGCTTCCCGCAGTTTTAAGACACTATGCTCAACTAAGCAAAAAAGCCAACTTGTATTTTTTGGCCTTAAACAGTGATTTAAGTTGGTAAAACTTGGAAATATAAATTACTGACATTTAGGGCAATAATGTAAGTTAGCACAACAAAGGAAGCCAGTTGTCTGCTCAAAAACAAGTTGGTGAGTTGTTGTTACTTATATCTTTAAGTTGGGGTTCACAACAAGGGACAATATAGTTCTGCTAACTCTTATTTCTTTGTTGTGAAACCCGGGAAGGCAGTGAAATTCGGTCATTAGCAAAAGCTAGCGACTAACTGATGCTAGCGGCTAAGAAGAGTCAAATGATAAATGGACTGCGTTTGTAGTACCTATCTAGTCATATTGACCACACAACATTTATGCTCTGGTGGCCACCTACTCGTCACTTAATCAGATCATGGGACAACCATCAGGAACAATTTTTCGCACATTTGACCATAGATTATTATTTAGGTGGCCATATAGAGAAAACTGCTGCTCTGTTGGCAGAAGAACCAGGTATCATAACCTGTTTTCATCCCTTTATCCAACTTTTTCTTCAATTATACATCATTTTTTTTTATGTTAGGCATTTAGATCCTTTGTTTTCTTACATTAACTTCAACACAGAATATGACATACATGACATATACAAATGTGTTCCCCGACAAAGACACACTTCTTGAGCTACAGTACAACTTTTTAGGACTGTCATTGAATACAAAACTAAGCAAGACAGACCCAAGGCACACATATTAAAATTACCTTTCTTTATCTCTTATGATGTGCAAAGTAGCAGCTTGGTAAAACAGACCACCAATTGTCATGAACACAGTTTTCACAGTTTAAAATCAGGCCTTGGCAGGAATACTTAAGCAGGTTGAGGAAATCAACATATTTAAATCCTGAAAAGCCTTAAATCATAAAGTTTTGATGAAGGAGATATTAATATATCATGGTAAGTAAGTTAAGCTTGGCTCTACAACCTGCCAACACCCTCAACCCCTTCTCCAATTACTGTAGAAGCTGCTGTGCACACACCAGCATGTTAAGTGGATCTCGGTGTAGTTTGGTGTGTGGTGTGTCCTTCATCTGGATTAAATCTGTGTTTGTATCCATATGGCCGCAGATGGTGTGTCAGGTAGTCCAAAACATACATCTGGACAGCATGAATGTAGTGAAAGGATACAACCAAATCTGAGCAGCAACCTGGACCCTGGAGAGAAAAAAACAGCAGAGGACACTCAGGCTATGTACTAAAACAGAGAAGCTTGTGACAACTGCTGGATGAGTACACTGAGTATACTTACACACCAGTAATAATACCAGTCGTTTCAACTCTAGTGCTAATGCCAAATTACTCAGGCTATCTCTGACCTCACCACACCCAGCATGAGCAGTCCAGTACAGCTGGTCTGATAAAGCTGGTAACCAAATATCAACTGCAGCCCACAGTTAATATGAATATCCAAAGTATGTGGGTGTTTCTGTGCAGGTGAGCTTGTGCACATGAAAGAAGCAGGTTTGTCACAGCCAATCACATGCAACAAAAAAACAACTCAGAGAAGTACACATTTAACAAAACTGGTGATCCCTACTTGGAAATTTGGTCAGTAAAGCATCTTAAAAGTTAAATATTATGAGATAAAAGAAAGCCAATCGGGGGCTGGTTGCACCAACAGGCCTCACACTGGACTTAAGCCAAGTTTGTCTAAGTTGCCATTGTAAATCCAGCACCATCTACTCTTAAGCCTTGTTCTCACTAAGACCAGTTGCAAAGCTCACACCTAGCCAGGAGCAGGCAAAAAGTCAAAATCTAGGCCGATGACATATAATATTATAACATGCAGGCACTTGGATGGGAGAGTTATTAGAGAAGGAAGCAATCCATTGGAAATAAATGATAAGGAGCTGATTGAGAGGTTTCAGTTATGTACGAGAGATCAGTTTGCCAGTTCAGTGACAGCTTGAACACCAGTTCAGGTTGTCCTTAAACACAGCATATCCGCATTGCAGCTGCTAACTGTTATTATGCAAATGGTGCTTTTTCAAAATACAGTTGAAGATATGATAAACGTCCACCCTCTACTGGGCCGTCCACTTGGCACTGAGCCGCTGCCCAGGGCGATAGGCCTGTGTTTCTTTCAATTAAAGCGAGTCAGCTGTGACAAAGCAACAATTCCAGGATTCCTGAGCAATCATTAATTGCTTCCTTTACTTCTTGCCAAGTTAACGGCTTTTTCTTGTTTGTCATTATTCTTGCAGTCAGTATACATTTGTGCTGGCACTACAGTTCTATTAATTTTCTTATTTTAATGGCAGTGAAGTTGCCTTTTCTTTTTCTTTGATCCTCCATGATTAGAAATGGCTAAAAATATCAAGCCCCGGGCATTAACAACACTGTAGTCTAGCAATACACACTGACGTGGGAATTCATTTGAACATGCATCAATATGAACGAGTGTAGTAAAGACTAGGTTTAGGTCTTTACTAAAGATTGGTCTAGCCATAACAAAGACCGACTTAGCAGTGAGAACCAGGCTTAGCAAAGACAAGTTGGTGCAGAAAAATGTTTAACCCCTTAGCGTTTCTGCAATTTAACCTTAAAACGGTTAAAGAAAACGTTGAAAAAAGTAAATTGAAAGCTGTTCTTGAATAGAGTAAATATGTGGTCACATTTGAAAGGTAACACTCTGGAGTTTATTCTCAAAGAGTCAGAATAACTAAGTGCTGCTGTTATTGAGTGATGGAAGTTGAAACACGGTGAAAAATAGTTTAACCCTGCAACCTCCAGTCATCATTCTGGGCTCTGATGAAAGGTGACAATTTCCTGTTGTGGTTGTATCTTAAAATGTGGTTTTAATCAATAGAATCACAAGAATATTAGCTTTCCAATGATATGTAGCATGAATTTGGCTACAGCTTTTTGCTTAAAACTTTCTAAATTAGCATCTTTTGTGTTGTGTTGCTGTCACAATGTCTACATACCAGGAGAGTCTGGCTCAAACTAAAGGACAGATTATTCACTGAGTGGAGCACATGGAGACCAACAGCCCAGCAAAGAGGAGACACTGCTAGAGGAAGCAGAAGTGAAGCAGGCGAGCCAGGACCCAGACCAGGCAGAGAGCATCACCCTTCTGTACAGCTTTCTTTTCACAAACAGCCACTCTTTCATCAACACGCTGGATGACATGACTGATTACCAACAACATGCATGTTATGCATGGAAAGCTGCCTTATGCTGATATTGCAGACCAGGCTGCATGAAAACATACCTGACTTAGCTTAGCCATGGAGGTAGCAGGCTCCATTATCACGCTGGGCAGACCCCAGCCCTGACTATGCTTTGCATCCGCCTGTGCCTCCTCTCTGCCCGGCTGTTATTGTCTGTGCACGCCGCTGAGCAAGTAATTTACATTTAGCAGACGCTTTTATCCTAGGGTGACCATATTTTGATTTCCAAAAAAGAGGACAATCGGCACGGCCTCGAGACACAAATTCAGACAGGCTTCTCGGAGGTTGATGAACATGCATTATTATGCTTCAATGGTGCAAAATTAACTTCTGTAATAAAATAAAATGAAATCTGTAAAAATTTGTAACAAAATAATAGCTCTCGTAGACTCTTTTCAAATAAATTAATAAATAATATGAAATAATTTCTAAATATGAACTCTTCTGTTAGAAAATCTAGCTTCAACAATATATCTCTTAATAACTGCAATAAGATAAATAATAGAAGAGTCTCACAAAGATACTAACTTAACAAACAAAAAGGATCTATACTTTTCTGCTCTGCTCTCTGTCTCTGTGTGTGTGTGTGTGTGCGGCGCTGACCCGCCCACAAGGCAGCCTCTTGGTAATTACGTCTCGCAAAATTGTGTGCAAAGCGGCGGTCAATTTACGTGCACGTCTACTGGTCCTATGAAAAACAGTGAACACCGGACATTTTCGCGAATTTATAAAACCCGGCCGGACGCCCCGGACAGGACGTAAAAAGTGGACATGTCCGGGCAAAAGAGGAAGATTGGTCACCCTTTTTTATCCAGAGCGACTTACAGGAAGAGTAAAAGCAAACAATCTAGCAATCAATAAGTGCTAGTGACAATTCTTTGAGGAGTAGAATTATCGTCTCCAGATGGAGCAAAACCTCCCGGGACCCATCCATCGAAACAGTCTCAAGAACGCACACTTTGAGTTCATCTACACAAAAGGCACACTGCTTCTTGCATAGAAACTACCCAATATGAATGAATTCCCATGCAAGTATTTGTCCCTTTTATCTTGAGACACTGGGATCTTTTTTAGATTTCCTTAGACCAGTTAAAATTCAGATTATCAACAGGAGTTTGTGTATTGTGTTGCAATTACCTCTATTGGAGGATAGTAGTCGTAAATCAGATACCAAGGCCGTTGTCTTGGTGGCTGTCTGATCAGGTAATGGTCCGGAGGATAAGGATGAAACCTTTGTCTCCCTTTCACATCTCTGGTGTCTGCTGCCTCCACCTTCATCGTCTCCATACATTTGCCCATAGCCATGTCCTCTATAGTTGAGAAGTGGGTGCATTCACCAGTATCAAATCCTTTGACAAATCTTTTCACTGCTTCTTTACTGAGGACATAACCCGCTCCTCCACTCATGTAGCCTTGACGGATGAAGGGTTTAAACCTTCTGCCCAGGTACAACGGCTTCTCCGGATCGAATTTGGACAAGGCGTAGCGTAGATTCTCTACGACCACAAACGTGTCGTCGTCTGCTTTCAGGAACCAGTCGGCCTCGTCCAGGTGGTGCTGGTGGATGTACTGAAAGGCTCGAATGGTCTTCCAGTACAGGTTTTCCCTCCCCTCACTCACGTTCAGCGCCACGGTGGGGAAGTCAGTCTGAACGGAGCTCATGTACAGCACTACGTCACAGTGCTTGGCCCAGGTTTCCCTGATGTGCTTGGTTCGGGATTCCAGATACTTGGGGCCCGTCATGATCCAGCACAAGATCCGTGTTGCGTTCGAGGAATTAGCTTCTGAGCTTGTGTTCTTAACTGGAGGAATTCAACAAAGTATCAGAGAAGTGTCACATGGACATTTTTGACCAGTATGTTAATGATAACTGACAGTTGCGGTTCTAGACCACTTTTACTGTGGGGGCCAAGGAGGGGCCAGTGTTTAATCAGAGGGGCACATTAGCACATGAAAAAATGGCAAAGATGATATTTAAGCATTCAAAATCTTTGAATGTCTTGAAAAAGACACAAAATGACCAAAAAAGACACAAAATGACCAAATAACACACAAAATAACTAAAACAGACACAACAACAGATACAAAATTACCAAAAAAAAGACACAAAAAGACACAAAGACATGTAAAGGCATGAAAAGGATTAAAAAATGGACAAAATAGCCCTATAAGACTCCATAGAGTTAAACTATTATACAATGTTCACATTCTGGGTTTCTTTTGTGTACAATGAGATATTGTTTGAACAAAAAAAAGGTTAGAATTGTTCCATTGTTCATCGTTATAAATTGACCATTTTATTATTAATTTGACACAGGGGCCACAGCAGGGGCCAAAGGCTTCCTCACGGGGGCAGTGGCCCCTGTAGGCCCCTGTGTAGAACCACCACTGATAACTGAATTCATAAGCAGAGTAAGGCTGGTATACCAGTTTCTCTACTGTGATGAAACATCAATATTGAAACTACTGCTAACAGTTTCTTGGGCCATCAATACTGTATTTACCATTGTTTTGGGTGGAACATCTTGCAACAGTTTAATTTTGATAAGCTACAAGAGAGCCCTTTTCTAACAGTCAAACAGAGGTAGATAAACCAAGCGTCTAGCTCTAAAATACATAATATTTATCCATGTTGTTACAGAAGATCATAGACTTGGTTAGTTAATTGTATTAAACTTATTTACTTTTTTTGGAATGACTGCAATGAAGCTGTATAATAGCACTGTGTGCCTGTGTTTGAAAGGTGATAAACCTGCCTGGCCTGTTGATGACAAGGCATGCCGCTTCCTTCTCTTCGCCATAGCTTGGCTGTATAAAAATATGCCAACAAACTCATTTGATTGCGAAAGAGGCATCGGTTTGAGAAAGGTGTGATTCACACACCCACATTCCTTTTGTTTGCTCTGATTAGAATCAGCACTGCCCATTCACTTATGTCCACGTTTCTCGTGTCTTTTTTCACTTCTTAGCTCCTCAGACTAATTATAGAAAGTAGAATTACTAAGGGAAAAATAGCTTCCCAATTTACATATTTTGAGTCTTTAAAATATATTATTCACTAATATATGTTAGGATTCAAATGTTTTATAGCTAATGTCAACCTAATGGTATCTGCATAAAAGTGACTGAAGTGATTTGCAGAATCACATGTGGCATGGCAATGCCAATGAGACAATTACAGTTTATGGAAAGTGGGAGAACAGGTTTTTTTGCACAAGGCCTCCCCATAAACCTTTCCTGGTTTCCTGATTTGGAAAACACTAAGCTAAAAGGTGCAGAACTTGTGGTGGCACTACAGCAACAGCCTGAATGTTAAAACTCTGTTTGAAAAGAAACGCTATATCGCAGCGAATGTGTCTACACTCATCTCATTGGCAAAGCTGTTGTGCGCAATTACGCACGGTCGCATCTGTTTAATCAGAATGAATAAAGAAAAACGAAAAGAGAAACTTTGAGTGGATTCACGAAATTTAATCTCGTATTTACAAGGAAGTTGGGGATGTTAAAAGGTAACAGAGTAACCAAAGTGACTCAGTGGCATTTGAGAATACAAGGAAGGAGATGTCAATTTTAACTGTATAAAAAGTAAAAAGTAAGTAGAAAAATAAAATAAATAATAACTTTTTACAATTTAACATGTGAGATGAAATGTAGAGTATACTCTGTAGAGTACAGAGTATCGCCGGACAGACACATGACAGACGCTCTCGTTCAAACCTACAGGGAATTTAAACTGCGCATCTTTGGACTATAACACGGGGCAAACATGCAAACTCCATACAGAAAAGCCGCAAGCCGGATTCGAACCCACGACCCTCTTGCTGGGAGGCGAAAGTGCTAACGAAGCCAATATAGTCATCGGACAATATAGATGCCACTAATTTAATTAAAAGGAAAACAAAGACAAGACATGATATCTCTTATTGCTGCGCATCATCCATAAAAACATGCAAAACAAAACACAACTGCGTAAAATATGAATTAAACAAATTCCTACCTGAATGTACACGCTGCAGATCGCGTTTGGCGTCATGCTGGACAGTGCTCATTAAAAAAGGGGCTTGTTCTGTTGAAAAGTTCGAGATCAACAGAAAGCGAAGGGAAAGAAACCCCATCACCAGTCCGGTGGTGAAGATTAACTTAGACGTAATGTACCTCATCATTCGGTGCCACCTGACAGAAAAAAAAGTCAGTTAATTTAAACCAATAGAACTGTAAGATGTACAAGAATTACTACGAGTTACAGATTTGCTCTTATTATAAGAATACATCCTTAAACGTTAATTTCGACGTCTGACAGATAAATAACATACTAGAATAAAACATTAAATAGCTGAATATTTAAGCTGTGTGATTGTTTCAATCTGAAATGATTTTACCTCTTCAAGGATGAGCCCTGGGCTTTCTGTCTCCTTCAGAAGAGAGGCGCAGCGGACATCCCCCTCCTCTCATACAGCTGCTTCCACTGAGTCTGATTTAAATCAGGCGGAGCGATAAACACAACCTGACGTCACCCAACCTTAACAGAGGGAAGTCAAAAGGAGGAGGGGGTGGGCCAAGGTAGCACTATAACAGGTGCAACAGGATTAGACGTGGGTGGCCTCTACGTGAGTAAAGACTGTAACTGCACTTACTGTCATAACTTCATTTATTATCCTTAAACGCTAATCCGAACCCAGATGGTGTATCTCCATAAACGCTAAATTTAGACCACAATAAATCGCCTTTTATTTCATAGACACACCTCTTTGGGACACCAAGATGGGAAGACCGAGCCAGACTACCAGAAGTTTACATACACTATATAAAAAGACACATATGCTTTTTTTCTCACTGTCTGACATGAAATCAGACAGAGTATCACTTTTCCTGTTTTAGGTCCGTTAGGATTACCAAAATTATTTCAATTTGATAAATGCCAGAATAATGAGATAAAGATTTTTTTAGACAATTTTTTATGACTTTCTTCAAAGTCAGAAGTTTACATACACTAACATTATTATGCCTTGAAACAATTTGGGAAAGCCCAGATGATGCTGTCGTGTCTTTGGAAGCTTCTGATGTTTATTGACAACATTAGAGTTAATTAGAGACACACCTGTGGATGTATTATAAGCCACACCTGAAACAAACTGCTTCTTTGTGTAACATCATGGGAAAGTCAAAAGAAATCAACCAAGATATCAGGAAGAGAATTGTGGACTAGTGTGGACAAGTCTGGTTCATCCTTGGGTGCAATTTCCAGATGCCTGAAGGTGCCACATTCATCTGTTCAAATAAGTATACCCAAGTATAAACACCATGGGAATGTCCAGCCATCATAGCGCTCAGGAAGGAGACGGGCTCTATGTCCCAGAGATGAACGTGCTTTGGTCCAAAATGTGCATATCAGTTTCAAATATTTTTATTGTGAAGCAGACAGTATATCAAAAATACATCCATCTCTGGTTTGTCCAATGCTTCATAATTTCATTATAAGTAACAAAGATGTCCTACAAATAAGCAATAAATGAAAAACAATAAATGGGAGAAAAATATAAAAAGTATACAGAAATATGTAAACAAATACATATATTAAAATAAATAAATAAATAATAACACCCTCCCTGACCCACCCCGTCCCGCCCACCCAGTACTACTCAATTTGTCCTACATCCTGTTTTAAGAAAGAAATAATTGGTTGCCACATCCTCTTGAAGTCTTCTAACCTACCACTAAGAGAGTAACGAATCCTTTCAAGGTGCAATGTTTCAGTCAGTCAGTAACCAAGCTTTGAAAGTAGGTGTCTCCGTTTTTTTCCAATGGAGGAGAACAAGTTTTTCCCCACAGAGGAGACCATAGGATAGAAGGCGGCGCTGTATATTCTGTAGGTTCCCAGTGCTCCCTGATGCCCCTAGTATGACCAAGAGTGGATCTGGTCGTAATGTAGTCTTAAAGACCTTTGAGAAAAATGAAAACACTGCTGTCCAGAAATTTTCTAACTTGGGGCATAGTGCGTAACTGTGCAGTAGATTTGTCTCTGCTTGGTTACACTTCTCCAAAATGTGCATATCAACCCAAGAACAAAAGCAAAAGACCTTGTGAAGATGCTGGCTGAAGCTGGTAAAAGTGTGTTATTATCCACAGTGAAACGAGTACTGTACCCACATGGGCTGAAAGGCCACTCTGCCAGTAAGAAGCCATTACTCCAAAAGAAACATAAAACAGACAGATTACAGTATGCAAATGCACACAGGGACAAAGACCTTAATTTTTGGAGACATGTCCTGTGGTCTGACAAAACTGTAATCTAGCCCACAAGAATAGGCATGAGAGAAGCACTACTGAAGGCAAACTGTTTGGATATGAAAAACGCCGTATATGACGCCTTTGTTTCTCACGCAGGGGACCAACCAACTCCGAGACTGTTCCTAAAGACTGTAACATGAAGACAGATTATTTTAATTAGGGATTTTAACACAACTGTTAAACATTTAAAGGCTTTAACTAGTAAATTTGATTTATCCCAGTTAATTGAAGGTCCTACCAGAATAACTAAGACATTGCAAATATGCACAGATATTATTTTTTAGTAATTAATGTGATTGAATACAGAAAACATACAATATGCTTACAGGTTTAAAAGAACATAACCTGAGTCTTTTATCAAGAAAACTGTCAGACTCACTTGTCCATCTCAACAAATGCAGCTGTTGAGACTAGGGTGGGATTGAAAACTGTAAACTTGCCCTCCGTAACATAAACTGGGATACTCATCCAACCAATGAGGATGTCAATGAAAACTGCAGGGTATTTATGGATATTATTCAAGAAACTATGGGACAATTTATGAAGAAAATAAAAACTAAACCAACCACAAAGAATCACTTACCCTGGTTCAATGACACCATGTGGCCATTAATGAAACAGAGAGATCATGCTCTCTAAACCTTGTTAAAAACTAAAATTGGGCTTGACAGACAGATCTTTACTTCATTACGTAATACGGTTACTCAAGCACTTAGCAAAGCAACCTTTTTTATGAATATAATAAATAGTGCTAAAGGGAACACTGAAGAAATCTGGAAAAACATTAAAAAGCTGATATCTAATAGTGCCATTAGCAGGGAAATGAAGGAGTTGCAGCTGCCTGTCAGGGTAATTAATGATCCCAGTGACATTGCAACAGCTCTTAATGTTTATTTTGTAGACTCTGTGAAAAATATGTGGCAAAACTCGGGTCAAGAAGTACAACAACTCATACCAATGCCCCTTAACCCTTTATCAGGCAAAGAACTATATTTGGTAACGTCAGGTAATATTTCGAGAAAAAAGTTGCAAATTAACTAGATTAAAGTGGCAAATCTACAAGAAAAAAAGTCACAGATTTAAGAGATTTAAAGTGGCAAATCTGCGCGAAAAAAGTCGTGGATTTACGAGAAAAAAGTGGGAAAAATGCATTTTTCCCCCCAGATTCACCACTTTAAATCTCATAAATCTACGCATTTTTTTCTCGTAGATTTGCCACTTTAATCTCGTAAACTTTTTTCTCAAAATATTATTTTCATACGGTTTTTTTTTTCAACCCTAGAGAATATTGGAGGATATTACATACAGCCAGAATGTGTAAAAAAAAGTGTGAAAATAATATTTTGAGAAAAAAGTTTACGAGATTAAAGTGGCAAATCTACGAGAAAAAAATGCGCAGATTTATGAGATTTAAAGTGGTGAATCTGGGAGAAAAAAGTTGCTTTTCCCCCACTTTTTTCTCGTAAATCTGCGACTTTTTTCGCACAGATTTGCCACTTTAAATCTCTTAAATCTGCGACTTTTTTTCTTGTAGATTTGTCACTTTAATCTAGTAAATTTGCAACTTTTTTTCTCGAAATATTACCTGAAGTTACCAAATATAGTTCTTTGCCTGATAAAGGGTTAACACTGAAGCCCGATCTTTGATATCCATGCAGTGTCCCAGTCACAAGTTGATGAGCTCATCTGTGGCCTTAAAAGCTCTAGAGCCAAAGATACTTTTGGCATGCGCTCATCTTAAAACTAAATAACGGTCTCTCATTGCTCTGCTAACAAGCATTATCAAAGAGTCTATAATCATAGGTGTTTTCCCAGACTCCTGGAAATATTCTATTATTACACAAATCTTTAAGTCTAGAGACCCTACAATGACCAGCAACTATAGACTGGTCAGTATACTACCCTCAATATAAAAAAATACTGAGAAACTGGAAGCAGAACAATTTATACACCATTTAAATAGAAGTCCATATATGTTAAATAACCTGCAATTTGGCTTCAGAAAACATGACTGAGACAGCTGTCTGTTTTTTCCTGAAAAAAGGTGGGGTGGTTGGAGCTTTGTTCCTTGACCTGAGGAGGGCTTTTGATACAGTCAACCACCAGTACATAATACGTCAAGAATTTATGTGTCAGAGTAAACAGTATAAAATCTGTGGCATGTGAAAGTAAAACATAGGTGTATCTCAAGGCTCAATCTTAGGACCTCTTTTATTTAGTCTATTCATAAATGACCTGGCAGATTGCTGTCCAACAGCACTGACGTGCCAGCTGTATGCAGATGACGCTGCTCTGTATGTACACACCAAAGACAAAACACAAACTGCAAAACAACAGCTGCTATCGCTTGCACCTAACTAATTTTAGTATATTTTTTATTGCTACATGGCAAACAAGGTACCAGTAGGTGCAGTAGATTTTTCCCTCAGGGCAACCAATACCTGGAAATCCACACCAAGTGTAACACGTGAATTATCAACTCTTGTTGTTCTGTCGTGTGTATTGTGATGTTATACTCTAATTTATTTTATTTATTATTTCAGGATCTTATCTAACATGATATTGTATGGTGGGCTGAGATAATAAAGCACTGTACAGGTACATCTAAAAAATATATAGAATATTGTTAAATAGTTCAATATTTTTTGTCAATTATTTCAGAAAGTGAAACTCGTACATTATATAGATTCATTATACATAGAATTAAATATTTCTTGTAATTTTGATGATTATGGCTTACAGCTAATGAAAACATAAAACTCAGTGTCTCAGAAAATTAGAATATTACATAAGAATAATTTAAAAAAAGGATATTTTAAACACAAATGTCAGGCTTTTGAAAAGTATCTTCTTTTATATACACTCAATACTTGGTTGGGCTCCTTATGCATGAATTACTGCATTTTTTTTATTGCTACATGGCAAACAAGGTACCAGTAGGTGCAGTAGATTTTTCCTCAGGGCAACCAATACCTGGAAATCCACACCAAGTGTAACACGTGAATTATCAACTCTCACCTCATTTTCAAAACAGTTTTAAAAATGGCTACTAGAAAATCAAACCTGTTCTTTGTTGTTGTTCTGTCGTGTGTATTGTGATGTTATACTCTAATGTATTTTATTTATTCTAACTTATTTTTTTCAGTAGGGACCAGCAACCTGTAAAGGGTTTTAGGATGGAAATTAGCCTTTGGCTATAATCCTGTATCTACATTTTGAAAATGTTCATCAATATACAATGTCCCTTCTTTTGAAAAATAAACAATCTGAAGCAGAAGGTTGTGGCAACACACCGATACAATCAATGCATTGTAAGGGTCACAGTGTTTGCCTACTGTGTGAAAAGCAATGAGGATGTGTGGACAAACTGGAAATACTGTCAATAAATCAGATGATCCATAAAAGTGTGTGTCCATTAAAGTCACTATAAAAGGTCATTACACACAAAGTTTCGCAAGAATCATAGACTGTATTGTTATGACAAAGTGCCATGCGTATGCATTTTCACATAATTTTATGAACTTTTATGTGACCACAATCTGCCCTTTCATCCTGTAAGTATAACAGGTGCTTCTTGTTTCTGGTCAGGATGCCTCTGTTATCTCAAGTCCAATTATAATTTTATGCTCCACATCTCATCAATTTGCAGCTCTGCGCCTCCTACCCAACACACACACGTATTGTAACTCTATAAGAACTGCCAGCTTCCTTCGTCTACTGATTCACTCTGTGCAGACTTTTTTGACTGTACCTTGTGCTCTCCTGATTGCAATCAGAATATTTACTACTAATAATACTTTTATTGCTAATGCTCCAAGGACTCAGTGATCTTTCCTCCTGATAACGATTTTTTGGCACAACAGTATATAAATGGTAAGAATGCAGGCAGTAACAGGAAGGGGGAAACACTCATTACCTAATTTAGGGATAAGAACCAAACTGGAGTATAGGCCTACACACAGTAATCAGTCAGAATCTGTTGAACATGTGCTACATTGTGATCGACGGGAAACAAAGAGCTCGGCATTTGTTAGATGGCATCTTGTAAAAAATATGGATACTTAATAAACTAGTAATGCTCGGCACACAACAAAAAGCTGAAAGTCTTTAGTAAATCTAGGAGTTTTACTGGAGTCACGGCGATCCCGTCATCTCTATCGTTAAGTTTAAGGTAGTAATCTGCTCTGTTTCATATCAGTCTTTTCCTAGTCTTGGTTTGGATCATATCAAACGTGTTTTATATTATCTCAAGTCTCAGTGACGTAACACAATCACCAACCAATAGATAGCGTGGGAAAGGTCCCCGGTTACAGACCGGCCAGTTAAACCACTTCCACAGGAAAAAGGAGCATCACAATAATGTTAGTAAGCACAATCCTAAATAAAAATAGAGTGATATATATCATATATTTATGGCAACAAGCGGGATTTTTGGGGGCGCTGTTTCTTAGTAAAGAGAACAGAAAGGAGACCCAGTTAAAATTTATAAATGAATATGTAGCCTACATAAATAGGTAATAAATAATCAATGATTATAATATAATACGATTGAAGAATGTATGATTAACTTAATGAAAGTTGATAGAGCTGAAACATATAATTATTCAATTAAATAAATTATAATTAAATAAGACATAAATGTATATCATGAATTCATTTCTAAATTTTCCTTTCCTTTATTCTTCCTTATATCTATTTTTACTGTAAAATAATCAACTTTTCATGTCAGAAAAACAGAAACCCTTTTTCAGCTTTGTGAGGAGCATTTTGTGGCGTCTTCTCCTCTTCTTCTTTTTTTTTTCAACACAAACCACTGCACACACTAGAGCAGCTGGAGCCAAAAGCTGCTTCTCCTCCATTTGTAAGTTTTTACTAAGAGGATGATGGGGAAAAAATTGCATGGTAGGAAAAAAAAGCCAAAAGAATCTAGTTGTAGTCTTGTAAATAGTGACCCTGCAAGATTCACAGTCTGTCTAAATTCTCAGTGTGAGACTAAAAACTCTAAACACTTGTCTTTAGATGTAAGCAGGTGTGAGCATAGCATATATATATATATATATATATATATATATATATATATATATATATATATATATATATATATATATATATATATATATATTTTATTTTTTATTTTTTTATTTTTTCAATAAAAGACTTTTCCAAATCTTTTCAAAGTCTTCTGGTGTTTTGGTAGCATTAGCATAAATGTTGTATTTTTTTTTCTGCGGCACTACTGCTTCTGGCCAGTGGGTGGCGGCAAAGCACCCGTTAACTAGTTTACCCATCAAAAGAAGAAGATTTATTTCCGGAATAAACAAGGGCATGTGTTAAAAAATGGTCCTTGAGCAAGTTAGTGACTCTAGTCTTTAAAGCCGTTATGTCTGTCACTGCTTTAGGATTTATGGACAGCCGTTAGAAGTTTAATTTAAATAGAAACGGTTAAAAACTGGCAATATGGCGGCTTCCGCTCATGTCTCCTCAGTCCGGTCCTTGTACAAGAGGATCCTGGTCCTGCACCGGTTCCTGCCGATAGATCTAAGAGCCCTCGGTGATCAGTATGTGAAAGACGAGTTCAGACGACACAAACGTGCAACACCTGAAGAAGTCAGCAGCTTCATGATAGAGTGGAAGGTAAAGCATGTAACGCTCCTGACGCACACCAACCAAACTCCATTCACAAATCCGTCAATTTAAAGGGCACCGTTTGCCCTTCACTTTGATTCAAGATCAGTCTGTTTCAGTAGTTCTCAACCTTTTTGAGTCGCGACCCCCAATTTTACATGCATGTTGACCGCGACCCCCGCTCACTGAACACAATCTCACAGTTCAGATCATACAAACTCGGTTGATACGACGAATTTTGAACATCATCTCTCTGTCTGTGCGTTTATATATATATTTTATATATGTTATTGTTCCAGAAAATACATGAAATTACCCCAAAAAGAATCAAATTGACCACAAAATGAAACAAAATGATCAAAAAAATACACAAAATGACCAAAAAATTACATAAAATTAAGCAAAAAAGGACTCAAATTGACCAAAAAATGACCACAATAAGACAAATTGACAAAAAATGACACACAATGACCAAAAAAGACATGAAAATTACCAAAAAAAGATACAAAATTACCAAAAAAAATACACAAAATGACTAAACCCCCCCCACAAAATGGCCTAAAAGACTAAAGCACATTATCACATGAACACAGTGGAGACAGAGCTGACTTCCAAAATGATTTGGCGACCCCCAGAAATCATCTCACGACCCTAATTGGGGTTGGGACCCCAAGGTTGAGAATAGCTGGTCTATTTGACAATGGATTCACTAAACGCCACCTCGTACAGTTTCATTAGTTATTATTGGTTAGCCTCGTCACTCAGGATCTTATCCAACATGATATTGTATGGTGGGCTGAGATAATAAAGCACTGTACAGGTACATCTAAAAAATGGATAGAATATTGTTAAATAGTTTAATATTTTTTGTCCATTATTTCAGAAAGTGAAACTCATACATTATATAGATTCATTATACATAGACTGAAATATTTCCAGCCTGTATTTCTTGTAATTTTATGGCTTACAGCTAATGAAAACATAAAACTCAGTGTCTCAGAAAATTAGAATATTACATAAGAATAATTAAAAAAAAGGATATTTTAAACACAAATGTCAGGCTTTTGAAAAGTATCTTCATTTATAATACACTCAATACTTGGTTGGGCTCCTTTTGCATGAATTAGTGCATTAATACTTGGTGGCATGGAGGAGATCAGCCTACAGCACCATGTTGCTTTAATTGCCCATAGACTCCTATGGGGTTCAGGTCAGCCCAGTTTGCTGGCCAGTCCAGCCCAGTAACACCATGGTCACTGAAGCAGCTTTTGGTACCTTTGCCAGTGTGGGCAGGTGGCAAGTCCTGCTGGAAAATGAAAGCAGCATCTCCAAAGAGCTTGTGGAAGCATGAAGACTCTAAAATGTCCTGCTAGATGGCTGCTATGGTGACTGTGGACTTTAGAAAACACAGTGGAGCAACACCAACAGAGGACATGGCCCCAAACCACCACTGACCCAGGACTCACATATTCAACTTTTTCACAATATTCTAATTTTCTGAGACACTGAGTTTTGTGTTATTATCTCTAAGCCAGAATAATCAAAATTACAAGAAAAACAGGCTTGAAGTATTTCACTCTACACGTAATGAATCTATGTAATATATGAGTTTCATTTTCTGAAATGATTGACAAAAATATTGAACTTTTTCATGATATTCACATTTTTTGAGATGTACCTGTATTTGGTGACTTATATCCCAAATTAGCCAAAATTGAAATTGAAATCATTTGAATAATGTATCAAGTCTATTTTACCAGGATTTCACAATAAGAGATTGATAAAGATGCATTAAATTGGTGATGTTACCAGTATACACATTTGTTTTTAATTAGAACATTTTATGATATTAGAAGTTGACCAACCTGTTTAATAATACATAGACTGCATTTATATAGCACATTTCTAATCTTACTTAAGACTCAAAGAGCTTTAAAACACAAACCATAATTCCCCCATTCATACTTAAATTAATTTCAGTGGCAGGAATCAAACTACTGACTATCTGATAAGTGGATGATCAGTCTACCTTGTGAGCCTCAGCTGGCCATTGGTGCTTTATTTTCCCAAATAAAAGTCTACATGCAGTTTCAAAGGCCTCTGTACGCTGTTGGGAATACCTTATTTTACCATAGTATGGTATGTACGGCTCATTCTTTTAAAAATGTGTGATAGATGGATAGAATGGCAGCAAATCTAATATTAAATTCCTGTATGTGTCAGATAATTTAAAGCACTCTTAAAATGAAATCTCAGCAATTATGAGCATAAAATGAACTGTGAAATCTAGACCTAATATCATTTATTTTATATTGAAACAGGATGTAATTCTAAATAGCATTTCATGTAATGAGTAGCTGCGTAAAAATAAATTCTAACATAGAAGGTGTGGACAACCAGTGGAAATTAAATGATATGCGTCACAATGTGCGACTGTAAAAGCAATACATTGCTTGTTTTCTATTTTTTTTAATGTCATTGTCATTCAGAATTTTGAGAATATTTATCTTACCATTTTATAGTCTGGCATTTTCTCCCCAGCCTAAGAAACTCTTAAGCCTTTTAAAAGTCCTCCTCACAGTTTTTCACCCAGCAGCTCTCTTAAGGGCTAAGACACTTTGTTAATACATTTTATCTTTACCAGGATCTAGTCTTAACTTTAAGGAAAAAATCATTGTAAAATGTCACAATTCTAAGAATTTTCAGGGAATTTCTCCACTTAGAGTAACTCTTTGTATGAGGAAGATTTATGAATACATAAATATAAATAGTTCAGGTCGAGAAATAAAAAACAACATTAAAAACATACTGTAATAGGCCTATAAAATACTGACCATTTGTAAGGAATCAATTGCTAAACGTAAGGACCACAGGAGTTGCTAAAATCTCCAGATTTCCCTGAAAGATTACAAAAGACATGACCTCAGTGTTGTTACTGGTGAGCAATGTTATGTTTGGCCTATGCATTGCTGGTGTTATGTCAGTCTGTCGCCACACGATGGTAGAGCAGCTTCACTAAACAAAAAGGTAACATTAATGGACTGTTGGAAGTAAAAGTGTGCTGAATATTCATCGTTGGGTTATAGTTTTTACCTACATAGTTACAGTTAACTGCTGAACATGTGTTACTGTTGGACCAAAGGCAGTTTAATATTTGGGATCCTCCGATTATCAGAGAAGTCTGTGAGAAAATGAAACTATGTTTTCACACTGTGAAGGTCCTAGTTTTACAGAATGTAGCCTGTCGCCCTTTTAAATACCTCATTTGGATTTTATCAATCTTGGCAAATGAAATATTGAGGTTTGTTATTGATGTTGCAAAAAAAAAAAAAAAAAAACTTCCAAGTACAAGGCACAATCCCTGGGAATTTTCAGAGCTTTCAACCCTAAACTAATGAAGTGATAGGTATTGTATACATAACTTGAAAATTTCCTCTGGGGAAATTCTGAAAGGGCCACGGGGGCTACTGCCGGTGTGTGTACACTATGATGAGATTCTTTAGAGATTTCAAACTATGCCCTTTAACCTCAATGTGTGTGTGTGTGTGTGTGTGTGTGTGTGTGTGTGTGAGTGTGAGAGAGAAACGTGTATCTAGAGGAGTGTGCGCGCTTACGCACGCATTTGTGTGTGTGTGTAGCGAAAATCGCATAAAGTTACGTGTGTGTGTGTGTGTGCGCGTGCACACGTGTGTGTTTGAAGCATATGTATGCATGTGTGAGGAGTGTGCGCGCTTACGTGCGTGTGTATCTGTAACTGTAATCACATCAAAGATCAAAGGCAATCAGATCAAAGCAATCAACAGAATTAACGGCCACCAGAATGTTCCTTAACAGTGACAGCAGAGGTGGACAGACTGGAATTTCTGGCCTCGAACAGAAAGCATTTTTGGCAAAACCATAATACCTATCATTGATCCGACTTCACTTTGAGCGTCCTGAGTTCTTCCTGAACGTCTACATATGTTGTTTTTTTTAGCTTTGTTAGAGCAATCTAAAAAAACTGTTACATCTCCCTTTTTCAGAAATCTTCCTGCGTTTTTAATATGGGAGTGATTGGTGGATCATCTGTGCATCCTACGCCCAAACTATAACTCTGACAGCTTTACCAGAGTATTGTGAGTGAGAAGACAAATTTTCCTACGTTTCTATGTATAAATTATTTCTGTAGAGTGGAATTTGCGGCCTGGAGCGCAGTTTTCAAATTTATTTTTTGACAATTTTTTCTCTCCCTCTACACTCTGGCGATGATGTCACACACTGTGACACGAACATTCCGTGCAATACACACCCATTATAATCTCAGAATTTCTCCCAAAATGATCATGGTCATTGAACAGGGATTGATAAAAAACTATATGACCTATCGAAACGTGGATTAATACACCGATACACAAGACTTGTGTCTACTGTTTAAAGTTTAAAGGGAGTCTCTAGGTGAAATTATGCCGAAGAAGTAGACGTTTGAATATCTCCAATTATTGTTCTTTTTCGCTCATTTTTTGTCGGCCGTCCCGTTCATTTCAATGCAAAATTTTGGGCAGTTTTTCGCGGCTTGCGTCTTACTTGCTTTTGGTTATTGCAATAATCATGACAATGAAAACAATACAACATTTGTGCTTTCCTATGGAGACATGGACACTGTATATTAATTATCCCAGGCTTCATCTGGCATGATTTAAAAGGGTTTATTTTGTAGCCTTGAAGAAACCTCACTCATATTATAGTTTGATCAAAGTGACTGTAAAGTTCAAAAGTTTCATTTATATAAGTCTGACACCAGCTTACCTTGATTCATATGCTGATGGGGCATCAGTATATTTACAACTCGTTCTTCAGTTCCCAAAATAATCATGAAGAGTATGCCAGGTCCTTTTTATGTCACTAGGGAGGAGAGCCAATGTTTTCCAGAACAATTACGCACTGCTGGGGGATGGTCAATCACCCATCTGCAACCAATTTATCTAATGAAGTAGATGGTGATTGCAGCTGGAATCCTGAGAGGTCTCTTTGTCATTGCAGTCCCTGTGAAGCCACCGAGGAGGAGGTAGTCACTTTCATTATGCCTCACTATATCAGTATGCATTGTTTTAAACCCAGAGTCCATTTGCATTGGTTCTAATAGGGGATGAGTGGCTTTTGTTATATGTATTTATCCAGTCCTTTGGCTGTATTTCACCTGGAATCATTTCTAGGCAACACTTAGCTTGACTAAAACCACTGGGAGGCATTCATGTCTGGATTTAGTTGGAAATGTATCGAGAAATGACAGTAAGGTCAGAACAACACAACAAAAAGTCAAAGCCAAAGTTTTCCACAGTAAATTGGAGAGAAAAACATCTGGCTGGACTGCTGGCCCCACATGGACCACATTAAGCCAATAGAACACATTTCTAATTTTGATTGTGAGCTAAAAAGGGCTGCCGAAGAGTAGCGGCTAATGGACAAATCCCATACAGTCAGTATTGAAATGTACTCGAGGTATTATTTATTTGAAATTGAATATACATTAAGAAGGCTGATAGAGTTTGATGTCGAAATGTAGTGTATTGTAGAAAAACAGGAATGTTCCTGATGACTAATATACCTGATACATCAACCTGATACATACAACTTGGAGTAGTCAACAAGTGCAACGAGTGTTTTAAAAAAAAATATTTTGTGTATTTTATGGTCATTTTGTGTCCTTCTTGTAATTTTGTGTCTTTTTTAGGTAATTCAGGGTTTTTTCATTCATTTTGTGTCTTTTTTTGTAATTTTGTGTATTTTTTGGTCATTTTGTGTATTTTTTAAGTAATTTAGTTTTTTTTTTTGTCATTTTGTCTTTTTGGTAATTTTGTGTCTTTTTTTTTTTAGTAATTTTGTGTATTTTCTTGGTAATTTTGATACTGCCTGCCAGCTTCCCCCAGGTAATTTGAGTTTTAGACCCATGCTCTAGAACCACGTCCTTACGTCACTGTTAATGTCTGTATATGCCTCGCCCTCTCGGCAAGTATAATAACGGCAGATTTCATGTCTCTACAACACATCTGCCCTATAAATTATTAGGATCCCCATTTGCTTCAACAAAACTAAGTTTTCTTAGTGAGGTCCAATCACACACCCAATTATTTGGCAATATAAAATTGTTGTTCCCACAAACCATACCCATTTGCACAAATTTCCTAATTTGACTGCTGTTTAAACCAGACCAAATTGTATTATGTAATGGTTATAGCAACAACACAAACTCCCCTGGCTGCCTCTCTGTCCATTCTTTTGAAAGGAGGTGAATTTCCGTAGCGCAGCTTTCACAGAAAAATACAGAGGAGTGGGAACAGACGAAGAGCAAGACTCAAAATGAGATTACAAGTCCTGAGTGTTCAGCGTGTAATCCATTTATTTCAGAGGCACCCATGGGAGTTCTCTGCTCCTAATAAATCGTCTCTGTTGGGCCAAGCAAGCTTTCCCCAAAGAGACGACGAGAAATGTATTTGCAGGAAACAAAAGGAAAGATGCGAATGGTCAGAGACTTGTCCAAAACGGAATATAAACCTATTCAACAATAAATAACATCAGATATATAGAAAATTATTATAATTGAAGTACAAAACACACAATTAACAAGTAACAATTATATAGCTTAAACAAGCTAGCTCCCTACGCCAACACACTGAGTCTGCCATTTGTTCTTTGGGTGTGCCATATCGTATCGTATCGGTATATTTTTTTTATGGGTGAAAAAATGCATATCATGATATTGGCAACATTCCTACTTCTTGACGTAGTGGCATAACGGTTTCCCATTAATTACCTAGACTGTGGCAGCCCGCCAGAGTCTGATGTGCTGCGCTAACGTCACATTTCAAGCTACTGAAAGTATATCTACGATATTCATAATATAAAGTTATTTTGCGTTGTGTCTCTACTCAGCAGAGTGTCTGGCACCTGTCAGTCAATCTAAACCCCGCCCCACATCTCCGTCCGCTTCCGAGACATGCACACGCATTCACAAACTTACACACATGCACTGAATACACCGAGCTACGGTGCCCACCTGTCTGTCTCAGTCCCGTCCCCACATCATCTCTCTGTGTGTGTCTGCGTGTGCCGAACTAAATCCTATCAACCTGTCCGACACGTCAGAGGTCCAAACGGTTCAAACACACTGCATTATGCCGTTCGTTAGCCGCGGGCTAACATTAGCTAACAATTAAAGTTGTGTTTATCACAAAAGGCTAGTATTAATTCCTGTTGCTAAACAATGCCGCTTTCAAAATAAGAGCACAGTGTGTTAACATTACATAATTTACAAGAAGACTGTCAAAAGAGGTGATTGCTCACATTTAGCTCTCAAAGTGTACGAGATTGATGCATTTTACTTAAAAATGCCCCCCTAGATGGTTATTTTTATTATTTCCTAATACTCAAGAGTACATTTTTTGTATTTGGCAACTGTTGAGATTTGCAACTTCCACTACATTTTAGATTTATGATTGATCTTTATTTTGTTGTACGTTTTTTATCATTTATACAGATTTCTCAGTATTTTGTAATATTGTCAAGAATATTGTTATCGCAAAAATACCCTGAAGTATCTTGATATTCTTTTAGGGCCATATCGCCCACCCCTACTAGTGATAGCCAATATATTCCTCCATATTGCTATACTCTAATGTTTAGCTACATTCACAAGATAAGATAAGACTTTACTTATCCTGCAGTGGGGACATTCAGTCGTCACAGCAGCTTAAGATACAGGTTGCAAAGATATGAAAATAAATGCAGGAAATAATAACATTAAGCTTGTTTCTGTGTGATAAATTGAAGCAATAATCCATTATCAACATCGTCCTTATTTGCAGCCCTAATCGGCATTCACTTAGTGAATGCTAAATCAGCATTACTCAATTATTCTAACACCACATTAATGCAGGAGAACACATATATTTACTCACCTAGACTTTTCCAATAAGTCCTTCAATGATAAGGTAAAAAAGTACGAGCATGAGTGTGCCAAACTGTTGGAGTATTCCTTAAAGCTGCCTCATAGAGGATATTTCCCCTTGGCAAATGTTCAACATCATTACATTATGTGCAGGCAAAAGCCTTTCAGATAAATGGCTTCTTATGGCTTTACAGTGAAAGTGTTCCAAAAACCCAAGATGCTTTCTGAATGGGCAAACATCAGATATTCACTGTGGGCTCCGTGTTCAAATGATGGATCGCTATTCAGAAGTTAAACAGATGGAGATAGCCGTGGTCCTGCTCAGGATGATTAATATGCAGCAAGATGATTCAACTGACAGCTTTGACTCATCACACATGGGCTGAGGTTAACGAGGCAGTTCTTTCTCTAAGAAGGGATTTATGTACAGACTGACCCTGTGTGCAATATCAATGCTGTAAATTTAACATAACCTTGAGTTTCCTCTTCACTAAAACTTTATTTTTATTTTTCCATTCAAGGACTAATTGCCACTCAGGTCACTGGGTCACTTCAGTCAACATCAACTTAGCTTTCATTCTAAGAAATGCGTCATCATTGAGGTTTAATGTATGCCAGATAATATCCGGTCCAACACTTTGTACTAAGTAATTATTAATTATGGTCGTATTTTCATAGTTTTGGCTCTGATTCCCACTCTAGTTACTAGGGTTGCATGATAAGGATTATTTCAGCCAATACAATAGCCGATAATTACCTGCTTCTGACCAAGGTTATAATAGTTTGGGATTTTTCATTAGTTTTAGTTTTAATTTTGTTGTGAATTTTTGTTTTCAAATTCAGTTAGTTTTAGTTAGTTTTTAGAGTGAGTTTTCTAGTTTTAGTTTAGTTTTTATTTTTTGTAAATGCTTAGTTTTAGTTTAGTTTTTATTAGTTTTAGTGTTAGTTTTAGTTTTTTTTTGTAATGGGCTATTTGTTGGGTGCGTGATTCAAAGAGGTCATAATAAATGTTTCCTTTATTTCCTTTGGTTTATCATCTCAGCCCCAATAAGGTTATTAATTCTTACATTTCTGGGTGTTTTGAATTTTGGTTCTAGTGTAGACATCCCAGTCTCAGTAAACATATTTACCATGTGTTGCATGTTCAAATAGAAACACTGAATTATGAATGAAAAAAGTTGACAAAAACGAAAACTAAGGACATTTTCACTATAATTTTAGTTAGTTTTAGTTAGTTTTGTAACCACACAATACAGTTTCAGTTAGTTATGTTTTTTTTAAAAACTCTAGTTTTTATTTTTATTTCAGTTAACGAAAATGTTTTTTCAATTCTAGTTTTCGTTATTTCGTTTGTTTTTCGTTAACTATAATAACCTTGCTTCTGACGGCCGATACCAATAAGATAACTGATAATTTCACATTCATGTGTTTTAAAAGAAGTTCATACCCTGTAGTTTATTCACATCTAAAGGAAATAAAGGAAAGGAAAGTGTTGAAAATGGATTATTTAATATTCCAGAGCTTGAAAACTTGTAGTTTTTTTCCTCTTGCACTTGAATGCATCAGTTGAAGTTAAAAAACCAATGGCATCAGTTTTAGAGTTGACCTACCACTACACTATACAAATAGTGTATTAAGTAAAAGGCTGGCTGAATTTAGAAAATATATCTGAGCTTTAATTTCTACAGAGTTTCTAAATAATGTTGAAATAGTGTGTTGAAAATATTGAAATGACCCACATAATCTAGTGTCATTTCAGGCAGAAGTTTGAACTAGTTTCTTAGTTTAAGCTTTACAATTTGTTTAAAGCGGGGGTGTCAAACTCAAATACACAATGGGCCGAATTTTAAAACTTGAATAAAATCGCGGGCCAACATTGAACAAATAAACCTTTTAATATATACCAAACATGTTTTGCTTTAACATTAAATATGGAACCAGCAACGCTTATAAACATACAATATATAACTAAATAGTGCAGACATGCAAAATCAAATTTCAAATAAAAAACACATCAATGCCATTAATTTACAATAATAATATAATAATTAGGTATTGCCTCGCGGGCCAAATAAAATTACACTGCGGGCCAAATTTGGCCCGCGGGCCACAGTTTGACACCCCTGGTTTAAAGGATAAGAAATGTTTTATTTTATATTTCTCTTTCTGTCTACAAATGCCATAACAAAACCAAAACCAATAACGTATGAGTCCATCTGTCAATATTTCCTGACTTCCATACGTCTGTGGCACTCAAGTTGATTAGTTCTGCTGAAGACATAAATCTTTAAAAAGACGTCACAAATGTATTTCCGGTTGTAAAAGTGCGTGCATGTGTGCATGGCACACAGAGGAGTTGTTGCACAAGTCACACTGCGTGATGTGTTCAATGACTCTGAATGCTGAGATGGGATGGAAGACCAGGTGCTAAACTCTGCTGCTATTCCTGTCTGTGTTTAAACCCCCACAGAACTACAAGGACACCCTGCAGACTCAGGTACTTCAGTCAGCGGGGGGGCAACTCAGCTCGAAGAATTTCGGGGCCAATCTGTCAGAGGAGAAACTCAGCGACTTCCAGGACGACCAGATAGGCCAACTGTACGAACTCATGCTGGAATCCTCCAAATCCACCAGACAGTTTGACATCCAGGAGGAAAGCAAGTGAAGCAGCGACTAAAGAAACGAGCCCGGACAAACGAGAAAACAGAAGGTGCGACGATAAACTCAGGCCACTAATGTTACCTACGAGTGCTTCAGAGTAAAAGTGGTACTCAAAGGCAGAGTAGAGGCTTTTATATTTGATTATATCAAAGTGCTGTGTAATAGTGCTGTGTTCCTGTGCTTGTCTTTTAACTGTGACAATAAAAAGAGCTTCCTCTTGCTCCTCCACAGGTGCATTAAGGTGGCACTAATTAGTTTCCGCTGTCAACTTTCTTTTTTTTGTTGCATGAATACAATTATGAGTTCATGGTTGTGAAGGAAAGGCACTGAGATGTGTCGCCTCGGTTAATGCACCCGGAGCTCACATCAGCAATGCTTCTTCAGCCTCATTGATGATGTTGCCAGCGTTGGGGTGAAGCGTCATTATCCATGTGGAAATATGAGCACTTGAATCCACACAGACATAAAAGCTTGAGTCTTGAGGGGGAGACTTGTTATAAAAGTCAACTCATGATGCAACGATTGCCTCCCACGGAGTTCAGACATTACAATGATTTTGTCAGGAAAAAAAATATTAATCAGTCATGCATGATGGCTACCAAGAGTCTTTGTCTTGCATTTCTTCCAAATATGAAGCAGCTTTGAACCACTACCCGCCACTGGCTTCTCTGTTCTGATAGACATCGTTTCCAATAACCAGTTGCCACATGTATGAGGTTGATAATTAGCTGCAGATGTAATTAATGAGTCGGGAGCCGAAATTACTTTGTTTCGTGTAAAATTATTGACACTTGGCCCAAATTTTATTTTTGGATATGCCAACAATACAGTATTTCCATCATAAATTCACTGACAGAAACACAAACCAGCCCAAGAACAAACAATCACAGCAAATCAGAGTCCATTACCAGGATCTAGTCTTAGGCTACGTTTACATGATGACGGTCTGAACAGAAGACGCAAAAGTGGCGTCACGTCTTCACTTTTTATTCCGCGTTTAGACGAGCATTTTCGGGAGGAAATCTGCTGCATACGGTGACGCAAAAGTGTGTGGATTTGGATTGTATGCAGCCAGGCGGCATCACTTAAAGCCATAAGAGCATCTTTGGGCATGCGGAAGTTTTCACACCACGTATTTTCATCAGCTACTCCTTCCACAAAGTTATCCACCATCACTAGATCTCCCAGGTCTCCTCCAAAGCCGTCTGGCTCGCCTCCGACGAATTGCTGCATCCAAAATGTGATGGAGGTAATTCCAGATCCTTCTCTGTTCACTAATACTATCTGTACATATCCTGTACATTTGGTGGAAAGACTCCTGTAAGTTTATTAGAGCTGCCAGAGCAGCTTGAAGGTCCGACGCATGGAAATAATCCCATGTTTGTTTATTTTCCTGTACTGGAGCATGTATGTGACGTAAACACATATGTGACGTGAGCAGATCAGATCAGAGTTTTGCGTCTTGTCAGTGTAGACGACACGCTACGGAGGAGCGGATTCAACTTTTCCACTTTGGAAGGTGGTTTCAGATTTTTGCGTTTTTAAGCCCCAAAAAACGCCGTCACCGTCTAAACGAAAGGCACTTCCGATAAAATATTTTGTCGTTTTCACCCGCAAGCGTCCTCGTGTAAACGGGGCCTTGCGCAGAGCTTCTTTTTTTGTCGGACGACGGAGCACGGCGCATAAATTCAGCACAGAACAGATCGTTCGGGACAGGAAGTCGTGCACTGACACAAAATAAAACATCCGGTATATTTTCAAAATAAAATACCTTGGGTTCACGGCGGTATTTCATAACTTGAAGACCTGAAATCAACAGGTTAGAGGTTTTCACTCGTCTTTTCACCCCACTGACACCGCTTGTTGTAAACAAACAGAGATCACTAAGGCTTGTTAACAAGAGGCTCTCGTTAACAAGCCGGCCGACCTCGTTAGCGCTCGTTAAGACGGAGTTGCTGGATTTGTCTCCAGTCATTAACGAGGAGATGTTGATTATCTTCCAGTTATATCAACTGATTAGGCGTGAATTCGCGAGATCTCGTGCTACCTCGGTACTACGCTGTCCGCAACAGCTCCGACACAGACAGATCCGGTGTGTTTTGACGGACTGCGGAGATACGCAGCCGTTGCGGACGGACCCCTTTCAGAGTCGTTACGCATCCAGTGGAATCCCGGGGTTAGGTAAAGGGAAAATCTTAGAATTTCGCCACTAGGAGCAACTCTTTGCACCAGGAAGCTTTATAAATCCGGGCCCAGGTGTCTTATCTCTACCACTAAGCACTAGATAGACACTGGAGACAGACTGCCAGTCCATCAGGATGAAGAACATCACACATACATTTACATGTCTGAAGACAGTGGGAGGAATTCTGCATCAAACTCTGTGGAGAGTAAAACAATGCCAGACACTGCCAGTGAATTTTAAACCATAAGCTACATAATGCTTACTAAAGTCCTACACCCTGCGTCATTTTATTTAGTTAACCAAAACTCTTCAGTGTAAAAATACTAATTGACCAACTTTTCATTTGAAGTATTTAGTAGCATTAGTAGTAGTGTATGTGATATACCATATGTCATGATATGATTTAAATTTGCTTCTAACAATCACTGAGTACATCCAGTCCAATCTCTTAATTAAATCAGTGATTAATATCAGCTGTGAATGGCCCAGGCTGTAATTGATTGAGAGATAATCAGCGAGGTGGTGCTTTCAGTAATTGTTTCACAAGGCCTCAATCACTTCCCCCGCCACGTGGTAATAAGCAGCACCATATGTCACCAAGTGGCCACTCACAGTGCAAGGGGAGGCAAACAACACGAGAATATATTTAAAACTCTATTTTTAAAACCAATATTAACACGTTAGTTTATGTTCTATTGTTTATTGTAAAAAGCAAATTAAAAAAAAAGAATTTCACAGCTGGATAGGACAAAGAAAAAAATGTACCACAAGGTTTGCTCTGAGAAACGTGGCTGGAGGACAAGAATAGGGATGAAGGTGGAGAAATTCGATGAGTGCACTGCTAATCAAGAACATAGTTGGGTGGTGACTGTCATGAGAAGTGAAGCAAACAGGAGAGAGAGGGTTAGAAGCACTTATATTGGTCTCAGGCGGCAGTTATATCCAAGATGGCAGCAGCACGTCTCTATTTATCTGTGTGTTGGGGTGATTGTTCTGGTATTTTCTGAATGAATGATACTGCTCCAAAGTTTGGGGTCACTTAGAAATGTCCTTATTTTTTAAGATTATTTTTTTTGCATTTTTATGCTTTATTGAAAGTGATAGAGTGAAAGGGGGTGATAGAGGGGAAGACATGCGGCAAAGGGAGCTCAGGCCGGATTCGAACCCGTCTCTACCAGTGTGAGCCACCGGGACGCCCCAAATGTCCTTATTTTTTAAAGAAAAGCACAATTTAAAAAAAATTAAACTAACAGACATTCAGTGTAGACATTGTTAATGTGGTAAATGACTATTAAAGCTGGAAACGGCTGATTTTCTAATGAAATATCTATTATTCATTACTACTACTACTAATAATAATAACTTTATTTATATAGCACCAAGTTACAAGGTGCTGTACAACAGAAATAAAACATATCAAATACAATTTACTGACAACAACAAAATAAAACAAGAAGAAATGACATTAAAAAAAATTTTTTTAAAAAATGTAAAATGTAAACTTCAAAATCACCAATCACAACAAGGTAATCATACAACAGTAATAAAAGGAAATTAAGAGAAGGCCAATCGATAAAAGTGAGTTTTTAAAAGAGATTTAAGCAGCCATCACTCATGTTTTCCACAGGCACATTGAGTTAATCCACATTTATAGTGTTGAAAGGCTGATTGATTATTAAAACACCTGTTTTAATGAAATGAAAAAAATATTTTCTGAGTCATTTATTTTTTGGTTTGTTTTTCAGGCTAATTATTTCTGTTTTAATGAGTAATTTTTCCCCCCTGGTTTTCTGACAATTTTTTTTTTCTGTTTTTCGTGGTAATTTCCCCCCCAGTTTTTCGTGGTTATTTTTTTTTCCTGAATTATCGAGATTCTTCAAAATCCCGCGAGAACATCCAACCTGCAAGTGACTCCTGTGGATCTATGGTGAGTCCTGACCCGCACATATATACGCCCCGTCTTCAACTTTCTACCGTTCCGGGTCAATAAAGGTAAGGTACCCAGTGTCCCAGATCAAAGTAAAACTTGATTAAACTAAACAAGCAGGTCATGTTTGCTTCCATTAAATCAGTTCTCAATAAAGGAATCAATGCATCTATTGTTGCTCTCTAAACTGAAAAAACAGGAGAGAAAAAATTAGTCAGAAAAACTGAAAAAATTACCCCCAAAAAATGGGGCTGGGGGATACCAGGAGAAAACTGAAAAAATTACTAATTAAAACATAATGAAATAATTACCCTGAAAAACAAACCAAAAAATAAATTATTCAGAAAAAAATGAGTTGTTTTTTTTCTCAAGTGAATACAATACGGTTCTGTATTTTTTGCCCAGAGCATTTGAATATTTCTTCTTCTTTGGAGTTTCATGAATTGGGTATGACTTGAAATGTGACACTTGTGGATTGATGCTCGACCCAATAGCAGCATTTCATTGTAGTGAGAACAATTTTTAAACTGGACCTCACTTTTTAAAATGACCTGTTGTGACTGCTAGGATAATCAGATATTAATGATAATCAGCCTCATGCATTCTGCTTGACATACAATCACCAATTTTTTTTTGCAGTAATCTCCAGAATGTAAAACGTCTTTCATACTAAATCACAGCATGGATCCTCAAGGTTTTGGTCTCTTAATGTGGTATTTTCAAGGGATTTTTATTTTATTTTAATTCATTTTTGAGTTGGAGAAAGAAATGCTTTCAATCCAAAAATCAATGCAACACCTCTGAGCCCTTTAAACTTTAAACAATTGAGTCGCCAGCTAACCAAAACCGAGGGTTTATACAGACTTCTCGGATAGAGAAATGTGACACATGTTGGGCTGTATCTCATATTTGTCTTCAGGTTCTCAGCTTTCAGATAGTGTATACTACTTTTTATGATGCATCTACTGTGGACCTGCTTGATATAAAAACAGGGAGGAGTGGAGTGGAAGATGTTAAAGAAGCTCTGCACGAATTTAGCATTGGTAAATTCTTCAGAGATCATCAAACACAAATATTCTCTGACGGTCCAGTGGTTTCACCTGACCTGAAGAGGTGACAGCTGTCACATCCTTACGCTTAGTGCATGTTACAAAACACAGAGTTTAAAAGAGCAATGCCCTTAAAAGACTGAACAACACATAAACGGGTCGATACAAACCAGACAAAGGACATCATCTGGCACGCCATCTAGCGCAAAATCGAAAACGTTTTTTCCACAGGGACATGCATGGCTCTGTGCTGCTGAATTACTATTACTACTCCTTCACAATACGACTTAGTTGTTTCTAGAAGTGTGCATAACATGCGGGGGAAAAAAATCAATAATCCACAACAGCTTCATTTGCAGCATTATGTGAGCTGAATTCACTTCAAGGAATAATCAAAGCGTTAACTTGCTAATCAATTGACATCTATTTTGAAATACAGAGGTCTTGTTGACCACAGTGGTGAACAAACAGTAGTGCTGAGGTGCAGGAGTGGAGGGGTCCGAGGTTGAGGTCTGAATTACACAAAGTCCACTGAGAGTAAATGGTCGGATGACTGAACATGCACAAGTGCACGCACTGGAAATCATTCTGTGCAAATGATGTGTATCCAATAGTTGTAAAGACATTCTACTATGGACTAACCAACCATCACCTTCCCTGCTTTGATTCATCCAAACACAATTACTTCTTCAGTTCTTGAAGCGTTATACATGTCATAAAACTGCAAGTCATAAACACATCACTAACATATTATCACCTTTAGGTAGCTGTATTGTCATCCATGTTTCTTTACCTTTTGTTATGCTTTGTGGTCTCTTAAGTACGGTGGCCCTGAAGTGTAAATCACAATGGCAAATCAGAAAACACAACAACAAATCAAAAAACACAACAGCAAATCAAAAAACACAACAACAAAACAGAAAACACAACGGCAAATCAAAAAACACAACGGCAAATCAAAAAACAATCAAATCAAAGTTTTTTGATTTGTTGTTTTGTTTTCTGATTTGCCGTTGTGATTTGCACTTCAGGGCCACCGTAATTAAGCCACATATTAACATTAACATGGAAAAAAGCTGAGGTGAACTGTAAGATGGGTGAAAAAATATTTTCTCGTGATTCTGAATTTCCCAAATTGTACTGTAACAAAATGGCCTCATATCAAGACTGGGCTAAATATCAGCATGCAGATGCAGCTGTACCAGGTACAAAAACACAGTCTGAGCCTCTGTAACATAGTGACCGACTGTTGGCTACATGCTATAGCTAACAGGGTGCTGTTTACTGCACTCACCGACATTGAAAATGGTGCAGTGCAAAAAACCCTTGCTATTCTGCAGCTATGCCTTTATTCAGCATCTCTTTATGTAAAATAAATTGTGCTCCTGTGGTTTACTATACGTTTGTAAAATAAATTAGCTTAGAGCACTTGTGAAGCAACAACTGCCTAATTTGTTTTCGCATATTCTATCCAAGCATGTTCAGGGCTGTATTTTTACTAATTTGTCTTTAGTACAAATGCATAATTTAATTTCTAGGACAAAAGATCCTAACCTGAAAGCTGTCAGATGTTTTGTTCCACAGAACCATTTGAAACGCCATCATTGGAAACTTTTTGGGAAAGTCCACAGACGATTAAAAAATACCGGAAAGGTGATTGTATGAATCATTCGTCTGTCACAGGCAGCAACCTCCGGGTCTGAGCAGGGAGGCAAACCAGGAAGTGCCTTAAGCTGTATTCTACTGAAAATTCCAGCAGGGGGCGCTGAGTTTGGCTGCAAAAACATTTCTGTCCATTAATTTCAATGCAAAATGAGAAAACTTCTCACTTGATTTTTTTTAATTTTTATTTTAGGACAACACTATGATCTCAATAGCTAGTAAAAAATCTTCAAGACAATTTGATGTTGATAGTTCAAATAATGGCCCCATTTAGAAGAAAATAGAAGATAAAGAATAGTATGACACACTAACTCAGGAAAAAACTAGTTTTATATAGAGTTTGTTTTTGGTCTCCACCAACTCCTGACATCAATGTCTTGCTCTTTAGCTGCTAAATGCTGAACTATATTCACCCACTAGCTGCTAATGTTATCTGTGTGCTGGTTGGTGCCGTGCAGGTGGAGTTTGAATTGATGGCATCAGTGAGACTGAATAATTAAGCTGCAGGTCTTAAAAGTAAAACAATGAGCTGAAAGAGGCTTTAACTCTGATAGAAACTGTAAATTCGGGTGATAATTGTTAGATCCTGACTATGAGTAACCCTTTCATACATACAAAGTCATGTGAACCCATTAATAGTAATAAAAAATATTACTGGAGCTTTAAAATACTGATTACCACAGAAAAAGAGACATATTTATTTACATTTTATTTTAATTAAGTTTAACAATTAAATACTACGAATTAAAACATCCACATGAACAGTATAGGCTAAGGATTGAAACTTTTATCACCTAGTATTTTGTAGAATGTTTTATTATATGAGTCATACAAATACTGAAATCAAATCAGTCCATTATATTGCTCTTTAATGCATAGTTATAGGGGACATCAGGGACCTAACCAGGTTATCTCAGAGGACCAGATCCACTGCTGGGAGCTGCTGATGAATCAATTATTATTGGCAAACGATATGTGTTTTTAGTGTGAAATTAGTGTGTCGGAGAACAAACATAACTGAAGACAGTCAATAATGTGAGAGCACGAAGAGAATTGATCGAATTATGTATGGCAGCAATCAAAGCAACAAGCTTCTGTCCTCCATTGAGTTAATTTGTCTCATTATAAAACATTCATATGGGTCCTTCTGTTGTATTCGTCCATGTCCATTGTATGTGCAGGAAGTATAGGAGCCCTTCTTGCAAAATGATCTTAAATATTTCATTGACTTTATTTGTTAGTTTTGTCTCTGCACTGTATTCAACTAAATGTGGGTGGTCGTCATTGCATTCTGTTTTTATGACGTTTTTTCACTGTGTAACAACTTACAATGACATCAGACGCCTGAGGCAGTAGGTTTATGATAAACACTGCATGACGTTTATTGTTGTCATGGAGTCATGACGTTTTTTTTATGGGAAGGTTTCTACAGTTAATAACACTGAACTGATAACCAGGCATGTTGATTGATTTTGTGTTGTCCTGTCACAGTATAAGGGACACCAACCGTATATATTCATTGAAAAACTTTATTGGGTGTGACTATCAAAGTTTAAATCGAATACTTATATCATATTGAAAAGGTAAACTAACATCAAAGAGTTAGTGAGTGTAGAGCATTCTCAACCTGGGGTTCGGGACACCAATTGGGTTCGCGAGATGATTTCTGGGGGTCGCCAAATCATTTTGGAAGTCAGCTCTGTCTCCACTGTGTTAAAGTGTTCATGTGTTAATGTGTTTTTGTCTTTTTGGTCATTTAATGTATTTTTTTGGTCATTTCGGTGGGGTTTTTTGGTCATTTTGTGTCTTTTTTTTTGTCATTTTGTTTCTTTTTTGGGTCATTTTGTGTCTTTCTTTGGTCATTTTGTGTCTTTTTGTGGTCATTTTGTTTGTTTTTTGGGTGATCTGAATTGTGCGTGTGAGATTGTGTTCAGTGAGCGGGGGTCGCGGACAACATGCATGTTAAATTGGGGGTCGCGACTCAAAAAGGTTGAGAACTACTGGTGTAGAGAATGCCAAAGGCAACACCTACAAAACCGTATAAGGTAGGTATGACGGGCCATATTGTAGAATAAATGCACACAAACCTGTATAAAGTTGATACAACATAACCACAGAATCATCAAACATGGTTAGAATATACACAAGTAAAACTGATACTAATAATACCTCCGTACAGAAATGACTCAGCCTGTCTGATCTTATGTAAAACAATTCAAACCAAAATAAATCATAGCAAGGAGATGTGTGCATGTTAATTTAATGCATAGGCACCACATGACACACTATGTGTCCTTGTTTACATGAAGTTGACTGTAGTTGATAAAATCTTCAAATCTTCCTACTGAATCACACATGAACATCATAACATTTGTATGAAATATGAAATCTAAAATGTATTGAACCCTACACTGCAAAAAAGAAAAGTTGGGTGAGCTCAAAATTTCAAGGCAACAAACTTCGATAAAATTTTAAGTTGGACAATTAAACTAAATATTTTAAGTTTTGTTTTTGAGTTTGCTCAACTCTGAATTGAGATTTTTGTCAACTCAACTGTAGGTTGTACTAACTTATAATTTTACATTGTAATAACTTTTAATCCTTACTTCTGCTAACTTCTGCAATGTGCTGAATTGGCACGATTGTAATGCCGCCATGAAATGTCAGCTAATGTTGCGACCACAATTTTGAGTTAGCATTGATACGCTAATGGCTACTCTCGTAGCTGTAACAAGCAGCGCCGCTAGCATCAGTTAGCCGCTAGCATCAGTTAGCCGCTAGCATCAGTTAGCCGCTAGCTTTCACTAATGACCGAATTTCACAACAAAGAAATAAGAGTTTGCAGAACTATTGTCCCTTGTTGTGAACCCCAACTTAAAGATATAAGTAGCAACAACTCACAAACTTGTTTTTGAGCAGACAACTGGCTTCCTTTCTTGTGCTAACTTACATAATTGCCCTAAATGTCAATAATTTATATTTCCAAGTTTTACCAACTTAAATCGCTGTTTTAGGCCAAAAAAAACAAGTTGGCTTTTTTGCAGTGTAGTGACTTCTGGTTGAACCCATTGAGTTATAACTCATGCAATCAAAAATCAATTCAAATTGTCTGTCATGACGTTTACACATTTGTTTTGCCTTTGAGAATTAAAAAAAATGCCCAGCATCATATACAGTAAAACTGAGGTGTCAAGAGTTAGGAGAAATTTCTGCAGAGTGGTTAACCTCCTGCTCTCAGACCTGGGCAGATTCAAGGTTCTTCACAGCACTTTGAAAAGCCTTTGTTGACTAAAACAAGTGTTCCCTTTACCTGTTGTAACTGTTTCATTTTGCTGTAGCACAGACCAATACTATTTGTGATGCACTCCATGTTGACTTGAAGGATCACAGGTCCATATGGTCAGCGATGACTCACTCTGCCTCCCTATTCAGAACAACAGAATGATGTAGGCTCAACAGCTGTGCGTGTTTCACCTCCCTCTCAACAAACCCACAACTCAACCCTCTCTACTGTATATTTTCCCGTAATGCTCATATGTTTACTGCCTGCTGTTTTCCTCTAAATGTGCTGGACATTTTTTTAACAAAATGTATTTATTTTATTTTTATTTATTTATTAACAATAAAGACTTGAATTTTACTGTGAGATGTGCTTATGAATATTTGAAACAGAGAGCTGCAGAGAGTTGGATACATACATACATGGTGGAGTTGGGGTTTTTTTAAACTTTCTTTTTTTTCAGTGAAAAAACAAAACACAAACATATAATTATACACACAGAACAGGTACATCAGATGGCAGGTTTTGTTCTAAACAAAGGGCTGGCAGAAATCAGGCTGATGAATCGGGTCTAGGGGCTTTAAGGCACCCACAGTTCTCTAGTCTCTCTCGGTCCAGTGACACAAAATACCTCCGTCTGTGCTGTCCACAAGGTCACCGGTACAAAAAATAAAATAAAAAAAACCCCATAACAAGCGGATATGGAATGTATACTTATTTATACTAGGGGAGAAACGCTCCGGACCCAGGGGAAAAATACAATAATATAAAATAAAAAATACAGATTTTCCCACACAGAATATGCAATCACCTCTCATATATGTAGTCCCTCCATTTCTTCCAGTATTGGTCACCTTTTTCAGTATTGTATCTCAGGGAGAATGTTAACCTTTCCATATTATAGATTTCTTCAACTATTCCTATCCAGTCTGAAATTGTCGGACACTCCTTGCTCAGCCATTTCCTGGTTATTGCTACATGGTGGAGGTATTGATGGTGTTGGATCATAGCCGGTTTGTTGAGATTTTGAGAACAAAATCCTAATATTATAAAAAAAAATAATATTTTAATTACATAATCATAATTTTATTGCATTGAGATAATTCGAAACAAATTGTCGATTTTATGCATGATAAGGTTGATTGGAGTGGATGTGCTCACATTTCAATACAACACATTCTGTAGCTAACAATTACCATTTTAATTGCAAATTAATAATTAAATTGCACTTTCCATAGACACATACAAGTAATACCCCCACCACACACACACACACACACACACACACACACACTCTCCCCACACCTCTGAACATTAGGACAGTATAAGGACAGTCACAGGCAGGTTAACAGTAACAGTTAACAGTAGGTCTTTCAGTTCTGTCTTTCAGTTCAGTTTTAGTTCTCCCATATCAATATTGTATGTGGCTGAGCGTTATTTTCTCTTGCTGATGACAGTTCCATATACAATATGTCCAACAATGTCCGTAGCCAGTAAGTATCAGAAACGTCATGAATGTAATTCCAGCGCTGGGCAACAATCTTTTTGGCTGCAGTGATCCTGCAAGCCATACCTTACAACCTGCAAGCCATTTTTTTCCTCAAGGGAAAGCTGGGAATCATAATTTAAAAGGAGCACAGCAGGGTCCATAGGGAACTGAATTCCTGTTAAATCAGTAATATTTTTGGTCACCTTTCTCCATAATCTAGATACCTCTGGATTTCCCACATAACATGTAAAAAAGAGCCAATGGTTCCATGAGAGCAAAAAGAGCGATATGGATCCGGGACGAATCCCATCTGATGCCTTATTCTTGCTGTGACATATGCCCTATGGCAGAATTTTACTTGTACATATCTATGATTTGTTTTTTTTGAGGCTCAATTTTGTCATTTCATGAATAGAATGATAATGTTAATATCATTGATAGAATTTGAAGACAGATGGATAGATGTTGGAGTTATGTGCAGCATCTACTGACCTTCCAGACTGTGTAGAAGATGGTCTTTAGTGGTCTGAAGTGGTCTGTGCTTATCTCTTGAGTATTGTCCGTCCACTATTGAATGAAGCAGTGGTTGCATGTGGGAGTGGAAGTGTGGCGCGACCCTAACTAAACATAGAAAATCAAACACTTCTGACTCTACTCAGTAGTGGGTTACCAGTGACCCTCTTGGATTTCGAGGTCAACTCTGTATAGAAAGATACAAGAGCGTAACCTCGCAGTTGAAGTTATTCTCTATTCTGAGAGGTTCAGAGATGTTGTTGTGCTAGATCAGAAGGTCAGAGCTATAAATGCCCAAAGCTGGTTACAGGCTAGTGAAAGGATCTCCCCATGCTATGTGCATGGATGATGCAGGAATAATTCCCAGGCAGCATTACAAGAGGGACATGTTCTCTTCCTGCTCCCATATCTCATGTCAATGGACACAAACCATATGGCAATAAGGAGTCAATTCTCCTACTGAACAATTTCTAATAATTGGTGATCTTATGCCACCCAGTTGTGATATCAGTGCTGGGAACCTAACTTTTTGTTGCATTGTGGTTTTTGGAAGATATTCTTTTTTTTTTAATCCTTTAATCATTATTTTTAGCTTGTGAACTATGACACAAATGTCTCACTTCATCACAAATGTTAGGAAGCGTTTGGAAAAACGGATCATCAAGCTAAGCACATTAAATCAGTGTCCAGAAGAAGGATATCAATAAAATATCAACACAGAATTTTAGAATTAAAAAGGGACACAATGGACAGGTCGCCAGACACATAGAGACAGACACGGGCAGTTTTAGAGTCACCAATCAAACCTAAGCTTGACCTATGGGAGGAAGCTGGAGGACCCAGAGAGGACCCACATTGAAGCAGAGAGGACATGCAAATTCCACACAGAAGTCACTCAGTAAAATATATTATTTTTGATTGATTCTTTCTTTGTCAGAATATGGGTTGATCAAGAAGTGAAAATGTAGACAGTAGTAGTAAATGTAGTAACTGGAGGCAGATGATGAGGCAGATCTGCCTGCCTCATCAGGGTTAAGCCAAGAACTCCAATGAACCGAGTTTCCAGTACAGATAATGTACTGGAATCCACTGCACACGACCTGCTAAACACCAAACAGCAGGTACACAAAGTCAATGACTAGCTGGTGAACACCAGGCGGCAACCTCCGGGTCTGAGCAGGGAGGCAAACCAGGAAGTGCTTTTAGCTGAATTCTTCCGAAAATTCCAGCAGGGGGTGCTAAGTTTGGCTGCAAAATCATTTCTGTCCATTCATTTCAATGCAAAATGAGAAAACGTCTTAATCGCTATTAAAAATCTTCTTCAAGACAATTTGATGTTAATAGTAAAAAAATGGTCCCATTTAGAAGAAAATAGAAGATAAAGAATTGTATGATTTGGGGAGTGGCTACCTTTGATTGACAGGTGGCTAACAAGGCGAGTCGTCATCAGGAGAGAAGCAGAATAATGCGTATCCACGGCAACATGTCAATAAAGTTATATTTAATGTTATATAGATATAAAAAAGGACGTTTAGAGGTTTGGTCTCATTACTTTGACCCTTCCACTGTATTTACACTCTATGACAGTTTATATTTGAACGTTTTGTTCAGTAAAAATCTCTTGTTCAGTGTTTAGTTGGACTAACAGACACTAAAAGTAAGACTAAAAGTAAGATACATTTTTTTTGTTTTTTGCTAGCCAAAATTAACATCCCGGTTAATGCTCCAGCTAATGCTACCATGAGTCAGTCAGGTTGAGGTGTAGAGAGGCTGTAGTCAGTGATCAGATCCCTCTCCTCCTCCACAGTCCAAATATGGTCTGCTCCCCGTATCGGAAACAAGATGGCAACGAGTATAACACTAAACTTACCACCTTACCACCGTAACAGCTAACAAATAAAACAATGACCCTCCCTTTTTTAGCACACCTTCTCTCCCCTTATTGATGTAACTTAATTGTATCTGCTGTGGAGTCAACTGGAGTACTGTATTTTTTATTTATTTATCTGAACATTAAGCGTAGTTTAATTAGTTTTCATGACTTTCAGCATGAGCTTTATCAATGAGTTTGTTGTATCGCAAAAGGCAATTTTGCTTGATGTTGATTTTAGGCTAAGCTCCTTAGATTTGTGTTTTCTGTCACATACTATCTAATCAGTGTCAGCAAGGACGACAGGCTATTTTCCTGAAGGCTTTTCCTTCTACTTACAGTCTACTTTTCCATTTGTCTCCAGTCATCATGGTTTTAAAATAATGCATATTATATCTCACCTTTTCATGCTACTCAGTCACCAAATGCTGGGATATTTAATACGTTGTGCAGTTAAATCATAACCACTGTCATGTTACTTCCATGGACTGAACAGTGATAAAACCATCCTCTCCTCCTAATGTCTGCCCTCCTGAACATTCCACTCAGCCTTCATGAGAATGAATGGGGAAGCATCAATTATTCAAAGTCAATTTCTCAGCAGGTTCATTTCTATAGGACACAGTGGAGGATTTCTGCAGCCTGCTTTGTAGATATTTTTAGTATTTTAATATGCTATCTGTGCCTTATTTACTAATGCTTTATGTGCCTCATGATAATGGAACACATGGAAAACAATAGGAAACACTCTCCACCCATTCAAATATTCAGCTTGGATATATTATAAAACACCTGCCAATGATTTCTGGATTTTTAATGAATCAACATGACACATTTGAGGTATTTTAATCCTTTTAATGAATATTGGATAAATATTATATGCTGTGTGAGACAATGCTTCTTTGTTTTTCGATATAAAGCACGTTGTCCTTGGTCTTTAATCTTAATTTAAAGCAAAACATGTGGTTTACCACAGAGCCTTCAATAGCATCTGACAAGAGCAGTACCAACGGCTCTCCAAGCTTCAATCTCAGCTTTGATATTTGATGCCTCAAGGACTGGGATCATTTTATATCACAGATGCAAACTGTTCAGGGAAAAAAAGTACATTTTCAAACCAACATTTTTATTATTTTGACATCGCTGAACATTTCTGCTGCATGTCCCTCTAGGCACAACTTCCACCAGGCTTAAATGGAAGCACCAGAGAGAAGTGGAGAAAATACGATGCTTGTATCCATGGAGCATTAAACCTTGAACTATCCCCCCAATGAAAAGTCAGAAATAGGCAATTTGGTGCCTAATATTAGTGTAACGTGCCAGAGGACTGTTTGTGTGTGTGTGTTTCTGCCTCTCCTCCTCCCCCCCTTTCTGTTTCCTTCCCAGGTGCTAACAAGCCAATTGGGATCCACCTGGAAAGCTGATTTCCACCTGTGGAGCTGGCCAATCAGAGGAGGTGTGCTCAGGTTGAAATAGGACCATTGTCATGCCAATCAGCATCTGAGGAGCTTCTGCTAGCTACATGGTTTGATGACTTCTAATCCAGAGAAAAGAGTCTAAAACAGGGTTATGTGTATGTCAGACAGTCTGAATATAATACTTACACATTAGCTGAGCAATAATGTATAGAGACTGTATCCCAAACCGGACACATCTGCAATGCCGCACTTTCCAGTGTTTTCACGATCATTTCGAATAAGATCGCCACCACCATTACATCACATTACATTACATTACATGTCATTTAGCAGACGCTTTTGTCCAAAGCGACTTACAATAAGTGCATTCAACCTGATGGTACTAGACATAGACCACAGGAATCAAGTAAGTACATAACTTTAAGAGCTGACTGTCATCTCTAAAGGAGTGCTATATGTTAAAGAAGAAAAGAAGAGAAAAGAATAAGAATTTTTTTTTTTTAATTTTTTTTTTTTTTATATGTTAGGTTAGGTGACCATGACTTAACCGAGATATTGTTGGAAGAGATAGTGTAGGTATAATTAATTTATACATATTTTACAATCTACATGTGGAGTTTCATTCATGTAGATGGAGATTTACATGTCTAATTACAATACGAAAGTATCTCTGATGAGAGAAAGCAGTAAGAAAGCTTGGGCAACACTTTGGACGATATGGGACGAAATATGGTCCAGGTCTGTTAACCATGGTTGATAACGGTGTTATTTATTTGGCTTACCCAGAAACATCCAATTTCCCTAAAAAAACTCAGCAGCCCCCAAGAGATCCAAGTGTCCCATTTGGGATACAGTTAGCACACGGCTAATTCACCAATGTTAGCGTCCTTTTGACGACTCTGGTAAACCCAAGGCTAACGTACACGGTTAAAACATTATACGCTTTGAAAGATAAGAAGTTAGACTCTAGTTTCACCGGCTTATAACAACTTTAATTCCATCCAAAAGGGCTTAAAGTTATAACTTGCAGCTCATTATTTTTTTAGCAGTGCACCTTTTTCTCCATTACCACCAGCCCTACCAGCACTTCCTACTCAGCGAACATTTGTGGTGCTGTCAAACACCACAGGGCCTCAGAATTTTAATGAAGGAATTGCACTGACAAGACTGTCCCAATTGTAATTGGTAAACATTTGTGGGTTACAGAGACTTGAACTCTTATAGCAATTGATTTATGGAGCCTTCGAAATTAAATGAGAGACAAAGAAGAGCTGTGATGTTATATTTGTGTTCCTCAAATGCACAGATATTGTGTGGTACTGTAGGGAGGGTCATTAATCATGAGCCTAATGTGAAGAGGCAGCGGTGAGAATAGAGTCAGTCCACTGAGTGACACCTTCTTGAAAAGGCATGACATTTCATTTGGGCATGTTTCTGCAGGCCTACCGCAGAGACGCGCTGCAGTAGTGTCCCTGGTAGCGACACACTCAATACCAGCTCACACACTCACACACATCACATCACACCACTTGCAAGCTTTGGAGGAACACAATCATGTGACAAAATGTTTAAGCTTTGGCTTTTTGCTCCCTCCAGTTAGTATGATGGCTCCGGTTTTGTGCTATCACACATCTATTACTCACTCACACCAATCATGGGTCAGAGCTTTGAATGAATACGTAGAGTTTCATCACAAATTATCACAGGAAGGATCTTCAAGTGATCATGTTGTCACTGCAAACATCAGAATAGGATATGTAAGGATAGTCTGTTGGTTCAGAAGTTAAAGAGATAGCAGTGAAAGAACATAGATAGATAGATAGATAGATAGATAGATAGATAGATAGATGGATGGATGGGTGGGTGGGTGGATGGATGGATGGATGGATGGATGGATGGATGGATGGATGGATGGATGGATGGATGGATGGATAGATAGATAGATAGATAGATAGATAGATAGATAGATAGATAGATAGATAGATAGATAGATAGATAGATAGATAGATAGATAGATAGATAGTCTTTATTCATCCCAAGCTGGGAAATTGCAGTGTAGCAGCAGCATTACACACAGAGACAATGACAACACAATTAAATAAAAAGAACAACCTAGGCATACTTCAAGCAATAGAATGTAAAAATACAATAAAATACAATAAAAATAAAATAAAATGTAATGTAAAGATAAAGTGTCTGAAGAAGGAGTATGTATTAAGGAGTAGAACAATTGGGCAACATTGGGCTTTGTACCAGTACAGCATCATAATTCTTCTTTTTTTGTAGTTTCTGGATTAGTTGACTGATATTATAGAGAGTTAGGCTATTATATGAGCACATTAGATCCATCATACAATGGATTATAAGATAATTATTGGTTGTTATAAATTATTACTAATCATTTTCAACAAATTCTTTTGTTCTTGAATGAGACTTTGGTAGCACAGTCCTGGTCCTTCCAGGTTGCTTACCTTACCTCACATCAAGACAAAGTTTGGAGTGGCACCTCTGGTCATCTGTGTTGAAAGGAGCCAGCAGTCCAGGAGCTATTCTACCTGGGGACAGACCCAAAACACAATGGAGGGTTATATTTATCTCAGTGATGGACGATAAGGATGTGGATGGTTTCAGGGACAGTGAGAGGCCAAGCCAAAAAAAAAATGTTCTTAGTTTTACTTTCAAATTTTTACTCAAAGCAAGACAATGCTCTCTATCTATCTATCTATCTATCTATCTATCTATCCATCCATCCATCCATCCATCCATCCATCCATCCATCCATCCATCCATCCATCCATCCATCCATCCATCCATCCATCCAGTAAAACATGAAATATCAACAAAAAAAGCTGTCATGATTCAGTTCATGGTCAGTCACTGGTCAGTACACTGGTATTTAATCCATTGTTAAAAAATATTTAAGTTATTTGTTTCAATTTGACCCTAACATAACACACAAAATTGAAAAAGGTTTTTTGGCCAGAGTTATGAAAGTTATGAAGTCGAAAAGAAAGAAGAAAAGAAAACCAATCTCTGTTTTGTCCAATTTGCTTGTGACAACAAATTCCTTCCCTCTAAAGTAATTTTCCTTCTGATTAAAAAATAGCAGCGTTCTTCACAAGTTGTGAATCACAACTTGTGTCCTTGAGACTCAGCAGCAGTGTCATCACTTAAAGTAAATGTAGCCATGTCTGAATAACAGAAAAGCTTATCAAAAGGACTTGGACCACAAGAAAATGCGCAGTATTTCGAGAAATTATGGTTTATTGGTGGTGCAGATCCCTATGAGTTGGCTCCCTCTTATTGGATCCATGAAATACAGCCAGTGTTGCCTACTCCTCAATAAGGAAAGTAGCTATTGGTTGGCCTAAAAGTCACTAGAGGTCGCTAAATGTCATCGCCTAATTTTTATAATTTACAATGTGCATGTAATTGAAATGGATGCTGTAAGAGAGAGAAATAACGTTGTGGGAAAGACAAAAAGTGAACAGCCTAAATATGTTTAGAACTGCAGATGCACTGTCACATCGCACATGACCTACCTGCCTGTCACAGAATTATTATTATTATTTTTTTTTATTTAAAATATATTTTTTAAATCACTTAATGGCCTTTATTTATTTTTTACTTTCCTTGTTATTATTATCTTATCATAAGCACTTTGTATTGCATTGTATGCATGAATTGGGCTATTTAGTGTCTATTGTTATTATTATTATTATTATTATTATTATTATACAGCATGCTCACACCAGCTCTCTCTCACAGCCATAGTGAAGTTAAAGCTGCATGAAAAGTTTATGTTTTGTTCATTCTAATGATGATTAACATAAGTGGTATCGTCTTGCCTTAATAATCATTAGTACCACCAAAATAATACACTCACGTAGTCAGGTTGGGAACCCATAATTGTAGGGTTCTCCTTGTTGCAATTAGTGTTACTTGAAATATGACTAATGTATGGATACTGGGCCCAGACTACAGATTTTTCGGAAAAATATCAATCCTTATTCAATTAAATTAAATTCAAATTTAAACTTTATTTTTCCGTTAGGAACTTCACATGTGGAGGAGCAGCAACAATACAACAATACATACAATAAACAAACACTCATACACAAGCACACACATACACACACACACACACACACACCATCAGCCCACACTAGACATATGGCAGATAATAAAATCTTTGCTGAGCCAAGTGAAATAAATACGTTACTAATACCTCCATAGTGGAGGGGCAATAAATAACAGTTTTAAAAAATAAAAATAAAAGTAAAAAAGTCCAGGTGTTAAAAGAGAGAGGAGACAGTTCAAAAACAGGGGTTCAGCCATTCAAAAGTCAAAATAAAATCCCTTTTTTTCCAAAATTCCATTTTGGAAAAAAGGGATTTTCTTCTCCATTTAGAGCAATGGAGTGAAAATAAAGTTTAAAGTTTGATTCTGCAAACTGTCTTTTTAATTAAGAATTTCCTGTTTCCGGGACAAAGCTTGACAGGGCTCTATTTGTTAGTTTAGGTGCTCTGTATCTGTGGCCTTAGCTGAATAACATGCATCATCCATCACTTTTACATCTTTGTGTGTCTGTTTTCATGTACTGCTTATATACCTGGAAATTAAATTGATGTAAAACATCACAATGTAAAAATAAAAAAGAATAATTGTACTACCTAATGCAGACTGAAGCCGAGTCAAAAGGTCAGGTCTCAGTAGGTCTTGAGCCCATCAAAGTGGCTCGCCTCGGTATCTGAGCAGCTACTGAAACCCATGGAGACTAATTAACTCCTAGACACCAGGAAGCTTTCTGATCCCTCTATATTTTGACAAATGCCAAGGGAGCAACCCATTCACAAGCACCTGCCACATAAAAATTACAGAATATGAATAAGTGAAACAAGTGCAGCATCATGTGATAACTGATCCTGTAGAGAGTCGACTGTAAGATCTTACATGAGAAATCGCATTCACATAAGTAGATATGGCACATGTCCATCACTGCATTGTGATCATTCACATACTTGGAATAAACTCTGAGGCGCCGTCCAGAAATAACCAACATTTTATCTGCACAGTGGGACTCGCTGTGGCATTATTGTGCGTGTACTTTGAAAGAAAAGCCATCACGTCACTGATGATAATCAGCTCCTTCAATCTATTTGATTTATGAGGAACTCGGGGGGGGGGCACAGACTCCAGACAAGAACAGTGCCCACTCATCGTTGTCAAAAATTGACTGGCAAAAGCATTCCTGATGGCTTTCAGTCAAGTTGACAGGCAGCATGTCAAACAGCAGCTTGTTACTCTAAGATGATACAAAGCCCTATTGAGAATGGAAGATTTGATTGAAAAATTAGACCTGAGTGAATGAAAATGTGACGACACGTCTGCAGTTTGAGGATGCCTGCTGTCAGCGAAGAAGGGGTCAGAACTCCTCCACCAACTGCAAATAAGGACGATAATTAGTTATTGAAAACATTTTTTTTTTTTAAATACCATTCGGTGGTATTCTAAAAAGTTTTTAAAGTGTGCATCATTTATAGGGATAATATGTAACATTTCTGCATTAAAAGTGGCTAGACCATTTTCATATTTTTTGTTGATTTGTGTATTTATGCTGTCCTTAAAGTTTACAACATAGTTCATACCCCACAAAGTCTGTAATTTAAGGAAGAGGATTAGGGCCATGTAGGAGAAAAAATTATTAGAGGGGGAACTAAAAAAATGAATCAAACACTTAAATTAAATCATGAGAATAAAGTTTCTCTGAAACAATGTTCGGTAACGCTTTATATTAAGGTCCTTGCAATAACCATTAATTAACAAGTAATAAGGCCCTTGTAAGTCCTTACAAGATGCTTATTAACATTATTGTGTGTTTATAAGCTTATATAAGTGTTAATAATGGCGTTATAATACAGTTAATACCAGGCTATAAGAGATTTATAAGCACTAATAAGAAACTTGTTAACAGTTTGCAAATGCTTAAGAACATTAATAAAAGCCTCATGAGTATCTTATAATTGTTCATAATAGCATTACAAACACCCACGACCCACCCATTATGTCTTTGCCATGCCTTTATTAATCTTATTTTGTTTGGTTATTGATTTTAAAATATACTTTATTGCTCATCTATTATAAGTTAACTATAAGTTAACTATGCTTTTTGCAACTACCGGATCTAAAGCGAGAACAATGCCTTATTACTTGTTAATTAATGGTTATTAAGGACCTTATTATAAAGCGTTACCCAATGTTCCTATGAGGACTTATTAACACGGGAACAACCAATCTGTCCAACTTTACCAAACAGAGGGAAAATTCAGGGGCATGAATACTTTTTATAGGCAGTGTAACACCGAGAAGAAAGAGCTACCAAACTGGAGCTTCACCATTTCTCCTTTTGTAGCTCGTACAAAATTCAAAGCAGCATATCCTTATTGATCCCTTGTGTTCCATATTCAAGCAGAGTTAACACGTTCAGACCTATGACAGGAAGGAGACCTGTTTGCCATTACAATGATAATTGCTCAATTCCCATAGGCGCCGTGGATTCACAGAATGGATTAGCACAAGAAGCAGGATGAGATCAATACAAAGGTCAGATTCGATCCTCTATCCCACAAGGCGACAACAAAGGCTTGAAATGTAGATGAATAACTGCTCTGGATGTCCCATGAAGATGTTATTCTGAATCTTGTGTCAGTGATGTGTGTGTGTATCTGTCTGAGCAGAGATTAAACAGCAAGATTTCTTACACTGATCTATAACACCAACATTATAACAGACTCATTTTTGTGAGAGAATATAACAGAACATGTACAGCAGCATGGTTTAGAAAGAAATGAAAAGCTTTAGACCTGTCATGGAGCTTGGGAAGGCAATATTCACTTGCTTTCAGTATTGGGAGTTATTAATCTCTTTAAGTACTCAGATTACTTTTCTTATCAAGCAATTAGTTAGTCATTGCTATGTTAAGACGGGCCCTTTTCATTAATTTGTAGTCTCTCACACATGCGGCTTGAGACTACATGCTTCCACCCAGCTGCTGCACCAGGTCGGTGTGCTCCGGGTATGGGAAACCCTATTTATACAGTCTATGGGGAAACCGCACTTCCAATTCAGTAAGCCTCGCCTCCAACACAACTACTACACTACACTTATTACATGTATCATTAGTAAAGCAGGCTGATAAGGAGCTAAACATCAAACACACCAAGCAAGAGAGAGAGAAGCTATTGCTAGCTGCTATGCTAAAGCAGCTAAAAGAATTGAATAACGTATAAACAGATAAGATTAGCAATAAAGTTGCTGAAAGAAGGAGAGAGATATGAGTCATTCCATGAGAATGGGTACAATTGGACTTCGACATTTTCACATTTTTTTACCAAAATGTATTATTTGTATGTACATCCCGCATCATTGAGGACAAATTCAACTATCAGAAAAACACATTTTCCCATCTCAGGCCTTAGTTTTCTTTTATTATTGGTCATTACTTCAAGATGTGGTCACTGTAAATCTTCAACCCTGTTATGTTCACTATGGAAGCTCTCTGAATATGATCATAAAATGCATTTATAATGAAAGCAATATTTTTATATTGATCAGATGTCCCCCACATTATTTCAATAATTTTATATAGAAAAATCACATAAAATCTCACATTTTTACTATCTTAAAGACTTAAGTGTACCTATGCTAGAAAGCACTCTTGTAATTTTTCATCAAAAATTTAGTTTAACTGAAGAATATTAATCAAATCCAATGATCTTATGATAGCTCTCAATATTTTAGACAGAAGTTAACAACCATTAAATTATTTTTTAAAACATTTAAAAAAAATAATGTGTGAAAATGTAGGTGTGACGGGGTTGAGAGTAGCATAACGGGGTTGAAGATGGTAACAGGGTTGAAGGGACAAATATAGGTCTTTCTGTTAGCATTATCTTTCATTATGTAACCATAAGAAGGACAACAGATGTGAATTGCAGTTGAATTGAGTTTTATTAACCTAACTAAAAACAACCACAACAACATATTAAGTTACAATCGCGCCAATTCAGCACATTGCAGAACTTAGCAGAAGTAAGAATTAAAAGTTATTACAAGTACAACTTACAGTTGAGTTGACAAAACTCAAAAAGAAAACTTAAAATATTTAGTTTAATTGTCCAACTTAAAATGTTATCGAAGTTTGTTGCCTTTAAATTTTGAGTTCACCCAACTTTTCTTTTTTTGCAGTGTAAAAGTAACTTTCCCCAACACTGCTTATTTTATTGTCAGATGTTGCATTTGAATGAGGTCATACTGTGTAGTTCCTAAAGTAGAATGCCTTGTGGTTGGGCATAGGGTAATGTAAAATATATTGTATAATTGTTAATTTACTGTCCTTTTCCCCCCTTTTCATAACAGCACACTAAATACCTTTTTTATCTAACATTTTAAAAACAAGAAAAAAAAAACATACATACGAAAATTACTGCATTAAAACACAACACTTTTTCTGGCTCTGGAGTTCAGCCTTAAAAAAAGAAGTTACTGTCGGAGAATGATTTGATTTGACAAACAGCTCAAAGAAATGCTGATACATATAAGCCCTCAACACTGATTGTGACAGGACTGAATCTCAGGAAGACAGTCAGTTATCCATCAGTGTCCCACAGCTGTGTATTCCTAACATCTTATGTGTGTGATGGCTCTCTCGTGCTCTTATCCCTGGTTCATATGAAAAAAGAACATGTCAGTGCAGGTTGTGCCTCTTGCATCACACATCAACAGCAGCCTCACATGTACCATTAACATCCCTGCAACCTAGGTTTGTTTTTGTAAGCTTGTCTCACACATTAAATTTTGAGGAAATATATAGTAGTGTATTTAAATTGTATCATTCTTTCAAGTTGATTATTACTCAGTAAATTACCTGTTGGCTTTCATTCTTAGTGGTTGAGAATATGCATCAATCATTTAACTTTATATTGCTATACACACACACACACACACACACACACACACACACACAGAATTAGTAATAATAGTGTTATGCATGAACATGCTCTTTTTTGGATGGAATTGTGATCTTGTGATGTTAATTCTCGCGTGATCTTGTGATATTACGAGAATCAAGCTGCAGTGGTGGTTAAGAAAGTTGAACTGGTTGTTGCACTGGTTTGTGTCGTCTTCTCTCTCCTCTAAAATCTGCACAACAGGGTGTTTGTTTGTGAGGTTTTTATTTTATTTTTAATTTTTTGGCAAATGTTGCATTGTCTTTGTGGATGGACAAAGAGAAAGAGAGAGAGAGGAGAGAGAGAGAGAGAGAGAGCAAGAACAAGAGAGAGAAACAACTCTTCCTGCTTCTCATTTTGTTGTCAGGCAGTATCATTACATAGTGCAGCAATGGCACTAAATGACAGCATGGGCTGATTTAGTCGTGACAGACGGCACAGCAGGTAAATGGCACATCCACCTACTCCTCGGATGGTCTCATATCATATAGTTCACATGAAAGCAGCATAAATACTTGATTATTGTTGTGAGGTTGTATTAAACTGACACCATATTTTGTAAAAAAATAAAATAAAGTAATAATAATTAAAAAAAAATTAAAAAGCTTCAATACATTTACATGTATCAACTCAATGGAGAAGGTGCTGTTCCAGTCGGTTGGGCGGAGAGAGAGTCACAGAACGCATCAGAAATCCAAAGTGCTTGGATCACATTTGACAACACCTAGGTGCTAAAACTAAATTAACAAACTAAACTGCTATCACGAACACAGCATTATTTATTTACATCTAAATCAGAGCATTCACAATGATCACTCAAAATCTGCAGGGGTGTGAGCATAAAAATTGGTGTTAATGCCGGTTCTCTCTCTCGTTGACTGTCCCTTCCCTTGTGTTTTCCTTCTATCTGTGGATCAAATGGAATGGACCACTTGCACAATGTGGTGCGACATATATCTGTTTAACAAAGTTCACTTCCTGTCAAGTATACAGTAACGTTATCATAGCCTCCAGCGATCACATGACAGCTTTTTATCCTAAAGTGAGATTTCACAGTTAGCTTTATTTATTTAGTATTTATGGTTGTTTAATATGAAGTGTTTTTAGTGTTTTTGATCATTTTCATAATGTCTTAAAATACTTTGGAGAGCCAGTCAGCTAGCCTAGCTGGCTACTAAATCAAAGAAAAGCATGGTCAGGTTTAGTAGAGTGTGTGATTAGCTCTATGTTACTGTACACTGGACAGGAACTAAGCTCATAAAATAGATATGTGTCAGACTACATTGTGCAAGTGGTATTGATTTAATTCAATTCAATTCAATTGGCTTTATTGGCATGACATAACAATGTATATATTGCCAAAGCAAGCATCAGAAAAAAAGATAACAAGATAAGGAAAGCAATATTTACAATAAATTATTATAATTCTGTTATTCATTTTAAAAGAAAAGAAAAACTAATAACAATAAAAAAAAAGCAATATTTACAATCATTGAACAATATTTACGATCAATATATAATTTTAAGATCTCATTCGCTCCGTTTCACTACCGTGGACTGCTTAGTTACAGTTGGCCTTTCATGGACTTTGCTGTTCTTGACTCTGTGTTGTCGAGGTATTAAGATGTGGCACACTCAGTTTTTCTGCACCCACAGTACCTGTTTTAAGAGAGTTTTGGTTCTTGGATTGAAGGTTGTATCATGACTGAAAGAAGCAGGGCAGAATGTTTTCATCTCAAACTCTTAGAGCCCAAAGCACTTGATATCAGAGTACCATCGTTCTTCCAATTTCCACTTGCAGTATAAGTGATTGAGGGGCCATTTGCTTGCACAGAGCTCTTTTAGAAAGCTTTTTTGTGCCATAACCTGATTTGCATTAAATTCTTACTAAATCAGGAGACAGAAATTGTGTATGCTGCAACTGAAAAGCAAGAGGCTGAGGCACAAAAATGTGACTTTTGGAAGCCAGTTGCTATTCTGAGCAGCCATCATGCATTCCCACTGTGTTTTTACTATTTGTGTTTCTAACTGTTAAAATCTGTCTGCAGTTTTCTTTTTTTTTTTTTTTTAGAAATGTCTGGGAATGGCTGTTATTTGTTCATTAGTTCATTTCAGCCTCTCGACAGCGAGAGGAGCTAAAAGCTGCAGAAGGATGGACGATGAGAATTTCCAGCAGGAGATCAGGATACAATCATGTTGTTTATAGCATCTTTCACTGACTCAGTTTATTTCAGCATGGAGCGGCTAAATGTGCACAAAACACAGGAAAGAAAAACTTTCTAAGCCTTTGCCCACTCAGTGCCATGTAGCTGTAATTATACTGTCACCTTCTCAGCATGATACAATCTGACTAAACAACAGTGAGCATCCTGTGAGTCAAGGAGTCGTGAGCCTAAAGATGTCTGAAATACAAAACAAGAGTGTTTTTGAATGATACTGAACAGCCATTCAGCCTATTATTTATTAGTTTATATTCACCTCTGACTGTTCAATTAAATTTTATTTATATAGCCCAGAATCAAAAATCACAGATTTGCCACAAAGGGCTTTACAAACTGTACAGGATATTGGACATTGTACAGAACAGATCAACATAGCAGAATAGGGTAGATTGAGTGTGAGAGGGGGGAAAGAGGGAGGAAAGAGGGGGAGAGAGAGACAGAGAAGAACAAGGTGAACAATGACGACAGTAATGGCAAAAAGTAATAGAAGGAATAGGACGATAGTAGCAGTAAAAATAAAATGACAGCAGGAGTGTCTGTAGCATACGATGGCGTATTAGGGGAAAGTATGAAAAAAAAAAATACAGACCCGGGGGAGGGGGGTAATGTTTAGAGAAAAAAGTCACAAATTTACGAGATTATAGTTGCAAATCTACGAGAAAAAAGCCGCAGATTTTCAAGATTTAAAGTGGCAAATCTGCGAGAAAAACAGAGCAGATTTATGAAATTAAAGTTGCAAATCAATGAGAAAAAAGTTGCAGATTTTTGAGATTTAAAGTGGCAAATTTGCGAGAAAAAAAGTCTTTTGTCTTTGTTAAGGAACCTCAACACACACTATAGACGCCGCCCGGAAAGCAGGGGATGCCACAGGGACACGTTAGTGAAGAGGTGCAACAGTATGGAACATTATGCGTATAAATTGCGGTGAGTCCGGACAATCGGCTCCCAAAATAGCTTTTTCTTCAGCCATTACGGAGCCAGTGAGGACCAGGTCTTAGAGGGCTGAGCCTATACTCATTGAATCTGGAGTTCCAGTAGGTATCTAAGGTTCTGCTTTGGAAAATAAGCTATTGCTATCGGGTTAAGGGCGAAGTAGGATATGGTCCATGCCTCACTGGGTCCGTCCGCTACCAGAAGTGAAAGCACAAACACACACACCACTTCAGAGGACTAAAGATCCTTGAGCCCAGCTACCATGGCATGCGTAAAAACGCATCACATGAGAACGCCCATGAGGAATGAAGACTGGGAACAATAAAAATGCTGCTGTAAAAAAAGCTTAGACAAACATTACGCACTGTAACTGTCAAGCAAGGAGCAGCTTAGTGCTAAATCATGGGGGTTAACCTTAACCCTTTATCGGGCGAAGAACTATATTTGGTAACTTCAGTGGATATCTAAATGAGGTCTCCATGTCTCTCTGTTTGGTCGTAGAACCACATGGATTTCTTCCAGCTAATCAGCAAAGATCAGGCTACGTCACAGACGGTGACACCATGACATCTGACCAATCAGTATGATAATAATATAATAATATTTAGAGAAAAAAGTTGCAAATTTACTAGATTAAAGTGGCAAATCTACAAGAAAAAAGGTCGCAGATTTAAGAGATTTAAAGTGGCAAATCTGCACGAAAAAAGTCGCAGATTTACAAGAAATAAGTGAAAAAAAAAAAACTTTTTTTCTCGCAGATTCACCACTTTAAACCTCATAAATCTGTAAACCTGCACATTATTTTTATCATAGATTTGTCGCTTTAATCTCGTAAACTTTTTTCTCAAAATATTACCCCCCACCCCTGGGTCTGAATGTTTTTTTTACACATTTCAAAGTCCACATTCTGGCAGTATGTAATATCCTCCAATATTCTCTAGGGTTGAAATTTGGAATTTGCAAGTATTTCAATGAGTGTCTTATTAAGGGTTAAAAGTGAAACTTTGCATACATCCAACTAGTTTTGTGTGCCTTCCGTGCAGGCAGAGCAGATGAAAGGTGCCTGTCTCTTTTCACGATGCCAGCGCTGGAGCCCCTCACTCAGACAAAAAGTGATGTGAAATCAAAAGCCTTTAGTTTGTGCAGTGCGGCGAGAAGTCAGTCAGCATTCTCTCCCGACAAAAGAAACTCTTACACTTATAGACAGAAATTCAGTCTCACATGATCAAAGGGCCGGAGGTGGTTACAGGTGAAGTCACAACTTAATGTAATTAACATACAAGGAGCAGACATTGCAGGACAGTGACAAAAGCTTCAAAGAAAAAAAGAAAATGGATTGAAGACAGGGCCATACATTCATCCAAATACACATTATAACCCCCTGTAGAGAAGTTGTCTGGTCCTGTGTGTCTGAGAACAGGATCACTCTGCTGTAAATATTTAATGCTTTAAAATATCAAGAATATAATCATATTTTCCACAGGGATGATGTGAAATGATAAGTACTTGTTAATAACCCCCAACTTACACCTTACTCTCTTAGTCTATGTTGCACTTTTTCATCTATTTTGCATCCATTTACTGCAGGTCTCACCATTTACATAAAAGCATGTCACATGTCTACAAAACACAACAGAATTTAAATTTGCATCAATTATCAATAATTATCATTTGCCATTAAATACAGAATGTGAACATTAGATAACAGTATTCAAAATCAACAGTCCAAAACTAATTCAAATGAATTATTTACACACCAACATCAACAGAAATTCATGCTCGAGTACATAACAGAAAAGTCATTCATTATGCCTATATTTAGTTCAGGGGTCACATACAGCCTAATAAGATGTCAAGGGGACCAGACCAGTAAAATCATATCATAATTCCCTATAAATAACAATAAGTCCATGTTTTGCCCTTTGTTGTAGTCCAAAGAAGTACAAGTATATTTTGGACTACCATTCAAAAGACACAACTTCTTTATTTGTATTATATTTTCTACATTGTAGATTCATATTTAAAAATCTGAATTATGATGGAACACATATGGAATTATATAGTTAACAAAAAAGTGTTAAACAAACCAGAATGTTTTATATTTTAGATTCTTCAGAGCAGCCTTTAACCTTTTGCTTTGATGTCTCAAACACATTAAGAAAGCAAGAAATCCCAAAATTAACTCTTGACAAGGTGCCCCTGTTAACTGAAAACCATCCAGGTGAACAAAGGCATTAAGTCACAGGTATTTGGAACAGAAAAATATAGTTTTGCACTTTAAGATTAAATCAATTTATCAACATCTAATTATCTTTTTCTACTCTTCTACTCTGACTAAGAGTAACATAGGAATTGCATTTATTTAAAAAATGATAGTGCATAGCTTTTATTCATTTAAAAAAAAAAAACCTTTCAATTTAATCCTGCTGGCTGAATTGAACTCCCTAGCGGGCAGGTTTTGGTCTGTGGGTCGTACTGTTGTTCTAGAGCAGGTTGACAGCATAAAGCTTCTACAGCATACCTCTATAATTACACCAATTAGTGTGGACAAAGATGCATGTGCCACATACTGTCCTTCATGTTACAACTAAAGACTTAAAGACACGTTTTGAACGACTTTCATCCAGTCAAATACAACATTGTATTAGAATTGCCATTATTGTCAACAACAAAATGTTTCCCTTCTTTTCCCCTACGCAGTGGCGGTTCTACACAGGGGCCTACAGGGGCCGCTGCCCCTGTGAAGAAGCCTTTGGCCCCTGCTGTGGCCCCTGTGTCAAATTAATAATAAAATGATACATTTATAATGATGAACGACTGAACAATTCTTACCTATTTTTTGTTCAAACAATATCTCATTGTACACAAAAGGAACCCAGAATGTGTACATTGTATGATAGTTTAATTGTGCAATAAAAGCTTGTATATATATATAAAAATGTGTATCTTCCAAATATACTTCAATGAGATTTAAAAAAATAAAATAAAACTAAAATAAAGGTTTTGAATGCTTAAATATCATCTTTGCCGTTTTTTAATGTGCCCCCTGATTAAACACTGGCCCCTCCTTGGCCCCCACAGTAAAACTGGTCTAGAACCGCCACTGCCCCTACGTCTGTTAGTGCTTCAGAACAGCATGAGATGCTTCCATCAGCCCAGCTCAGCTCCAGCTCTTGGTGGAGTCAGCCCTGCAAAGATGGCGGCGGTGGTAGCCAGCCAGTTAGGGCTTCATTTTTACTCTTCAGAAACCTTTGTGTGATGTCACAGAGACTACATTCATTATTTATAAGGTCTATGCTTTTCTCCTTTTAGACATTTTACAAAGGCCTGTTCTGCATTAAAAGCCTAGCTTGACAGTGTTGTGTAACGTAGCCTGTTTATTAGCACATAGGATCTGCAATAGCTTATCCAGCATAGGGCCTGTTACTCCTTTTAGGACAGTGCATCCCCAGTGGACAAATGGGAGTAATGCAGGTCATTAAAACCCAGGAATTAATGACTCCTTTGTAAATTTTACATAATGCAATGCATGTGGTAATGTAACACTTGAAGAATGTCAGCTATCATTTATGCAGCAAACCAATGGAGAAAAAGTGAAATGCCTTAATTTCATTTTACTAAAAAATCAACCCCTTATGTATCAACTGCATGCAATCTGTTTGTATTTCAAAGGATTGTGCATGCACAAGCATCAGAGTAAGGCAGAGCACTAAGAAATTATAAGAGAGAGCTGACATTAAATCAGCGTTTGTTTTACCTCCGGAAATTGTCCCATGCAACCATGTTACTCCTTTTTTTTTTATCATGCCTCAATGTTATCTTTTTCTCTTCTATCATGGTTTGGTAATCTTTCTCTACAAGACAAAAACTTCCTTAACCAAACCATCAAGTGTCCTGGGAGGCTTATAGGTTAGCCACAACTCAACCTGTCAGCACTCTACTCCATACAGCTGCAGTGTTAGGCCAGCTCAGTCCCTTTAGATGCTGAACTTCTGCCGATTTCTGGCCCCTAAGAGTCAAACCAGGCGGCAACCTCCGGGTCTGAGCAGGGAGGCAAACCAGGAAGTGCCTTTAGCTGCATTCTACTGAAAATTCCAGCAGGGTGCTAAGTTTGGCTGCAAAAACATTTCTGTCCATTATTTCAATGCTTGATTTATTACCTCAGAACATTTTTTTATGACAACACTATGGTCTCAATCGTTAGTAGAAAAACTTCTTCAAGACAAATTAATGTTAATAGTTCTAATAATGGCCACATTTTGAAGAAAATAGAAGATAGAGAATCGTATGATTTGGGGCGTGGCTACCTCTGATTGACAGGTCACAAACAAGGCGAGGCGTCATCAGGAGAGAAGCAGAGCAATGCGTATCCATGGCAACGTGTCAATAAAGTCTCTAGTCTCTAGTCTCTAATGCTGGCCTACAAAGTTGTCTCCGGTAATGCTCCTACCTACCTGAACGCCCTGATTCAGACATATGCTACCTCACGACCGCTGCGCTCTTCCAATGAACGGCGCCTGGCTCTGCCCCCCGTTGGTCCAAGGCAATCCAGACTCCTTGCACTTCTTGTTCCCCGCTGGTGGAACACACTACCAGTTCCTACCAGAGCAGGGGCGTCCCTCTCTAACTTTAAAAAACTCCTGAAGACCTTCAGCTCTTCAGAGAGCATCTTCTCTCCTAGACCACATGATAATTCTACTCCTCAAAGAATTGTCACTAGCACTTATAGCTCTTATCCTATACCCTATACCTTGATTGTTTGCTTTTTACTCTTCCTGTAAGTCGCTTTGGATAAAAGCGTCTGCTAAATGACTAACTGTAAATGTAAATGTAAATGTAAAGTTATATATATATACGTATATACGTTATATAGATTTAAAAAAGGACGTTTAGCGGTTCGGTCTCATAACTTTGACCCTTTCACTCTATTTTCACTTAATGAACGTTTTGTTCGTTTTTTGCTAGCCAAAACTAACATCCCAGTTAATGCTAACATGAATTAGCAGCAGCTTCTCTCAGTTAGGTTGAGGTGTAGAGAGGCTGTAGTCAGTGATCAGATCCCTCTCCTCTTCCACAGTCCAGATATGGTCTGCTCCCCGTATCAGAAACAAGATGGCGACGAGTGTAACGCTGAACTTGATGCTTCCAACGGGCCACAAACCAACGGGTGACGTCACGGTGACTACGTCCATTATTTATACAGGCTATGTGTCAAACAAAACACAACGCAAACAGTTTTGTTTGTACCTGCAGCAATAACACAATTGAACAAACATTCAATCAGATGATCAGTGCCATCTGTTAGATTTTAAGCACTTTGGGCCCTTTTAACTCTTGATCTAGGGGCTGTTAAAGCACTTTATTATGGCTGCACTTTCCCTTTTGTGTGTGGTTTTGTTTCTAGTGTTGTATTGATGCCTGCCTAGGAGTGCTTGTATTGATGTGCTGAGAAATTGTATGGTTGTCATATTTTTCATTCCTTTAACCTTTAGAATGCTGCAAAACAAGTTTACCTTCGGGTACTAATAAAGAAACCTTGATCCTTGAATTGCTCCATAAATGTGTCAGTAGCTACAATACATAGCAATGACTCCACTCTGATCCTCGCATTAGTGGGCGATGGCTGACACACTGACAGAAGAAATGGAGTGGAATGGAAAACTTCTAAACTGTATTAAGACATACCGTAGAAGCTTTTCTTCTGGCAAGTTAGTCTTTCACACAATTTCCATTTTAAGAGCTCAGTATTGTGAATGCAAGGCCAAGGCTGTGCTCTTCCAAGTAGTGTAACCTTGAAGCATGCTTCCACACTTCTATTGTCAATCCCTCATTCTCAAATATCTCTCCACTCTGGCGTTTTAGGAGCACACAGCCTTTATCCTTGCCTTTACAAATCTAAAAGGGTTCGTGTATCAGCCACAAAAAAACATTCATCCCAAGGTGCCTCTCAGGGCATGGCATGTGTTTTCAATCAGAAATGATTAAGACTATGTCAAGGGTACATACAGAAATAAGCATTACAATGTTAGGTAAAAAGAAAATCACCTCATGGCCAAACATTAACCTTGTGTTTTATATGTTGAGAAATAAAAAACTCCACAAATGATAAAAAAGATTAAAAACTCAGTGCCTGAAGATCCTCAACCAGAGATGTGACTCATGGGACTGATGAGTCCACAGAAACAGCGTCTGCTCGGTCAAATTTGGAAGTGTGAACCCTCATGAGTGCTTGTGTTTTTTGGTCATCACTAAATGGCACAGACTTTAATGGCTCTATTAAATGTTGCAAAAGTGCGTGGAGAGTAAATTAACACTAAATGAGAGGGCCCAGTAGATTTATGACAGCCTAATACCCACTGTAAGTGATAATGATAGGTCAGAACTTTATAAACATCAATACTGGGCCATGCATCAGTTTATAATAAACTGATAATGTTTTTAAAAAAGTGTAAGTACACAGAATGAACAGTTATAATCATACAAATGCAAATACTAAATATTGGTGTTTTTTGTGTATTTATTTTTTATTGTTTTCATAAAATATATACAAATTATACAGTACAGGCCAAAAGTTTGGACACACCTTCTCATTCAATGCGTTTTTCTTTATTTTCATGAATATTTACATTGTAGATTCTCACTGAAGGCATCAAAACTATGAATGAACACATATGGAATTATGTACTTAACAAAAAAAGTGTGAAATAACTGAAAACATGTCTTGTATTTTAGATTCCTCAAAGTAGCCACCCTTTGCTCACTAGAATATAAGACATGTTTTCAGTTATTTCACACTTTTTTGTTAAATACATAATTCCACGTGTTCATTAATAGTTTTGATGAATTTACAATGTCAATAGTCATGAAAATAAAGGAAACGCATTGAATGAGAAGGTGTGTCCAAACTTTTGGCCTGTACTGTATATACAAATATACAAGTTTTTGACATTAAACCAACAAAACAAGGGTATAACATAAATGGCGCATCAACAGAATAGCACTAATTCAGTTTTTAGACATTAAATCAAGAAAAGGTTGCCATATTTTAAAAAAGACATCCTCTTTAGTAGATATGATGTACCTGCTTTTCTCCAAGTGTAATACATTTCCCAGCTCTCTCAACCACATTTCAAATGTAGGAGTGATGTGGCAAAGTTTAATATGCATCAATAACGTACCTCAGTTAACTGTAATTACAGAGAGCAGCACTAGTGGGCTCAAGATGTTTGAGGAGCAGGGGCGGGGGAAAAAATGGCACCTGCTGTATGAAGAAGGACACTTGATCACCTTTTGTCCACTAAAAGTGCACTCTGGAGGGCCAGAGTTGATTTTCAGCAGCAGGATGGAGGAGGACGTGTGGTGTCTGTCCTCCATACAGCGTGGGTGAAACAGCCTGTCGCTGAAACAGCTGTTTATATTGTTTGCTTGCTTGAAACTCCACATATAGAACAAGGGGTGAGGATGCACTTTTGGTAGCCCATCTTCTGAACATTGTGGTTTCACCCCCATCAAAAACATCCACCCACTTGCGCATTATTATGTCATAGCCTAGTGTGAGTGCAGTCATATTCCCCTAATACTGCAGCTGTCTCTTCTTAAGTCCTTTTTCTATTTTTGGGACCTGACATCATGACATTTACATTTACATTTAGTCATTTAGCAGACGCTTTTATCCAGAGCGACTTACAGGAAGAATAAAAACAAACAATCAATGTATAGTGCAATAAGAGCTATTCATGCATCAATAAGTGCTAGTGACGATTCTTTGAGGTGTAGAATTTTACATTGAGGTCAAGGAAAAGAGCTTATGAACAGACACAGGATCTTTTTTTTTTTTAAACTATTCTCAACTATAGCGGAGATGTCCTTTCTTCTAAAGCATCATCCTTTTCTGATGACTACAACGGCTGATCACAGCTTGATCCACATTGTAGCCTTGATAAAGGTCATTTACTGCACATTATAAACAGTCTTATGATAACATGTATTCTTATCGGTAGCAGCCCAAAACCAGATAATTTACTGTATTTTATAAAGCGATTAAATTAATATTTAGCAGAATTTAGTTCAGAGTTTTGGTCCGGCCCCTGCAACCTTAGTGGTATTGGTCATGTGGCCCCTTGGGGAAATTAATTGCCCACCCCTGATCTACACAGATGGAAAGGAAGAAGGGAAAAAAGCACTATTTGCACTGTACTTATGCACTGCCTGATAGCGCTACGTCCCAATGGACTCAATCTTAACCCATGGCACTTACTCATAGGTTGTCTTTTGACCTGATATTTAAAAAAAAAAAAAAAACCTTTAACAGAGAAAAAAAGAAGAAATCTCAGTGGGAGCCAAAGAGGAGGGACCCCCTCCCAGGATGGACAGACATGCAATAGTTGTCGTTTGTACAGAACAAATCAACATAGTAAAATACAGTAGATAGAATGTATGAGGGGAGAGGGAGGAGAAGATAGAGGGGTCGAGAGAGAGACAGAGGTGAACAATGACAGCAATAATAGCGCTAAGACTATAATGATGTCTGGGAATCATACTAGTAGTTCTAGAATAGAACTATTCTAGTAGCTCTAGAATAGAACTATTCTAGTAGTTCTAGATTATAACTATTCTAGTAGTTCTAGATTATAACTATTCTAGTAGTTCTAGAATAGAACTGTTCTAGTCGTTCTAGGATAGAACTATTCTAGTAGTTCTAGAATAGAACTATTCTAGTAGTTCCAGAATAGAACTATTCTAGTAGTTCTAGAATAGAACTATTCTAGTAGTTCCAGAATAGAACTATTCTAGTAGTTCTAGAATAGAACTATTCCAGTAGTTCTAGAAAAGAACTATTCCCCTAGTTCTAGAATAGAACTATTCCCCTAGTTCTAGAATAGAACTATTCCCCTAGTTCTAGAATAGAACTATTCCAGTAGTTCTAGAATAGAACTATTCCAGTAGTTCTAGAATAGAACTATTTCTAGTAGTTCTAGAATAGAACTATTCTAGTAGTTCTAGAATAGAACTATTCCAGTAGTTCTAGAATAGAACTATTCCAGTAGTTCTAGAATAGAACTATTTCTAGTAGTTCTAGAATAGAACTATTCTAGTAGTTCTAGAATAGAACTACTAGTATAGAATCAAAGTACTAGTAAATAGAATCAAATAACAGCTGTAGTAACAGTAACAGTATAGTAGCAGTAACATTTCAGCAGAAATGTTGTTGGTGTGCCGGAGTTCTATCAGTGAAACTTGCTAATGTTGCAAATTACCAGTACTAAGAACGCTGTATAATTAGAGTTCCTCAGCCACACGATGTGTGTGCGTGTGTCATTGAGAGAGATAAAATAGAAAATTGCTTTGCCTTGTTTGTGACGCTGGAGATGAGTAGTTGATGGTTCTGTTGATGGTGAATAAGATACAGTAAGGCCTACTCTATGACGCTTCCCCCCCCTTTTTTAAAGGAGGTAATCCTAAACTGTTGTAGTTACTTTGTGGGGCTTCAATTTTGACAAAAATGGCACAAATGGTGGGCAGATACCTATGCACCCATGAACCAGCAAGGACAGTGAACGGCTGCTCATCACTGCGTCTCACATCTTGTATAAGAAAAGAAATAGACTGTGGTGCAACAAGGTAGAGATGCTTATCTTTGAAGAAAAATATGCATCTTACTAAAAAGTAGGCTATGAAGTACTTCATATCGGCCCAAAATGTATGCTCTAAAGTATATCTTACACTACTTACAAGTACTTTTTGTGATTGACATACACTGAAAAAAGAAAATAGTTGAACCAACTTAATTGAATTGTTTCATTTGGTAACACCTAAATGAATTAAGTTCTTTCAAATTAATTTAATTGATTTTAAATTAATTTTAAAGAACTTAATTCATTTAGGTGTTACCAAATGAAACAATTCAATTAAGTTGGTTCTTTTTTCAGTGTAGGGCAATGATGACATATGACTAAAAGTTTCTCACCAGGAAAGGGAAATCAACTTGCCAGATATCTGGCTGGTTGGGATTTTCAAATGTACACATCCAACTAAACATCAAGGGAACAAGTGGAAGAGATGGGCTCTAGCTACTTGACAACATGGACAATGTTTTTGTAGACAAAAGGAGCAAAAATAGCAGGGGAGTCCCTTATGTTTTCTTGTCACAGTAATTATTGCGTTGAGGAAAGAGAGTGCGGCTCTTAACAGCTCTATTACTGTCAGTATATAATGCACCACTCTGTAAGGGCTGTAATTGTAATAAACAGCAGAAATTACAGTATCTATGCTCTGAATCTCAAAGACAAGAACACAATGGTGGATATGTTCCGTTTGTCTTTTTAATAGCTCTGAAAACCTGTTGAAAGATAATTTTTTATCTTTGGAAACATATTTCTCATATATTCAAATGACACATAACCCCAGTAAATATAGTAAATATGTGCATCAGCCTTTCCGTATGTGATTTTAGAGAGAAGCATGATGGAATGGATAAAAGCACCTCCTATGTCCAAAATTACGACAGAGACAGAGGTGCACTTCAGAGACCAGTGAATCGCTTAGCTTGTGTGCAGAGGGATGAGAATGCACAGTGTGCATTAAGTAATGAATACTCAAGCTTGTGAGCCCCAATGGCAGGGATTATGGGGCGGAATTGGCAGTCGTGATTAACAAGGTCAAAATTTCTTTCTGATCTAATGTGGATGGTTTAAATGTAAAACATTTTCAAAGGTAAGAGGGATATAGGTTAATGGAAAATGTGCACAAACTGGATTAGCGTTAGTGAGGCTTATTGGTTTTGTGACTGACTCGCTACGAAGGCATAAATAACATTAATAAGATACAACACTCAATGGACAAATCGGTTGAAAAACATTCCAATCTGGTTTTAGGTTCCATGCATCTCCTTAATTATTGAGTAACTGTCCACATAGTTCACACCAACCCTGTTTTATAAGAAAAATAAGCAGAAGTTATGGGCTACAACAGTCACAGTTCTTTTTAACCCTTTGATACACAACATATGGACACCCCTTCTAATGCACAACATGGGTCCCGCATTCATTTCCCATGTTATTTAATGCTTGCTGTGTGTTTCTGTGCTCTATCTTTTGAGATCAACTTATTTTATGATTGAATATTCCAAGTACTCTTTAAATATCTTGTTGATAACAACATATCATTATTTCCATTCATATTGCCTCTCATACCTTTTGAAGAAAAAAAGTTTTTGTATTATTACATAGCTAACTACTTAGCCAAGGAGTTAGCTAAGTAGTTAGCATAGCAAGCTACTTAGCTAAAAAATGGATATGGGTCATTTTCACCCATGTTGTGCATTAGAAGAGTAGTGACACAAAAAGGGATTTTATTAAAAAATAAAATAAAGGAAAACATAAAATTAGGATGTATAATGATCAAAAACAAACTAATTGAGGAAAACCTAGAATACTGAATGATGAAAATAATTTATTGCAGAGATATAGAACATAAAAATGCATACATATCGGGTCACTTTAGACCCATGTTTTGCATCAGAGGGTTAAAGCACTTTGAGTTGCATTTATATGTATGAAAAGCGCTATATAAATAAAGTTTGATTGATTGGTTGATTGATTGATTAATACCAAGGGTGCAAATAAAAATGGCTGACCCTTTGATGATTTGAATGGAAGTTTCCCTTCTATCCATAATTCTGATTCGGTGGCCATGACACACCAGTTGGGAAACATTGTTTATGGCACCATTAAAGATTAGAAAATGTATACTTTTCCCAGTTGGCTGTGGTCTAAATCATCATTGTGTTGAATCAGTCACTAATAGGGCTTGATTACCAACCGGACAACAGGTCACCTGTCTCAGGGTCTGAGCCTCAAGGCCCCCAGGATAAGTGTCTTTTTGTGATAATTTGAGTACCCCAAATGGAGAGGAATGAGTGGCCCAATAGGAGTCAACATGTACTTTTTTACCCTTGACTCACACTTGGTAACAAGATCATTTTATATCAAATATGTATCAACAGAATATAATTGACCCATTTTAAGTATTTTTAGGCAGTTCAAAATTTGACCATTTTTGACAAAAATAAACTCTTTTTAGAAGCGGCCATTTTTTGACATACTATAAAATGGTGTGTTTTCGCTTTTTCTGGACAAACTATAGTACCACATGTATCAACAGAGTATAATTGGGCCCATTTAATTTTAGAAATGTCAGTTACATTATTCATTTAAGGTGTTTGCTGCTGACAATTTCTTTTCTTTTCTTATGTTCTACACTTGCATGCAGTACATTTGATTGTGACAGAATGGAAAGAGTCTTTGCTTGTGATACTGAATACATAAACAAGTTACATCAATTTAATCCTGTAGAAGGGTGATATTTAAGAAGCTTTTAAGAACAGGAATCCATTAGAGACACCGGAGCCAAAGTGAGAAAGGCCACGCTGAGATCATGATCAACAGCATTTGTTTGACACAATACTAACCTGCTGTTATAATGAATATTCATGTTACGTGAATGATTTAGCCTCCTAAAGGTCAAAAGATCAATGAAAATTCCAGAGGTACCATTTCACTGGCTGTCAAATACCTTTTTTAAAAAAAATCTCTCTTTCTTTTCTTCCCACAAAAACATTTACATGCATAAAGTGAATTACTATTTCACATGCTGAATCTAAGCTTACTGGTTTGCTTAATAGAAGCATGAGCACTTAAGGTGGAGCTATAAATTATTTCCTGACACCACTTATAGTATGTGTAGTGGTATTAAATGTATTCATTGAAAACAAGAAGAAGCTGGTTTCGTCAGTAGATATTATGATGACTAATCAAACAGGTAGATGTTTGTCTTGATCTGGTTGGAGAGACAGGTAATGAAGTCACATAGAAGTTTTATAATCCATTGATGGTAAATCTAAAATCTAATGGCCATCATAATGAGCCCCCAAATGATAAATACATAATTGAACAAGGGCAGTAATTTCCGTTGTGAAGTGATAAACCTTTTATGGGTGATAGAATTCTTCATTATAGTCATCACGTCTCCATCACCTCTCAGACCTTTCATTTCTCATGAAAATCATTCTGCAGATTCCACTCTAACCTATAAACTGAGGCAGCTGTATTTGCATTGTAGACCCATGCTGCTACCGTCTGCTCCCAGACATAATCCAACCAGGAAATGAACTTTTTACAATATGTCAACAAACAAGAGGACCCTAGGTGTCCACAGCAAACCAGACTTTATGTCTGGGCATAAACAGCACCACTTCAGGGGCCAATTTATCCCCTGGAAAGCCAGTTTACTGTTATCGTATTGTCCAATGGATCAAGGTTATAATAGTTGTGGTTTTTCCATTAGTTTTAGTTTTAATTTCGCTGTGAATTTTTGTTTTTAAATTCAGTTAGTTTTAATTATTCTTTAGAGTGAGTTTGCACGTTTTTATTTCTTTGAAAATGCTTAGTTTTTATTTGTTTTAGTGTTAGTTTTGTTAGTGTTTTTTGTAATGGGGTATTTGTTGGGTGTGACTTCAAAAAGCTATGTAGGTACAGTATGTATGTAGGTACGTGACCGCTTTGAAAATCGCCAAAATAGCAGCATTTTCAACAACTTCCTGACATGCTTGGGCTCTTTAAATTCCTTAGATCTTCTAGTTTCATATGATATCAGTATCTTCAGTACACTCCTAAAATGAGCCTGCTATGCCCTACGGAAGAAAAAAAATACGGCAGAAAATTCCACGGACCAGCGAACCTTCTGAATAGTAACAAGATAAGCAACCTATAAACATGTTGTGGCCTTTAGCAGATGCTTTTTTCTTTAAATGTGAACAGGAGGCCTTGACAGAAAAACCTGAAAATGGAATATAATTTTGCAGCCAGATACTGGCAGGTATTGACTGAAATCTATTCACTGTCCAAGGCTAAACACCCCAGAGGGAAATCTTGCTCTGCCCACACCTTAAGAAAAAGGTAAACTGAAGATTTCTTGCTAGAAGAAAAAAATAGAAAACCATATAGTGCTTGTAGTGATGTGTGGGAGGATGTCATTGAAGAGCAAGGGCAGCAGGCTATAAATGGATTCCTGATGCATATGGTGTGCATAATTCCAATTAAGTACACCATAATAATTTGTAATTTGTTCAGGATTAATAAAGACATCACATATTAATCTCACTAGCACCAAGGAAAAAGTCCATTACAGTCCATTTTACACTTCAAAATGTAAACAACTACATGTGAAATTCATGTAAAGGAAGCTAGTTTGAGGTATATAGGACATATAGAGCTTAAAGACGCTCTAATTAATATTTATACATTAACAACGGGTCAGGTGACTATGGACAATGTGAAAGTCATCACAGCTTCTGCAGTTTACAGAACAACAATCTTTCCATTCATGCTTTCATGTTGTTTACATCAAATTCTGACCCTACCATCTGAATGTCACCGCAGAAATCGAGACTCATCAGACCAAACAGATTATTCCAATTATCTATTATTGAATTTTGGTGAGCAAACTGTAGCCTCAGTTTCCTGTTCTTAGCTGACAGGAGTGGCACCTGGTCAGGTCTTCTGCTGCTGTGGCCCATCTGCTTCAAGACTGGACAGATTGTGTATTCAAAGATGGTCTTCTGCAAACCTTGATTGTAACGTGTGTTATATTGAGTTATTTGAGTCTGACCATTCTCCTCTGACCTCTGGCATCAACAAGGCATTTTGGCTCACTGGATATTTTCCCTTTTTTCAAACCATTCTCTGTAAACGGTTGTGTGTGAAAATCCCAGTAGATCAGCAGTTTGTCAACACTCCAACAACCATGCCATGTTTAGTCACATGATCATATTTCTTTCCCATTCTCAGGCTCGCTTTCAACTCAAGCAGCTTGTCTTCACCATGTCTAGATGCCTAAATGCATCAAGTTGCTGCCATGTGATTAGCTGATTAGATATTTGCCTTAACGAGCAGTTGCACAGGTGAACATAATGAAGTGGTCTGTGAGTGTATCCATCTTAAATGCAAATTCTTTTAACATTTCAAAAACACAAAGCAAGTTTACCAGTATTACAGAGAGGATGAGCCACTGATACAGGTCCAGTGTATATTCTGTCTGGCTCTCATGGCCACTAGGGTGCAGCTGCTCTCACAATGATGGATGAAGTAATCGTTACATCACCCACTGGTTTGCGGACTGCCCGTTGGAAGCATCGAGTTCAGCGTTACACTCGTCGCCATCTTGTTTCTGACATGGGGAGCAGACCATATTTGGACTGTGGAGGAGTGAGAGGGATCTGATCACTGACTACAGCCTCTCTACACCTCAACCTGACTGACTCATGTTAGCATTAACTGGAATATCAGTTTTGGCTAGCAAAAAACAAAAACAAAATGTATGTTACTAACCAAAGAAAAATGAACAGCGACTCCTTGAAGTGTCTGTTAGTCCAACCAAACGCTGAACAAGACATTTTTACTGAACAAAACGTTCAAATAAACTGTGCGAGGGTCAAAGTTATGAGACCAAACTGCTAAACATCCTTTTTTATATCTATATAATGTTATGTATAACTTTGTTGACACGTTGCCATGGATACGCACTGTTCTGCCTCTCTCCTGATGACGGCTCGCCTCATTAATGACCTGTCAATCAAAGGTAGCCACACCCCAAATTTTATGATTTTTTATCTTCTATTTTCTTCTAAATGGGGCCATTATTTGAACTTTTAACATCAAATTGTCTTGAAGAAGATTTTTTACTAGTGATTGAGACTATAGTGTTGTCCTAAAAAAAATTCTGGGGTAATAAATCAAGTGAGAAGTTTCCTCATTTTGCATTGAAATGGATGGACACAAATGTTTTTGCTGGAATTTTCAGTAGAATGCAGCTTAAGGCACTTCCTGGTTTGCCTCCCTGCTCAGACCCGGAGGTTGCCGCCTGGGTTTAACTCTATATTTTTTCACTATTTCTTAATATGAAAAAAGTAAGCCCACGTTATTTTAACTACATGGCAAAGCCTATTTGATAATAATTATAATTACAATAATAATAATACAGTGTTTCAGTGATTAATTATGCATCCTGCCACACTCTAGATCTAGATGCACGCATTCACACACTTACACACTCACTGAATTGACCGAGCTGCTTCCACTACACTAAACATCAACAACAAGCTTTAGGTGAGTAAAGTCAGAGCTTTCCATAAGCGCAGAGTGTTCACTCAAAATTGACTAGTGTATATATATTATTTTCCATTCTAATAACCCCTCTTCTCTGCTTCAAAACAATGTGCCAGCATTATAGTGAAACAGGCCTGTCTGCATCAGTCCCGCCCCCACATGATCTCTCTGGGTGTGTGTGTCAGAGGTGATCCAAACACACTATTGCATATGCCGTTTGGTAGCCGCGAGCTAACATTAGATAACAATTAAAGTTGTGTTAATCCCAAAAAGATAAACTCTGTACACTGTAATAATTACTAACCATTACTTCCTGTTGCTAAACACATGAAGCTTTCAAAATAAGAGCACATGAATACATTAAGAGAATAACAGAATTCACCACATAATTTACAACTGTCAAAATATGATTCCTTTTATGAAACATGCAAGAATCATTTTCTTCTTTACAACAATTCCCTACATGTTTACAATCAGGTAGACAAACTCATTTAAATATGAAGATCAGTTTATATGATGGAATAGTGGCATTACAATATGTATGAGGACACCAAATTTAGGCTTTGACAACATCATTTTTCAGTGATTAAAAATGTCTGGGTAGGATAACAATAAGAATTCTATATTACAGTATCTCCGGACTGTGAAAAATTAAATTAGTTATAAATAGCCTACACAAATCAAAATATCTATATCAAAAATATCTATTTCCAAGGTATTATCATGTTGTTAACTATTATGATTGAGCAATTTTTTTTCTAGAAAAAATTAAAAAAAATGTCAATGACAAAGCTATTCAGTTTCTTGTGTGAGTATATGTTAATTGGCAGTGGAATTTAATGCGATGCAAAGGGGGCGCCACCTAAAATCTTGCTTAGGGCGCCAAATTGGTTAGGGCCGGGACTGGTTTAACTGAATGAATAAATTGATGACTGAATGAAATGGGAGTAAGTCGTGCTTCCACATCGAAAAGCCCATTCAAGCCCTACGTGACAATTTTAAGAATTGCGTTGGCCTCATTGAGAAAAAACATTTATCTTGAACAGACTGGTAGCCAACAGCAGCAGTATTACTGAATTAATTTCCCAGATTGGTCACAAGCTTGTTAGTATGCAGCCTGTACTTCATCCTGACCTGACAGCGTCGATAGCGCCAGGAGCTAAGACAGCTTTCTCTGGCTTCCCCTTAAGAATAAAGAGGAACTTAAGTACAGAAAGTGCTTGTCAAATACTGTTACAGGAACACTTAGACATTCTGACGCAGGAGGTTTCTTGTCAATTGAGTTATAGGCTGCGTCAGCAGGGTGGTGCATGAGAGCCACACCCTCTCTCTTATTCTGTCTCTGCACTGTAGTGGTAGTAGTGCCTGGGGAGCTCCTGCGTATTTCCCTGTCTGAGTGTGATTGATAATGTCTGGGCTCTGTCCTCTTTGTCATTGCTCGTAGAGTGACTTCACTCAATGGTACAGTCACTCAGACTGGCTGGCTTTAGGGAAAGTCAGACCTCGAGTCACGCATGCATAAATTAATTTGTTTAGTTGTTGTGTAATGATGGTTTGCATGACAATTAGACTAATATATATCTGTTTGAAAAAACACTGGGTCTATTTATGAATTGTAGTCATTCTTAGGTGTCGATGAAATATTTATTTATTTATATTTTATAATGAGAAATGGACAAAATATTTTGATATGAAGGAAACAATACGCTGCCACTGCAATATAACTATTAAAAGTTAGGCTAAAAAAAAGAAGGTCTAGACCTGTTTTAGGGTCAGTTTTTCACTAATGTATTTTACATTTAATGACATGAGTTGAGTTGAAATCCTGTAAACATTATAACATATAAAGTGAGAGAAGGCTAAGACAAGAATACATGCCTGTCAAATTACTTAAAAAAAAAAAGACTGCTGAAAAGAATAATCTTCAATAAACTCTGGTATTGTGAAAAGGAGCAGGATGGATAAAATTTCTTAAAACTGAACTGAGTTTAAATTATTTCACAATGTCATTATTATGCATTTCGTTGAAATCGTACGGGTTGGATGCGCATTCTGGTTGGATGTGCGTTTCGGATGGACGCGGTTGCTGCACCTGTGGTCGAGGGAGAGGGGACCAAGTTGGCTTTGAAGCAGGTTGGATGATTTTTTTGGACCAAAGGCAATGATGTCAGTTTTATTTTCATTGAGTTTTAAAAAGTTTTGTGACATCCAGCTCTTCACATCCTTGAGACAACTCAGAAGATTGTCAAGGTTGGTGGAGTTACAATGCTGGAGGGGGACATATAGTTGAGTGTCGTCAGCATAGCAATGATGGGAGACGCCGTGATGTTGAATTAACTGACTGAGAGGAAGCATGTATATGGAGAATAACAGTGGCCCAAGAATGGACCCTTGAGGAACACCACAGTTAAAAGGAGCAGTGGAAGAGCAGTGAGTACCCACAACCACTGCGAAGGTTCTATTCTTGAGGTACGATTCGAGCAGGTTAAGTGCAGTACCCTCTATACCTACAGATGTTCTTAGACGACGTAGTAGAATACGGTGGTCAACTGTGTTGAAGGCAGAGCTTAAATCTAAAAGCACAAGGACTGAGCAGTCACCTCTATCAGCTGTTAAAAGTGGGTCGTTGGTTACTTTAACTAGAGCCGTCTCTGCGCTGTGGTGAGCTTTAAAACCAGACTGAAAGCTGCTAAAAATATGAATATTATTCATAAAAGCAATCAATTGCTCAGACATGGTCTTCTCCAACACCTTGGATAAAAACAATAATTTTGAAATGGGTCTGTAATTATCGAGCAGTAGAGGGTCTAGGTTAGGTTTTTTGTGTAAAGGATGAATGATCGTGTGATTAGAACCGTTAGGAAAAATGCCAGAAGTCAGAGAACTGTTAATAATCAATAAAATCAAAGGACCAACAATGTGGAATACCTCTTTTAAATAAATTGTAGGGACAGTATCTAAAACACAGGTAGAGGATTTCATTCGGGAGATTAACTTTTTTAGTGCTAGGGTGTTAGTTGTTTGAAACTGCGATGTTCTGTATTCATTAATTTCCAACCAGCCAAAACACCTGTTAACACCCGGAATATAAACAATGAAAGTGCGGCAACTGAAAGAGACAGAGTCCCTATAATGTAGCATCAAAGACTAACTGGGGATTTCCACCGGGCTGGAACGGCTGCACCTCGGTTTTGCTCCGTCCTCTGCCCGGCGTCAATCCGTAACGGGCGCGTAAAGGCAGCGTAGTGAGCCAGCCGTATACACGCGAGATAACGAGAACACGCGATAATCCTGAAGACCGCAGGATCCCGTGATAAACTGTGTGTATAAAGTAAACAACAACAACAAACAGCTTACTTTGCTTCTCTGACGTGGAAGATATGTTGATCCAATCATCTATCCTTATAAAAAGGATGTGTTATGTCATAAATGATTGTATGCTGATCCACTTCAACAATCAGTCTCTCGTCGTCCATGTCGCCGACCCTCTGATTGATTAATTGTTGATCTGGTGCCCCTGGTCAAGACGTAATGTTGAGGTGAAGTAGTTTTAGGCTGCATGAACTGCGTATTGTGTTTTATTTTGAAAGGGGGTGGAAGTGTATTACATTGATTCTGTGTCGGATTTCCTGTCTGGTGCAAGCTGCTCTGTTGAGCTTGGAAATGGTCTCATTGATTAGAGTGGCAGTGATCCGTGGCCGTTCCGCGCCCGGTGGAAATCAGGCTTAAGCATATAGCTGAGTCAATTACACAGTATGGTGAATTAGGTCCAGTGTCTGCTACAATTTGTCACATGTGACCATATATATATCATAGAGTGTCGGAGGGTCTCTCTTCAGTTATTTAGTCCATAGTTAGGCCACCATGGAGGTCCAAGTTGACCATAAATGTTTCCATTTTATACGCTAGAAAACCAGTTTTGATGCTAATGGGAGATTAAAAAGACTGCCGAACAAGCTGTTTTGGTTGCTTAGTAACCCAAGCACCTCGTATGACAAGGAATTGGACATCATAGCTGTGGTATATTGGATTCATACCATGGCTAACAACCAATCAGATTGCTTGATTCCAGCCATTCATTGTAAGTGAACATAGTCCCTGCATGTTTACTGTAGCTGCACACACATATTTCCGCAGCGTTCAATAATATAAATATCCACATCTTTCGTGCAATATAACATATTTAGTCAATGGAACAAGAACACATACATAACTGTAAACAAAAAATGGGGAAAAACAGTGACTGCGATGATGACTCGCTCACCGACATATACAAAGTTCCACTCAAAGTCCATTCGATTGAATGGAGTGGACACATGGGGATTGACTGTGACCAACTTCTTCTGGACGACTTTCCCTGTTTTCTTGAAGATAATCTTTCTCCAGCTGGCCTTGGACCCTCTCTTTGGGTTGGTCCTGATGAAGCGCCTGAAAACACAGTAGTCTGAGATTAGAAGGATTGCAATAATGTCTGCGACTATATAAAGAGGACTTGGTGATATGGACATAATCAAATCAAAATACCTTTGATCAAAGACAACCCAAAAAGAGTTTTCACTCACAACTTCATGTCAGAATGGCTGCTTTGAAAAAAGGTCTGTTAGGTAACACAAGCCTTACCTTTGAATGAACTCAAGAGTACAAGCAGGTTGTAGGTTGAAGATATAGTACAGGAAAAACAGAGCAGCAAGCCCCGTCACAAAGGTTGGCTGGATGCCCTCACACAGGACATGACCCTCAAGGCTGATCATCCAGCGTCCGATAGTCACAAGATCTGTTCCACCAAAAGGGAAATTAAAGTCATAGCAGTATTGATTGAAAATCCTGGATAAATATCTCTACTTGGAAGAACATTCATGCTTTGTTGGGATACAGAGAACTCACATATCAACTTAAAGCTCACCTGATATGATATATAGAGTATGTCCATTTACTGAATACATACAGAGGATGATTACTAGACGAGGAGTCGGGGGTAAGGTGAGGGTCTTCCCAACATCAACTGTGGCAGACAACAAGTATAATCGTAGTGAGAACAGTGTCCTAAGAACTACTGTAAAGGAGTTTTTTCAATTTGGGAATTTTTTACTAACTTAATTTAACTTTTTTTATATAAGTGTCCATGAGTCTGAGAAAGGATACTTTTAGATTTAATTTATTCTTATTACTAGTTTTATTTATTTTATTCTTTTTATTTGTATCCAATAAATCAATAAAAATTAAGAAAGAAGAGAAACTTTAGTCTGCAAGAAGGATGAGCGCATCCGTGGTCTTGGTGAAATGGGCCATAAGAAGCTGGACAATGAGATTAGTGCCCTCACCCTGGGAGAAGACAGTCTGGACATCTTTGTTGGTAGGTTTGCTCTGGAAGTATCCCTTGATTGCTCTCCCACATTCTTCCATGGTAAGCTCCAGGACAGCACATTAAGATGTGTGAGAAGCTCAAAATGAGCATAAATGCACCTCTGATTGAAGAGTTAGGCCCATTTGCATCTGGAAATGCATTTATACGGTGACGCAGTAGACAAAATGTGGTCTCCATGAGACTAGATACCTCTGCTCTTTGAATGCCACCTGCACCTTCCTGACTATAGATCTCCAATCTTTTGCGATTTTGCTCCATCATCAGTCTCTCCTGGTGGGAGTTCTGGCTGAAATCTGGTGCATCCGTATGTGTCAGTTGGCCCCCTCTTGTGCCCAGAGCTGGATCCAGAGGCCCTCGAGGTTCGGTGGTGTGTAAAGCTGCTTTCACTGTTTAAGTTCTCAATGCGAGTTTTCACCTGGACAAGGATTGAAGTATGGCCACCAGCCATAAGTGTGCCATCAGCAAAAACATCTGCAAAACTGTCGGGGTATTGCCTCACAATATTTTTACCAACTGTGAGACACTGGGAGCATGTTGGGTTGGCCTCACATTTTCCTCATTTCATCTACCAGCACTCTCACCATTTGCCGCCTCTCTGCAGGGGTTGGTCTTTTACCATTGGCAATGGCTGAACGGACTTCAAGTGGCGTCCAATCCCATGGCACTTGGAACTTTTCTGGCCAGGCTTTGGATATCTGAGGTGGAAATCTTCGATAGCTTGGGCTGCTCAAGTCTGACAGGTCAGAAGATGAAGTGGCTGACGAGGATGATGGTCTGGGTAGTGGTAAACTGCTTTCTAGTCTCTAAAACAAAGAAAAACAACACATTAGTGACTGGCTATTGAAAGATGGCAACCCTGCAAAAGAAAACAAATGTCTGCACACAGAGCAAATGTATCAGGGTTTGCTTATGGCCAGTGCTCATTTCAAGCCTTAAATCTGACATTGTGTCACATTTGCATTACCTGACTTAAATGCATCCAAAAGTTTCCGGATCTGAACAACAGGCAAGAGGTCTGCCGTGTCTTCCTTCTGTACATATTTCAGGTCTTCCTTTGATTCAAGCAGGCTCTCTTGGTCAACACAGCAGTAACCTTCCTGACTGTGTGTAAGGTAATAAACACATATCTGGGAGACACAGCTAGATATTTCTTAGCAATAAAATGTACTGCTGAACCTCTAAAGATGAATATTACTTTAATGTTTCCCATGACAAGCCCCTTCTCACCATCATCAATCACAATGAAAATGTTCTTTTTTGTATTTTGTACCCTTCATATCACCTTCCACACATTGGCTTTGAGAGTGTTTTTAAAGTTATGCTATTTCCTTGCACAATGTTTGAAATATGTATGTTTATTCTCATATCACAATGTCTACAGATGAATGAGAGGCCCAAAGTGTGCAATCAGATCTGTGTAATGAGAGTTATAATGATGTTTGGGCTTCATTGGATGACCAGGAAACACATGCTTTCTGAAATATAAATAGTCATCACTAAGGGCTCTTGAATAGCCTATTTGGCCAATTGAAATGGACAGAGATCAGATCCACAATCTCTCAGAGTTGCCATACTTAGTTATGATTTGGACTTCCTATTTTCTCTCCAATCATAACTGGGAACATTCTGAGCAAACACCAGTTTTGCACAGCATGCCCATCAAGCTTGTCACTGTCTGGATTAACCTCACAGGGTTTATCGTTTGCATCGTTACCAAGATAATGGAACTGGTTTATTCGTCGATTTAACTCAGGGTAAGTTAACTTTTTGTCTACTCTTACAAGATGCTTTATGTACAAGGCAAGATCAGATGACACAATGTCATCATGGCCAAGACAGGGAGGCAATCCTGGTTGATATACATGAAAGTAAATCAGCTCATTGAACACAGAGTCAAATTTGACACCTCCGCTAACAGTGGAATCTCCATCATTGCTCTAAACATGATCTCTGTATGACTGTGGGGTCCTGTCAGTACCCCTAGAAATAGGACTTTTCTCAAACGTTTCTCTGTCAATGTCACAATATCTGCAAATGCCTACTCCTGCTGAAATTTTGAACAAAGCCCCCTATGTTGTGTGAGCCTAGGTTGTATCCTGAAATGGCTCACAAAATTCCTTTGCAGACTGTTCTGTCAGGCAAGTCGATGCCATCAACCTCAAGATCTTTTAGGTCTTTTACAAGGAGGCCCAAGACTTACCCCGGAATTCCACTGGATGCGTTACGACTCCGAAACAGGTCCGTCCGCAAAGGCTGCGTATCTCCGCAGTCTGTCCCGAGGATGCACGAGATCTCGCGAATTCACGCGTAATCAAGTGATATAACCGGAAGAGAATCAACATCTCCTCATCAATGACTGGAGACAAATCCAGCGACTCGCTCTAACGAGGTCGGCTGGCTTGTTAACAATCTTGTTAAGAAGCCGCCGACCTCGTTAGTGGCAGTTAGCTACAGTTAGCTCTGTAGCAGTACAGTGTGTATGTGCTGCTGCTGCAGGAGGTGTCCACTTAGCGATCTCCGTTTGTTTACAACAAGCACCGGACACTCTGCTCACAGTTAGTGATGTCCTTAATTCGCAATCACTATGTTTATGATCAGCGGAGACTCTGTTTATTATTAACCATGCTGCTTTCAGCTGCTGACACCTCTGGAGTCTCTAAAACCCTCTGGGGGCTAATTTGTAGTGGTGAAAAGAGAGTGAAAACCTCTAACCTGTTGACTTCAGGTCAGTCCCCGCCCCCATCATGACGTCTTCAAGTTGTGAAATACGATCCGCTGTGAGCTTGAGGTATTTTTGAAAATATACCGGATGTTTTATTTTGTGTCTGTGCACGACTTCCTGCCCCGAACGATCTGCTCTGTGCCGATTTGATGCGCCATGCTCCGGAGTCCGTCAAAAATAGAAGCTCTGCGCAAGTGTTGCGAGGGCTGACGGATGGCCGTACAACGACGGACTCACTACGCAGCGGATCTGGAGCCGGTGGAATCTCACACAGTGATTATAATGAGCGCGTATCAGCTCCGCTGACGGATCTGCAGCCGTTACGCATGCAGTGGAATTTAGGGGTAAATCGCGTCCAAAGTATTTGAAATCCTGTGCTGTGTTCCAATAGCCATACTTCCATGAGTACACTTAAACGCAGTATAGTATTACTATTACTAAGTATGCAGATTTCAGCAGGTGAGTGTTGTTCCAAATCTAATACTCCGTGGTGCACTTACCGGAAATTACGCTCGCGACAGCCGCAGCGGCTCGTCACCCGCGAAAAACTTCCCGTTTTCAAAGGCGAAAAAATTACCCTTTGTGTTGTTTAATCTTTACTTCTACAATCCGGCAATATGGCTCCATTAACGCAGCAAATGTGGAGAATGCGCCGGCGTCGTCAGCAACGTTACCTACCGCTCCGCTGTTGTTTCGGTCGCCATTACAAAAAAAAATTCCGAGCTGAGCGGCTGTGCCTGGCTCCGCCTCTTCCGCTACGTAGACAAGATGGCGGCCGTTGAGTGCGTATAGTGTACATCGTTCCACACTCAACGTTTTGACCGTTATGAGGGCAACATCCGGGTCCTTTAGGTACACTTCTTTTCGCTGCGATCAGAATCGGAACAACCTGTGTACTCAAACTAAGTAAAGTAAGTACGGGAAGTATGGGTATTGGAACACAGCACTGTTCTTTACACGGAAGAACAAGTTGCGTATGATCAGTGCTCGATCTGTTCTGTATCTTGTGCTTTTTCTTGCCAGAGGGTTTACCACTTCAAAGGCATCCTGATACTGAATCAAACCAAGTGATGAGACTTATGTCTTGAAGACTACTTTATGTTAGTGTCAACCCGTATCTCAAAGCAGTGTACTTGATTGTATTGATCCCATACTGACTCACAGTTAAAGAGAGGTTTTATTCTTTGTTTGATTGGGACATATTGACCAAAACATTCTTTGCCTGTTCTCCTTGTGTCAGTGTGGATTTTCTCCGGGTTCTCCGGCTTCCTCCCTCAGGCCAAAAACATGCACTTAGGTTTAATTGGTGACTCTAAATTGCCCATAGGTGTACAATAGTACAATAGGCAATTCACAATAATAAGATAATAAAATGTCCAGACCGGTAAAATATCGATAAATTGCTTTAACTTACCAAGCATTATTTTTACACATCTTGTTTAATCATAAGAAAAGGAGAGATGAACATTAAGTTTTATTAAGGCACAGACTCAGAGATGTTGGCTATTGCTGCTGTGGTCAATAGTATAAACCCACGAGTGTTTTGCTTGTGTCAGCTTATGTGAAGAGAAGAACAGGAGCAGGAACATGGGGGTGACAACTGCTTCATGTAAGAAATGAGTGGCAATGAGAGAGTGCACTGCAGAAATGATAATTAGAGCTGACGTGTCCCATCTGGACCATCTTTATTAAAAAATTCTGTTGAAGTGAGCCTCCAATGCTACTGGAGAGCAGTCACCCTTTAGTAACTTCAAAAGGTGATTCATTCTTTTATTCCCATTGGTCCGTGTGTGTGTGTGTGTGTGTGTGTGTGTGTGTGTGTGGAAGGGCAGATGAGTGAAGCAACTACTGTGGCAAACTGAATTTCTGCAGATGTCACATTGGATGACTCATTCTTTTTCTTTCTTTCTTTTTCTTTTTTTTAAACAAAATTACTTTTATTGTTTTCACAACATAACAAAGAAGTACAATTACATCTATCGAACAAACATGTCAACCCAACCCCCACCCCACCATCCAAATGGATGGAACCAATTATTGGTTGGGGATCAGATTAGTTATTCAAGGACAACTAAAACTCCTCATAACCTTCAAATATTAAATTATATTTTAATGCCAGAAGAGGTCGTGTGTCAGTACCACTCATTAAGATATATAATGTATAAACATATGCAGTGGTGGAATGTAACTCAAGGACTGTACTTAAGTACAATTTTGAGGTACTTGCACTTTTCTTGAGTATTTCCATTTTATGTAACTTTATACTTCTACCCAGCTTAAGTTACTAGTTACTTTTTGGTGCTGATACTTGCACTTGTACTTCAGTAAGTTTTGATTGCAGGACTTTTACTTGTAGTGGAGTAATTTCACAGTGTGGTATTAGTACTTTTACTCATGTAAGAGATCTTAATACTTTTTCCACCGCTGCACGTATGTACTTATTGCGGCTCGTGTTTCACGGCTCGCGGTACACATTGCAGCGGACGGTGAAAAAACGCAAATATAGTTTGTATTTCACCACCTATATCCCCAACCTATATTCATGTTTTTGAGGGGAGAACAGGCTGCTGTGTGTCCACTTGTGAGAGAATTACACAAAACTGTTATTTTTCCACCCTTGCAAAACCCACATGATTTAATTTCCCTGCTGCTGCATTCATCCTACTGTCCTTCACATGTACTTGACATTTTGCAGGTAACAATAGCTAACTGAAGTTGACAGTGTGAAGTACAGATGACAATTGTACATCGATTTGTTAAAACGCCTCTCACACTGGAAGCAACCCCACTCCTGGTGCTCCTGAGTGCTTGATGGCCAGGCACAGCCGCTTCACTTAGCATCACTTCACTGACTTCACTGACTTCATAGCTCGTGGGCGTTTTTTGGGTGTATAAGGGGCAATATTAGGTTATGGATAAATAATTTGCAAAAATGTATCGAGAGCTGTTAACCTTAATCTTACTTCTTGTAAATCAGAAGAGGGATATGTTGGAAAAACAATTATTTATTCTCTTAAAATGTTTTTTTTTAATGCTGCAGGATATGTGTTTGTGTCAAATCTACAGTTTTTTGTAGTGTTAGAGTTTGTTTTTATGCAGAACAGATAAGAGGAGAGTAATATCCTTTTGACTATTTATTTAAGACAATAATAAAAGAGTTAGTCATGTACATGGACCATTTTCTGATCAGAAATCACAGGCTGCTGAGCAGTTAGCTGTAAAAGAAAAGGATGCCTATTGTTACATTTACACATGTGAAAATGTAATGTGAATGTGCGAATGTCTGATTGGTCAAAACTGTTGGGGCAGCACCGTGGTTTAGACTTGGTCCGCCCTTGACGTCCTTAGCCTCTCTGTGCTTCTGCCTTCTGGTCACATTTGTGAAGGAATACAATGCACATTTCTCCTTATCTGGTAGCCTGGCTAACACCAGACTATTCTCAAATGAGGTGTAGTCTGGCAACGAGCAATGGATTTCTCCGTAGAGGAGGTGTCGTTTACGATCCTCCAGAGCCGCTTATTGCTCTTAGCCAATCAGATCAGTTATACCAGATGACGTAGTAGAGCAACAGAAATGGATGTTTGTTGTGTGTGTGTCTGTGAGAGAGTGTTGTTTGCTGATTTGCTCCTCCAGTTCTCGCTTTCTGCAAGATTATTTATTTTCACGCTTTATTCCTAATTCCTTTATTCCTTATTCCTTTATTCCTAATAGCTAGTAGCCGCTAGCGGCTATTAGCTATTAGCTGCTAGCGATGCTAATAGCCCCGCTACCATAACGCCGGTGATCTCAGCGGAGCCGCCGAGAGACCTTTCGCCTTTCGACTTTCGCTCTAAAGTATTTAAAACACCATCTACAGCTAAAGAGAGTTTTGTGTCTGCAGCAGCCATGTTGGATCCGGAAAACTACAAGCTTCCAAGTGCCGAGTAGTACATCGTCTTGCCGTCCCTCCCCGCTCTGTGATTGGATCCCTAAAACAGGGCTAAGAATCCTTCCTGGTTTCTAGACTGGATGGAGGTTCGAAATTAAATTCGAGCGTGCAAGGCAGTCTGGGTATACCCAGGCTACTTATCTGGCCCTTCTCTGACTGTACCTTGTGCTCCTAGCCCATAACCTTGAAAATACCTACAAATGTGTTTGTGTTCTATGAATCTGTCTGTGTGTCACATCTGCCTGCCATCAAATATGTGGTGATGTGCAAAGCGTTATCAGTATGTCCTTTCTGTTGATACTCCTTATTTCTGTGTGCTGCTGTGCCTGGCATATAAAATGTGTGTTTTATGCTTTGCTAAATACATTTCTAAGCAGCACTCTACTAAAGGTCATAACAGATGATTTGCAGTTTATTGCAATTTTGCAGTTTATTGCAATTTTGCAGATTATTGCAATTTTTTTTTATCAATCTCTTACAGTAGCCAGTAGCCTGGTGATGCACCATACAGCCTGTACCTGTGGGTGATGGGTCTACAGGGAAGACTTAACTTGACTTAATTCCCTTAACAGGGGGGAATTGACGACACAGATGGTGAGGTGTTGAATTGAAGCCAGATTGTAGAATTAAATGTGAGAGGAATTATTGTGCCTATAATGATGCCTGTCACTTGAAAGATTTATTTTGGGAAACACACGGGGTAGGTTGGATGTGGAGGGAGGGCAGGAGGTGTAATGGATAGGAGGTACGGGAGGTTATATCAAGCTTCAGAGTCCACAGAGATACCGGAGAGGACGGCGATAAAGCACAGGATGAGGTTGCAAGAAAAAAACACGTCTTTAACAAGCTATTGACTACTTAGAAGAATCTGAAATATAAAACATTCTGGTTTGTTTAACACTTTTTTGTTTACTGCTTAATTCCATACGTGTTCCATCATTGTTCTGATTTTTTAGATATTAATCTATGATGTAGAAAATATAAGAAAAACAAAAACCATTGAATGAGAATGTTTCCAAACTGACTGGTACTATACATGCCTGCTTCATGATGATTAAATGTAGTTCTAGGTAAAACACTCATCCAGTAATATGTGTTATTTTCTCCTACCTATTGAATATTTATTATTTGAATATTTATGTATTCTGGGTCCCTAAACAGTTTTGGAATTGAATAAATTGGATATCACTGGAACGCTGAGGCTCTTGTTGATTCAGTGAGTGAAATTTTATTTATGTGTGATGATGTTAGTCCCCATAGTAGAATTTCATTGCAGTGAGGGCATTTTTTTAAACTTGAGCTCACCCTATAAATGAGCTGCTGTGACCTCTAAGATAATCACAGCCTCATGAATCTTAAAACCACAAACTACAGATATACAGAATTCAGATGTGTAGCTTTCCTATGTATACTGACAATAAATATACATCATCCGATCACAGAAAATACACAAATCTTCAAAATATCTAAAGTTTCTTGAAACCAAATCACAGCATGACACAGCAAAATATGCCTAATTCAGCAGCATATGTGTTGAACAAAATGGTATCAACCTAACAATTGCTGCATCAACTTATGGGACTTAGTTGAGCATGGAAATGGCCTTCAAAAAGCCAAACATTATTATTTTGAACCCTTATTCACATAGACTGTATAAAATATGGAGGTAACCCCCGTGACATCATCCATAGAGTTCTGAGGAGCACAAATTAAGCTTTGTGGGCGTAATTTTTTTTGTACATTGTGTTGAAGCGATGTAGATGTGAGCAGCAAAGGCAAAGCAGCTATCGAGAGACATGCTAGCACTGACTAACATCGAGCTAATCGAAGAAATCGAAAAAAGGTCCTATGTGTTAAATTTGCACAGCAGCTATTTTCTGGTTACTTTGCAGTTCATTTTTTGGCTTTTTAAATATGGTTAGGGTTAGGGGGTTTGGCATTTGCCATGGAATTTGGCAGTAATGGTGGAAAAAGTAACAGACCGGGGAACATAGGACCCTTTTTGGGAAAAGCGGGGAACAAGGGTCCTATGTTCCCCAGTCTCATACAAAGAGGGGAACAAAGACACGCTCCCTTCCGAGGCTAACAAGCTAGGCTACATGCCATAAATGGAAAGAAAGTGGAGAGTCAACTTTGTTATTCTTAGATCAAAGGTCAAAATCATAAGTTTGCCCTGACAGAGGTGCCATTTGTAGACATGGGGTTGTTAGGCTCACCTCTACACACTAAACCTTGGCTCACCTTTCTTCAGTCTGAGCTGTACTTCGTCAGGCTCTGCTCAACAAGCCCTACTGGCTGCGCTCAGTCCTAGGATCTGGAACCCAACCCTGGACCCAAATGCAGTCAGGTTGGTCTCACTTTAAATTAAACAGCACAAGGCCAGGTTCACCACCACAACAGCAGAGGTGCACCAGGTTCTGGCAAACCAGGACCAGATGATGGCCACCCTGGTCTTTTCAGGTCTAACAACTCACGGCGAGTGTGTTTTTCTTTACAATAGAAGTGACAACACTCTAAACGGCATATTTAAAAAGGTAGTTTATTAGCTTCTTTCAATAAAAGGCAAAGTAACAAGTGACTATTTTGGGCAGTAACTTAGTAAAGTAACAGGTTAGTCTTAGTAAGTAACTTTCCCCAACACTGGTTTATTAATTCCAAATGGTTTGGTACAGAAAGAGAGTTTCACTTTGAAAGTTTTGGCAGCCTGTTGTGAATCTGTAGCATGCTCGTCAGCTTAGCCTGGTAATAGGGGGTTACTCACGCTCACTGAACAATCTTTATGTCAAACTCTATGCCGATACTGTTCAACTGAAGTGGGATATATCTGTGGAAACACTCTTAACACTTAATGACTTCAGGCATCACCCAAATATGTTAATTAGCAAAACAAGACAAAAACAGACTTCTCCCCAAAGGCTCCAACTTCAGATCAACACTGTGCAAAGTAGCAACTAATGCTATCAAGTGTTTATCGCTGCAAATATGCAACCGCAATACCATTTTACACAGTATGCCTTTGAGAATACCGAATTAAAGCATATGGTCAAAGTTCATGAGCCTTGCTACAGTGTGTGTTCTCATCTGCATTCATTTAATAAGCTCCACTGTGCCCTGCCCTGTATAAACAAGCACAAGCTTCCGTTGAGGAATTATCAGCAGGTAAGAGTCTTGTGATGGAGCATTTCATTTACATGACACATTTGAGATATTTTTTTTTTTGCATACTGCCTATTGCCACTAAGAAAAATAATATTTATATTTGATTTATTTATTTTTTCCCTGCTTTACCGAAAACATACTGAACCCAAGTGGATCCAAGTACACCCACTACCAACTCTGATCATGAGGTGTATCATAAATATAGAACAGAGTGTGAACTGGTACGTGCTGGAGAGCTGACACATGGTGCCATCCTGCCTGTCATCAAGTTCCATCTAATTGAGATAACTCTCTTTCTTGAAAATTAGCTCATGCACGTTGAGCTGAGGTAGATTTTTCATGGGTCTTTTTCATATAAAGGTTCAACATTTTGGACCTGTAAAGACCTTTCAACTCAGCTGTCCGTTTACAATTTTATCTTATTTTGCTAGCTTCAGCTATACTTCCACTCTGTGCTTTGTGCTTATTATAAACATCAGCATGCTAATCCTAGCATATTGCAATGCTCATGCAAACTGCAGATCTGCTGCCACTCTCAACTCTTTTAAATCAAGACTAAAGACTTTTCTGTTTGCCACCGCCTTTACTGTACTGTAACTTTTATCAGCTCTCTTTCAATTTTATTTTATTTTATATTTGAATATACTTATATATGTTTTACATTTCTGATCTTCTGACTCCTCTTGTTTAGCGATATGAGTAGTGAATAGAATAAGGGACTCCTCGTTTAGTCATATGAGTACACTGCAAAAAAAGAAAAGTTGGGTCAACTCAAAATTTCAAGGCAACAAACTTCGATAAAATTTTAAGTTGGACAATTAAACTAAATATTTTAAGTTTTTTTTTTGATTTTGCTCAACTCTGAATTTCTCTGGCACGATTGTAACGCCGCTATGAAATGTCAGCTAATGTTGTGACCACAATTTTGAGTTAGCATTGATACGCTAATGGCTACTCTTGTAGCTGTAACAAGCAGCGCCGCTAGCATCAGTTAGCCGCTAGCTTTCGCTAGGGTTGCCAACCGTCCCTTGAAAAACGGAATCGTCCCGTATTTAGAAACAAAAGCACCCGTCCCGTATTGAGGTGAAAAGGGACGCACTTTGTCCCGTTTTATTGTGACAGTCAAAAAATAGTCAGTAAATGCCAATGAAAATGTAATAACAGGGCGCTTTATATGTAAACTTACGGTAAACTTGTTCCAAGGCCCCGTCCTGCTCTGTGACCAATGAGCTGACAGCATATTCACACACGAGTATGACGATACAGAATACGCTCATCCCATTGGTCGAGGAGAAGATAGCAGAAGACAACAAAGCAGCATGCGGAGGTGACAGTGACACAGACGCCGACACTGCTTTACGGGGCGATACACCTTCGAGCAGCAATGTGTCTAGTACCCCTCCGAGAAGAAAACAGAAAAGGATGCAAAAATACTGAAGAATGGGTAAAAGGAAGCACCTGGGTGGAAAAAGTGCGTGATAACATCTATAAAGCACACTGCGCGTTGTGCCGGCGCTCTTTTTCCTTAGTCCACGGTGGACTGACTGATCTGAAACAACATGCTTCCAGTACTGCGGTCACGCCATCTGCACTTTAAGTTTTAGTGCGCAATTACATTGCACTTTACGGCCCGTTTGTCAGCTGCATGACTCCAAAATAGCCATTCAATTGTATTCATGCTGCTCCAATAAAATAAATACATCAATTTGTTATCAGCAAACTCCAGTGCATTCTTGAAGACCAGGTCCCCATGTGTTCATGACATGAATTTAATGCCTTTTTACTGAACCAATTTGGAATTATGGAATGCTATAATCTTCCAAAATGGCCATTCAATTGCATACATGCTGCATTTTAAAAGCCAACAAAAGGAGTGAATCAAATTGTTATCAGCAAACTCCACTACATCTTTGAAGAACAGGGCCTAATTGTTATTTTGTGTTAAAGTGAATTGCTGGATAATCATTTGTTTTCCATGTATTCATGTCACACAAAAATATGCATCTAATTCAATTCAGGTTCGACTCAAATTGTTAAAAAAATCATTTTACTTACAAAAAAGGGGCTAAAAAATTTCCCCACGCCAGGATGGGTGAAGGCAATCGGGTCGGCCGGCCCTGCCAATGAAGTGTCCCTTATTTATTTTTCGGGGAGTTGGCAACCCTACTAATGACCGAATTTCACAACAAAGAAATAAGAGTTAGCAGAACTATTGTCCCTTGTTTTGAACCCCAACTTAAAGATATAAATAACAACAACTCACAAACTTGTTTTTGAGCAGACAACTGGCTTCCTTTGTTGTGCTAACTTACATTATTGCCCTAAATGTCAATAATTTATATTTCCAAGTTTTACCAAATTAAATCACTGTTTTAGGCCAAAAAATACAAGTTGGCTTTTTTACAGTGTAGAGAATTTGATATTTTAAAAAACATATTTTATCAGCTAGCTTTCAATTTTAAAATTTTATATTTGAATGTACTTCTATATTTTTCCTAAATATTTTATCTGCTTGTTTTAGTCTTTAATTTATTTATTTTTTATACTTGAATGTAATTTTATATATGTCTCTTTTAAATGCTTTTGTGTTTTGTGTAAATCACTTTGAATTGCCCTGTTGTTGAAAGGTGCTATACAAATAAACCTGCCTTGCCTTGCCTCATATAATAGTATAGTAGTTAGCATTTTACACAGCCATTTAGGGGTACAGACTTATGAGGACCTAGAGGCCGCCCAGCATGCCCTTTTTGTGCCCCACCAAATTGCCCTAATATATATATATATATATTTTTTTTTTCAAACAAATTATTTCATAACAATCTATCCGCTTGATTGTGATATTTCTAAACAAGTTTATAATTTATAATAATTCATTATGGATAAAAGTGATCAGACTTCTTGGAACAATAAATGGCTTGGCAGTCATGGCCAGTATTTCTTAAAATATCTGGGCAAAAGTGTTGGAAACATAGCCAGATGGATCAACTAACCTCCAATTCCATCCTCAGGCCCCACTAGGAGCAGGACACAAATGTGATTAGTACTGCACCTAACACACACACACACACACACACACACACACATTCTCACTCTGTTGTCCTGGACCAGGTTACATGTGGAATTTATCTGATGCCAGTGTTTCTTTTGATCTGATTCAATCAAGCATCCATATTATTAAATAGTGGTGAAATTTCATTAGCCTTTTGCAGTGAGGCTTATTTATGGCCCCTGGTGACCACTGGGCACCGCTATGTGAACCACACGACTAAACCACTTTACTACATTTCTTTAATTAAAGTACTAAGTGGTCACCAGCAGGAGACTGATACACTGGGCAACACCAGTACACTGTAAGAGCAAACATAGTTTTATGAATGTAGAATAAAGGAGACGATGTCGGAACAGAGAATGTATGCTCAGCAAATCTATAAAATATTTGGCAATTATGTTTTAGGCTTTTACGAGCCGACTGGGGCTATAAGGTAGTTGCAGTAAGAAATAAATCGAACTCAAATAACATGTCCTTGGAAGAAGTAACTATGGCCTCAAACATAGCCTTTATTTCACAAGTGTCATTGACATCCTTGCTGGGTTTTGTGCTGAATTTTAAAAGGGTCAAATGCAGCAGGGTAATCCATTAACCTCATGGTTAGCACAAGTGGTCAGTACAGTGGCCTGCATGAATACACATGAGGCTCTAAATAAGAGTGAGGTTACTTTATTCACACATCAATAACTTTATTAAAAACTATATAAACACATGCATAAAGTAAATAAGAGAGCAGGGCATACAATATAAAACAGACAAGAATATTTAAATTTTTACAACAAATACCATCAGTTAAGAAAATCTTAAGGAGAGATTTAAAGAAAGATACTAAGTTTGCCTGCAGGACATCCTCGGGCAGAGAGTTCACAGATGTTTGGAGCCATTAGGCTTCATAGTGGGTTAGCAAATCACATATGTAGGTGGGAGACAGAAATTTCAAGGCTTTAACAACAACAAGCAGTAAAACATCAATTCTAAAACTCAGAGGTGCAGTTAATGGCAGTGAGGACGGGGTCGCTTCTTTAAAAACCTGGCAACAACATTTTGAATCAACTGCAGTCTTTAGATATTTTGCCTGCTTTTACCAGAATAAAGTGCGTTGCAATAGTGGATTGGAGAGGAACTAAAAGCATGGATGGAAAGGAAATGAATGACCAGATCTTGGCCATCTCAACTGGACAAAGCAGCACTGCACCACTTTAGTCACCCGAGCATCAGAGGACACTTCAAAATCAAAACGAAGCCTTGGTTTCAGGCTTCGTTTCGAACACTATTACTAAATAAACCAAGACTAAACAGACATTTTAAAGCTGCTAGTGCTGGCACTACAGGGAGTTATCAAATATTTCTGATTTGGAGTCATTCAACTGCAAGGCAGTTTTTAATATCCAACTTTTTATTTCAAAGAGGCAGGACATACTACAGGACAATCAGTGGTAGCAAGTTTAAAAGGTGCTGTGTGGGGAACAGAAGCCGGCTCAAAGATTCAATTCTTTTTCATGAAATAAATTAGTTAATTCTAATGGAGAGGACCTCTTCTAAAAATGTGGCAGCTTAGAGGTGGCTCTAAAGTTACTGACATCCCAGGGACCTAGAGATTGCTTCTGTAACATCTTATTCATGAGTCTTATTCCTCTGGGGAAAAAAAACTAAAATAAGATACTTGAAATAGTTCCTCAACCAAATAGCTTATGTGCATATATCTGATATCTTTTGATAGACTTTTTAACATGTACATGTGGCCAAAATTCATTCTCACATCCTTCAGTTGTAATAAATATACTCAAATATGACACCATATGTCTGGATCAAAAGGTTTACAGGGATGCTTGAATATCTGTCTATCTATCCATCCATCCATCCATCCATCCATCCATCCATCCATCCATCCTTCCTTCCTTCCTTCCTTCCTTCCTTCCTTCCTTCCATCCATCCATCCATCCATCCATCCATCCATCCAACCTTCCTTCCTTCCTTCCTTCCTTCCTTCCTTCCTTCCTTCCTTCCTTCCTTCCTTCCTTCCATCCATCCATCCATCCATCCATCCATCCATCCATCCATCCTTCCTTCCTTCCTTCCTTCCTTCCTTCCTTCCTTCCATCCATCATCCATCCTTCCTTCCTTCCTTCCTTCCTTCCTTCCATCCATCCATCCATCCATCCATCCATCCAACCATCCATCCATCCATCCTTCCTTCCTTCCTTCCTTCCTTCCTTCCATCCATCCATCCATCCATCCTATCATCCATCCATCCATCCTTCCTTCCTTCCTTCCTTCCATCCATCCATCCATCCATCCATCCATCCAGTTTCAGGAAGATGTCATCAGCTTACAAAACTACAACACATGTTGTGTTATAAACTGGTGACATAGAGCTGGAAAGAAGTGTGCATTTACCAGAAAAGGGAGGGTTTAACACAAGATGCTATATGAAGGTGCTGTAGAATTGTATTATTGGATACAGTTTTGATTCATGTTGGTTACTAAAGCCAAGGTATCCCGGCTTCTGCTGCTTTAATGTTGACAGAGTATGTCTGAGTATTGCTCCAATGAGTGCCAACTTCTTATTGAATGTCTTTGTGAAAACAGCAGAAATTAAACAGCACTGCACATTTCTCTGAAGAAAAAAATAAATTCTTAATGCCATAATGACATTTAATTTATCATCACTGTTGGAATATATATAATATATTGGTGTGAACTGGTCAGCGACACCAATATTCTCCATCTTTTAACCACATATTGTAGGTAATACTAACTCCTTGTGAATTAACATGTATTTTTACACAGAAGATGTACATGTTATCTAAGATTAAAGTCATATTCAGTGCAGTGGTCAGTTTTTGTTTTACTCCAAGCACTCTCAGCAACCTCTTGTGTTCATGTGGATAGGACTGCCCTCTCTCATAAGCACCAGTATCTGACAAACATTGGTTTTAATTTTTCTGTTATTTGTATTCTTACACAAAGTGATAAGAATAAAATATGGGAATTGTATCTTTCATTCATGAAACATGCACAACAGCCAAGATGTTGTTACCCACGAGAGAATGTTGATGGATCGCAGAAAGGCAGAAGACGTTTGTGCCACAATCCAACAAGCCATTGAAAATTGAAAAAAGAAAACAAAATAAAAATAAAATGAAATGCCACTTACTGTAAGGGCAACAATAAGTGCATATTTAAAACAGGAAAAAAAACATTTTTCAACTAAATTCCATAAAAAAATTTTCTCTGCTTACATTTTTAAAAAAGTGAAATGAGACGGGTTGTCTGAGGTTGGTTTTCATTGTGTACGTGTTGAGGTTATGGAAGTGTGTACACTGCAAAAAAGCCAACTTGTATTTTTTGGCCTAAAACAGTGATTTAAGTTGGTAAAACTTGGAAATATAAATTATTGACATTCAGGGCAATAATGTAAGTTAACAAAGGAAGCCAGTTGTCTGCTCAAAACAAGTTTGTAAGTTGTAGTTACTAAGTTGGGGTTCAAAACAATGGACAATAGTTCTGCTAACTCTTATTTCTTTGATGTGAAATTCGGTCATTAGCGAAAGCTAGCGGCTAACTGATGCTAGCGGCTAACTGATGCTAGCGGCACTGCTTGTTACCTGTTACAGCCACAAGAGTAGCCATTAGCGTATCAATGCTAACTCAAAATTGTGGTCGCAACATTAGCTGACATTTCATAGCGGTGTTACAATCGTGCCAATTCAGCACATTGCAGAAGTTAGCAGAAGTAAGGATTAAAAGTTATTACAATGTAAAATTATAAGTTAGTACTTATCTGAAATCTGAATTCAGAGTTGAGCAAACTCAAAACAAAACTTAAAATATTTAGTTTAATTGTCCAACTTAAAATTTTATCGAAGTTTGTTGCCTTGAAATTTTGAGTTCACCCAACTTTTCTTTTTTTTGCAGTGTAGTGGGGTACACCATGGTGCACTGTAATATAGTGCAGAACACAACAGTATTTTGTAAACCTTTTCAGGTGTGTTAAAGGCATGCGACCTCCACAGGCCTTTCAGTGTGTCAACAGTGCACTCCATCACTGAGTGAGCACTCATCATTTTTTGGATACAGGCCACCTTCTGCTGAGTCTGAGGGTTGGCAAGTGGTGTTATAAGCCACAGTGGTAGTGGATTGCCCAGGACTCCTACAGAGCCCCTTGTAGCTGCCCCCAGCCAGCCAGAGAGCACGACAGGTGTTTCTGTGTGTTTATACATGCTGATCTTATTTAGTTGTCATTTAGGCTTGCTATAATCATCTTCAACAGGGTAAACAAATTATTAAATGAATAAACCTCAATATTTACGACAGATTTCTCCTGTTTGCCTTTTCAACATTATCATCAATATTTCACAGCACAAAACAAGAGTTGGCTTTCATGGGGATCAGCTTACATGTGGCCCACGGCACTCTTAGGTCACTTTCACATATAAAGTCTGGTGGACTTATTAAACGCACCAAGCATTGTAAACAAAAGTCCTTCGTCTATTGGACAGAATATGTGAGGGAAAGAGCTGATACTTTTTCAAAGCAAGTTGCAGACTTGAATGTGTTTAATGCAGCATTGATCCGCTGTGTGATTGAATGCATTAGCCCCCATATGAAAACACGGCAACACGTTCACAACCCTTTAAAAAGTACACAGTGCCGTGGACAGGAATTTTTGCTTTGCTTCTCTCCTGATGACAGCATGCCGTGTTAGCGACCTGTTAATCGCACGATAGCCATATTTTAAACTACACTGCAAAAAAAGAAAAGTTGGGTGAACTCAAAATTTCAAGGCAACAAACTTCGATAAAATTTTAAGTTGGACAATTAAACTAAATATTTTAAGTTTAGTTTTTGAGTTTGCTCAACTCTGAATTTCTCTGACACGATTGTAACGCCGCTATGAATGTTAGCTAATGTTGTGACCACAATTTTGAGTTAGCATTGATACGCTAATGGCTACTCTTGTAGCTGTAACAAGCAGCGCCGCTAGCATCAGTTAGCCGCTAGCTTTCGCTTATGACCAAATTTCACAACAAAGAAATAAGAGTTAGCAGAACTATTGTCCCTTGTTTTGAACCCCAACTTAAAGATATAAGTAACAACAACTCACAAACTTGTTTTTGAGCATACAGCTGGCTTTCTTTGTTGTGCTAACTTACATTATTACCCTAAATGTCAGTAATTTATATTTCCAAGTTTTACCAAATTAAATCACTGTTTTAGGCCAAAAAATACAAGTTGGCTGTTTTGCAGTGTAGCAAATGAGACCATAATGTTGCCACAACAATTTTTCTGAGATCTTTAGGACCAAAGTTCTTTTGCTTCTCGACCCCTGTTGGCACTTCCGGGTTTGCCTCCCTGCTCAGACTGGGAGGTTGCCGCCTGGTCTTAGCTTTGTACGGGAGATCTTTTATATCTACAAAGGAGCTCTTTCTTCAGATCATATCTGTTGCTGCCATCAGGTTCTCCTGCTGGAAAATAAGGTGCAAAAGCTCATGCTGTGAAGTATCGGGTAAGCACATTATACCCACAGAGAAAATAAACATGTGGTAGCTTCATCAAAGTTATCACCACATCTTTAATTTGAAAAGAATGAAAGCAGTATGATGGTTGACACTGTGAATTTGTCTGCAGTCTCATAGAGTCGGTAAGGGTACCACATGTATCATTTTAACATCAATAAATCATAACCACATTAATTGCCAGACAGTGTAATTACAGTAAAATTAATTACCTCCCCCTTCCTCATTTGACAATGTCTCATGTTATGTTACATACAAGGCACCTATTAGAGTTCACTAAATTACATAAATTGGTAAATATTCTGTGTACATTTTCATGGTACACTGTAAAAAAAAAATCTGTTTAATTTACAGTAAAATACCGGCAGCTGTGGTTGCCAGAACATCACCGTAAAAAATACAGTGAGCGTATGTAAATGTAAATATCAGTAAAAACTGTAATTTATACTGAATATTCCCATTACTTTTAGGATAATTGTCATCATGGTATTTCTCCATTAACTTTACATGAAAATGTTATATTTTCACAGCAAAACTGTGTGTTTTCTACAGTTTATGGCGGTAGAATTTAAAGTTTTCTACTATTCTTTGATTTATAGTAATTAAAAGTATCTACTACGGTGATGTGCAATGTTTAATTTTACGACCTATTTCTGATGCAATTTGACAGTTTTTTACTGTAATTTCAACAAACATTTTTTACAGTGTAGATCAAAAGATCCTTGTGCTATTTTTTTTTGTTCAGGATAGTTAATATATCAACAACTCTGTTTTTAAAAAAAGTTTTGGTAACACTTTCTATGAAGACTACATCTATAGTGCATTATGAGCGCATTCATAGTGAATTATAATGCTCATTATAATCAATCATAATGCATTATGACTGCACTCATAAACACATATAAAGCTTCATGATGCACTATATCAACAGTTATAAATATAGCTTATAATGACTTATAAATCCAAGTGTCTTATGAGTGCTCTTGTCTGGTTATAAACTACAGGCTGACTGATGAGGCTTATAATACATTACAACTACTCATACCCCTCTATACACACACCTCAACAATCAATTGTTATAAGGACTTATAGAATGCCATAAGTATAAATAAATGACCAATGTATGCTTTAAGTAAAGTGAGGTTCATATAGACGCATCTATAATGCAGTATAGCTAATCATGATGTTTCATTGTTAGCTATACTGCATTATAGATGCGTCTATGCCTGTAGTTTATAACCAGTCAAGAGCACACATAAGACACTTGGATTTATAAGTCATTATAAGCTATATTTATAACTGTTGATATAGTGCATCATGAAGCTTTATATGTGTTTATGAATGCAGTCATAATGCATTATGATTGATTATAATGAGCATTATAATTCACTATGAATGCGCTCATAATGCACTATAGATGTAGTCTTCATAGAAAGTGTTACCAAAAATGTTTTAGCTTTATTTAGGCTGTTGTAATTGAAATCTAAATTGAATGTTTGTGGGATCCCTGTTTACACTGGGGGTTTTCTGATTCAAGTCACTCATGCATTAACTATTGGCACAGTGTTGCTTTGACTCAGTCGTCTCCTCCAACAAATGATCTGCTCTGGATTCATTCCATGCACAAAATCAACTCATGCTCTAATATATTCATACATCTCAGAGTCCCATTTGTTGCTCAGTGCCTCATGAAAGGGAGAGGAGTGTCCACAGTGACCGACTACGCAATCCATCTCATCATATTACCTATGCAGTGATAACTACTGCAAACAGCTCTCCGTCTCTCGGGAATTAAGTCCCCTTTGCCCACATCTACCCAAATAATCAACATATCTTTTTATCTCTGTGCTCCAACTTCAATGGCACCCTGCTCGTTTTACCTCCGGCTTCCTCCTTCTCTTCCCTCCTCCTCTGTGGTAACTCCCTCCCATGGCTCAAACAGCATTATCACCTTTCTCTCTCTCTCTCTCTCTTTCTAGCTATCTCTCCTCACCTCCCCCTTCCGTCTGTTAATTGGATGAGCTGTCACAGTTGTGAGGATGATTAAATTCTAGTACGGAGTGGCTCTGTGACCACAGAGCCCCCATTGGTAGAGAGTAGTAATGGATATTAGTGTAAACCTCAGCAGTCACTTTACCTGCACAAGAAGTTCAAGAGGACTTCTTCACATCATACGTCCCACAACCAGGCATGATGGAAATGTAGAAAAAGAGAAATATACACTGCAAAAAAGGGGTCTAAAAACAAGATAAAAAGAGGGAAATGATCTTGCTGCATGGACAGATGATTTCACTTAACAGGATTTCTTAAATTAAGATCATTAACTCTAGAAATAAGCATGTTGTATGCTTAAAATAAGAAATTAACTCTTAAAAAAAGATAAATTAAAGCGATGAACTTGCCCGAGCAGAGTGCACTGCAAAGTATTTGTTTCTTACCAAGCTAAAAAAAACAACTTTGTGTTACATAATTTATCTTATTTTAAGAATTAAATTCTTATTTTAAGTGTTCAACATGCTTGTTTCTAGATTTAAAAATCTTAATTTAAGGAATCTTGTCAAGGTAAATTATCTGTCCATGCAGCAAGATCGTTTCCCTCAGATTTAGTGTTTTTATCTTGTTTTTAGACACCTTTTTTGCAGTTTAATCATGCTAATGGTGTGAACGCAAAGCTCAGAATTTTGAGAAAAACTAATAATGGAATGTATAACAAGATCAGCAGGTCTATGCAAAGCATCTGCCAAAAAAATACTCTGTTAATGAAAATTGATATTGGATCAAACAAACACATGAACAACACTGGCCACAGAGGTCTGACTGAGGCCCATTCACACCCCAGAGAAAATATTTCCATTTGCCAATAACACATGAGTAAATAATATGAATTTATTGTTAATGGAACAAAGGCACTTGGGCAAATCAAGGACTCGTTGAGGAGCGGGGACACTGAACTTGGTGTGGCAGTGTAGCCCTCTATTCAGCCTGAACATCCCACTCTTGAAAAAAAAATCTTTTCTAATGTTAATCAGTGGCACACAAAGGTCACACGCTCCTCTCCTTCTTATTCAGGCTTTGATATGAGAGCCTAGTGTCTTCTTTAAACTGGATATAGGTCTATATAACAACATATATGAGGCATTGGGTGTAAGCGTCGCCAAAGTCAATATTAAAATGATACAATTATGATGTATTGATAGAATAAAGTATACAACCCGTAGTGCAGTTCACCGTAGAAACTACGTAAATCAAGTGCGTCATCATAGGCGCACGTAACTGTTACAAACAGTTCTAGGTTTCCTTCCAATTTATGTGATTATATGTACAACCCCGATTGCAACAAGTTGATATGCTTTGTAACAGAATGTGTCAATGCCAGAATTTAAAAAGTGCAAACTACTGTTTATCATTATGGAAATAATTTCATGTATTTGTCCAAAAAAGATGAGCGAATTGGCACACAGTTGGAAACACAGGGGGAAAAAAAGCAATCGGGGTGTGTGCAGTGGCGAGTTTCATCCAGAATATCACACGGAAGTCGACTTTATGTATATTTTATGTTGACCTTGATATTATTGAGCTTAAATGAATCTCTCCTCGTGAATAAAACCCCTCCATTCTATTTTTTCAGGCGAATAAAATGTCTTCCGAGCAGACTAATAATCTTACATTAGGCCCATTCATCATGAGGATACTCCATAGAGTTTTAGGATGTGATAAATCATTAGACATTAGATTATTATGAGTCGGATTTCTGGATGTGAGTCGGTTGGGATGTCACAGGGACTTTCTGATTATTGATCATAAAATCGGATCACATTTAGACTTGGTTTAATGTGGAGGATGCCCAGTGACGCACATCGTTTACAGCTCGTGATATCAGAGGACTGTAACTAAACTGAAGTACTCAAGTAATCACATTACTGGAGTGGCGCGAGGCTGCTATATAGGAGCGCGTGCAAGGCTGTGTGGACAGGAGAAGTTGCTGCAGGGACTGAAGGCGCGGAGAGCTTTTGGACACAGTGGTGGAGCCCTGCCTCGCGTTTTGACGCACGCACTATGGACTACTGTTGAGCTCTAAGGGAAGAAGCAGTGCGCGCACACAACAACTGCTGCTCGTGCCTCAAACCTTACTCATTTTATTTTTAGTTTTGAAGTTGAATATCGGCGGTTGTTTTTACCAAAACGGTGTGTGTCTAACTTACTCTTATTTCGTGGGGAAAACAGGTTTGGCACGATGAAGTTTTTGCTTCTACCAGTTTTAATGGCTTTTTTTGCCGTCGCTCAAGTTTTTTGCGAGGAAAACCCAAAAGAAGAGGCTGATTACTGGACGAGCAGTAATCAGATTCAGGTATTCTGCAGCAGTTTATTTATATTCTCAACTACTGTTTATTATTGGGTTCTAGTCTGGAGCAGAAAGGTAGGAATGTTTCTTCTCTTCCGGAGGAAAGTTGCGTAAAACCTGATTGAAAGAGCCGAAACAGCGTGATACAACTGGATGTAACCTTTGTTTTTACTTAAGTATGTTCATTAACTGACAAAGTTAATTAATTTGCTATTTGCTGCAGTAACACTTAATAATTTAGCAATAATGACAAAGGATGAATTTATAAAAGGATAAATTAACGTGTAGTATCAGCATGTTTTTCTTACAATTTTTAAAGATGTGATTGGATGGATCTTTTTGTCATCTGTAAGGATATTTTTTGCTCTCTCCATTTGCCATGATTATGAATAAAATATGCTTAATTCTACTAACTAATTAGACCTATAACTAGATTATAACTGGACATGCAGGATGTCACTATTCCACTCTGATGAATTATAATGTGACTGAAAAAACTGTTTCTGAATATGTTTTAATTTCACCCATATGGGCTTCAAGGCTGCATTTTCTAAAACTAGATAGTCCCATCTGTTCTCAGTGCAGATTTATCCATTTTCCCAAATAAGTGGAGACACCCAGGACATTTGCTAATTCATCCATGAAAAATTTTACTGTATTGTAGAAAATTTTGTGCTGATTTGATTTGTATCAAGTGAAACAATCTTAAACACAATAAGAATTAAGGACTTCACATCGTGATGCAGATGGAGCCTGTTGCAGCCAGCCAACAGGAAATTAAATAAACCCTTAAGTGCACAGTACAGTAGGAGCCCAACCACCTCCATTGGCATGAAACGCACGTCCTGGGTTTGACATTGCGAGCTGGAAACAGTCCAAGCTGTTCCATCAGTAGCCTAAACTGTAGGCCGGGCCATTCTGCAGATGAATGAGCCTACAATAAATCATTACAGCTTAATGTGCGAGGCATTAGTGGCCCCCAGGTCCATATCTCAGTCACACTAATGAATGCAGAGGAAATATATATATCCTGAGGAGATAGAAGCACTTAATGAAAGTTAAAAATTCAAATCTTATATGGAGTATTAATGTGTGTAGGAAGGTGGTGGGCAGGTGTTTATACAACAGATTTGTATCATTAAGATGACATCAGCAATAGTTGCAATTTAATAATTTCTGACTCAGATAAAAAAAATACTTTCCCACTTATTGCTTCATTTCATCCTACTGTATTGTACAATAATACTTTTCTGGTTTTGCACATTCCTGCTTGTTGTCTCAGCATTACTCATTGAGATTTTTCGCCCTCAGGACGGCTGGCTTCCCAACGACCCATTCAGAGATATCATCCTGAGGATGACAAGAAAGCCGCGGCCACATCAGTTCATCGGTCTGATGGGGAAGCGCTCCATGGGTAAGAGCTCCCTCTCAAAATATACTTTTTTTTCCCTCTGAGGACCTGTTTTTAAAAAATTGTTTTCCCATTTCCTCCAACAGCAAATGCACAGATCACTCGCAAAAGTAAGTATAATATCACATTCATTTATTATTTAATTTCCCTCAGAAGTCAATCAGGTTCTCCTTAAACCCTCTTTTACCACCTGTCTCCATATTTGGTCATTTGTAAGTTTTACATAGGTTTAGCAATGACTCATGTGATTGACGTCAACCAGCAATTTTCATTAATACTGACGTCATAAGTCCCCCCTGGTACCCCCTCACCTCTCAAACAATTCACCTCTAAATGTTTTATTTAGACATTTTATGAACACATTTAAACATATGAAGTCCAAAAATAGTCAAATCTGCCTAAGAAATATCTTCTACATGTATGAATTTTTAATCTCCCCCCAGAAAGACTAAAGAGAGCCTGATGTCCGTGTCTTCAGTGGAAGCTACTGTGTCTTAGGCTTAAAATAAACCCTTTAAAAACCACTAAAATGTTAAAAATGCTCCATAATACTAAAACAGTACAGTTACATTTAGATTTATTGCTTTATATACCAGAAGAGCTACAAAGTCAGATGAACACTTGATATTTCTGTATATATTTGCTGTATGTGACTGACATTAAGAAGGAATAAGCATGGATCCAGCAGGTGTTTAAGGGGATATATGCATTTATCCCAGACACAAACTCACCCCACTCTAAGTGGAATGGGGTAAACTATTTGGCTTCAGATGTAAAGTTCCAAAAAGCCCGAATAGCGGAAGCATAATAGCAGGAAGCAGAAGCCTCCTACAATATTAAAAATTGAGTTGAATATGGTTATTTATGTCAGTGTTTAAGAAAGAGTGGGCAGATTTGAGGGAGCACAACATTTCACAGGGTTTAATTAATTGACAACAACCGCTGATTATTGTTTTTGCTTTTCTTTTGAATGTCGGACCACATTGGTTTGTCGGTACAGGGCGGTGCAGAGCAGACTGTCTGTGTGTGACAAAGAGATAAAGAGCGCACAGAAAAAAAGAATGAGGAGGAGGGGATTTTCTCTTTTCTCTGTCAGGGTTTTTTGTCTAAATTAGTCACCCACTCAGTGAAGCAGCACAGTGCAGCATAAAGTAAATATCCATCTAATTTATTCCTCTTATGCAGGCATGAGAATAAGTCAGTCATCATTAGGCCGGGGGAGAGAGCTGGGATCAATGCCCTCAGGACATCTGAGAGTTAAATTGGATTGTTTACGCTTGTGATGGATAGACACTCCCCATTTTAATCGTGTCTTATACCAGGATGCTTCCTACCTTTACACTCTTTTACAACTGTCATACGCAAAACACACGAGACAGAAAATGTTTTTATTCCTCCAGTAGGTTCAAGATTCATTTCTGAATGGCAAGGGCATATTTTATATATTTACTGTTTCCTTTCATCAGTCTTTTGTAGATATTGATGTTTGTTATGAAGATATTCCCTCAGGGCTCCCTATGCTTTTATATCCCCCCCGATCCAATACACCCCCCTCCTCCTTGTGATCATATTATAGTCCATTACTATGATTGACAGGGGCCCCAGTCAGCTTGTGATGCAACTGCCGGTTCCATTTACACCACTGCAAACCTGACGGGACCCAGTGTCTCAGAGTTCAGCTTTATGTTTTAATTTGACAGAACTGGAGTTAAAGTAAAACACTCCACATGTTGCAAACAGTGCAGCAGCCACCACTGAAGACAACAAGGTCATATTATTGGTTTTAAAGGCTACCCTGTTTTCTTTTTACTTTTTTTTCATAGACTAAATCCTGTTTCCAATCAAGTATTTTTTCTAAAGGGCTGGGGTTGAGCTGGGGGAATTTGAATTTTTGACGTCAATATTTCTAAAAATTCTGGTTACAGCCCCAGCTAGCTGAAATGTACTTAATGCTGTTCGGTTACAAGACAAAATGGTTTTATAGGATCGTTTCAAATCAAAATATCTTACTTTAAAGGGCATAAAGTCAACTCTTTTGTCGGACTGATGGGAAAAAGGAGCCAAGAGGAGCCAGGTAAGTTATATAATTCAGATAAATTCTGGTCATTGTTTAAGCCACGTGTCATAGAGATGTGCTCATGAAGACTCATGATTCATTTACTTTATTGTCCACTAGGTGACGCTCTCAATTACCATTCATAAAAATAAAAACCTGCACCCCCCCTTATTTTTTTTATTAGTGTATTTTAGTATATCTCAGTATTTTTTTATTTTAATTTTATTTTATTTTTTTTGTGTCGTTAGTTTGTTGTTTATTCCTTTTCTTGGAGATCCTCATTTGGGGAATACCCGTTTGCCTTGTATATATGTTTGTCTGTTTACTCTATGTTTTTATTATTTACTTTGTGAATATATTCCTTGAAAAAAAAAGGGGAAAAAATGCAAGGTACAATATTGTAAAGAAAACGAAATGACTGATTATGTTTGTGAAAGTAAGAAGCCTTGCAATAAAGTATTGAAGAAAAAAAGAAAAACCTAATCTACGGGGCTCAGAAGCTTCATGAAGCTTCATTAGCACATCACTGGTTCTTACTTTACTTATAAAAGCAATAGATGGATTAAAATGTGAGCTAAAGCTAACCAGCTGTCTCCCTTTGCAGAATCCTACGAGTGGAGCACAATACAGACATACGACAAGCGCCGCTAAACATCCACCTCTTCACTTGCCTGCACCTCATCTAGCCGTTCGTCATCCACGGGAGGGAGACCTTACGCTGGTTTTGTTTTCTCCAAATTGTGTATAGTTGTTAGTCGAATAAAATGATTCTGTTTCCACATTGTAGTGATGTAGCAGTGCTGTACCTGTGCCAGTTTAATTTGTCCCAGCAGAAGGTAGATCTGGGAGTCTGGGGTGGGTCATTATCAATGTTAGTGGTTTTCTCTGAGCATTTTTCACCATCTATCATGCTGCAGAGAATAAATGTTGTTGTGGACCATCAAAGCAAGGCTTTACCCCGGGGTATGCTGAAAATTGCACTGCCAAAGTCACTGTATAGTGCCTCATAATTGTTTAATTGCAACTGATTGTTCTATTAATACAACATACTGGGACGGGTTCTCATTTTTGGCTTTCAAGTGACTTTAGAAGAGCTGTCATGTTCTCCACCTGGACATATGGTGTGATATGACAGGATACATGTGTGCTATAGTGGTTTAACAAATATTAAAATTATTTTCTTTACCGGTTCAACATCAGCTTGCAAGTTGTGAATTCCTTGTGATACAGTGAAACACATGAGTGATCTTTAAAAGATGAAGTGAGGACGCCCTCTGGTGGAGGACAGAGGCATGACACCAAGCACACAATTTCAAAACAAAAACCAAGAGGGGAATTTATTTTAGCAGCAATTAGTAAGAAACCACAACAATAAGAAGAAAGCAAGTCAACCGTAATATTAGGAGGTGGACAAACTACAGAACTAAAAATATAATGAATATAAACCTATACAACAGGGCTTGCAATAAACTCTGAGAATGCTGAAGTTTAAAATATGTAATATTTTATTCGTGTTTTATGCTGTAATGTTTAGTGAATTGCAATATATTGTCAGGCGTTACCATTTCCTGTAGTTCACTCTCACATCTCAACACTCCAGTGAGGGATAGACGATACTCTTAAAATCTTTGGATACAATTTTACATTTTATCACGATACAGTAAACTCTGTAAATTACATTTTTAACCAATTAAAGTACTTTTTCACATTGATGTCCAAAGATATACAACATCCTATCACCCGACCCTTGTTCAAACATTTTGCAACACACACACTTACAATTCAATTGTCTATTTGCATAGAGTCTTAACCCATGACCTTTTCCCAGAGCAAGAACAGCAGAGATGACATTAAACAGTATGAAAAGTCAGTTTGACTGACAGTGTTCACATATGATGCACCTCCACCAATGACAAACAATAAAAAAGGTCCTTTACACAAACTGCATGATATGAGTCAGTAAGCTGCAGTATCAGTCTTTCTGGCTATAGTAGGTATGAAGAAATCCATAATCAATTAATAGTCTAAAGCTATTATAATGTATTTATCGTCATGTCTATGGCCTACGTTATGTGGCAACAATATCTTAGAAGTACCAGCAGGACAATGCTGCTGAACTTGGTTTTGAGGGAAAAAACACACCACAGCATCAAAGATAATGTAACTAATGGTAAGCACTGAAGCTCAGACTAATGCTACTTAAAAAAAAGTTTTAGTTGAGGGAGCAGCTCCAGAAGGTAGGCTTAACAGATTCACTAAAGCTGCTCAGTCAAACCTGGTAATGTAATAAATCGAACAGCACAAAAGATAATGAGGTGTTTACAGTGATGGAATACTTCTGTCAAGTATCTTCCAAGATCGAGGCAATTAAGAAATGAACAGAAACCAGCCTGGAAGCTAGGAAACAACTCCAATAAATTGTATGTTTTGGAAAATGGTTGAAAATATAAAAAAATATTTAATGGAGTTAATGGGCTAAAACATAAAAACACAAGTATTGTACAGATGGATAGAGACCTGACACATCAGTCTAACACTAATTTATTCACTGGACTACTGGCAAACTGTGATCCACTATCAGATTAAGCTGTAAGAGCACGACTGCTTTCAACTTCCACCACTTCTTTTGGCTACTGCATAGCCCTTTGTGATCATAAAAAGAAACCAATAGCACATGACATATACATATTGCAGTAGGCTGCACAAAATGAACAGAGCCTGGTAATATGTATAGCCATAACGTACCTGCAATCTGAGTAAAGTTGGATTAGGAGCAAACTTCCCCACAAAGAAAGTAAACTGCATTAACCCATTGAAGCCTGGAAAGCAGATACATCATTTTGTAGTATTTGTATAAGCTCTCAAATACTTTTTGAATTTAATTTCTATCTGCTACAGAGGATGAAAAATCTATTATTTAGTAGAAGCGTTGACACTTCTGTTGAATTTCCAGAAAAACTTCAGGTTTTAGGGACTTATTTTAAAATCGCCCAGAGGTTTTACAGCCGTTTTAGGCCTCAATGGGTTAAGCACTAACGGAATAAAAACTCACATACCAAACTAACACATCAGTCAAGCTCTAATAAGTGCTAACTGGCTCTAGCTGTGCTTGTGTAACTATAAGCTACACTGTCACACCTATCTGTATGATAGGGATCTGATGCCCCCTACAGGCCTGAAAGGGGCTATTTGATCATATACCACACAGGCATCAATGGCCCATGCTGCACACTGAAATCAACTGCAGTAAATGAATTTGACCTCATTAAGTGTACTTGACATGGTTTAGCATGTGCTTGTCCAGAGGTACATAATCCACATGCAGTACAGCTCCTCTCATTCTGACATACAGAATGAGTGTGCAGCTTTAACCCATTGAAGCCTGGAAAGTGGATACGTCGTTTTGTAGTATTTGTATAAGCTCTCAAATAATTTTTGAATTTCATTTCTATCTGCTACAGAGGCTGAAAAATCTATTATTTAGTAGAAGCGTTGACACTTCTGTTGAATTTCCAGAAAAACTTCAGGTTTTAGGGGCTTATTTTAAAATCGCCCAGAGGTTTTACAGGCGTTTTAGGCGTCAATGGGTTAAAGTAGTAGTAGTACTCACTCTACTTAAATGTGTTACTGGGATGTTCAACAAGCTGTTGAGAATTAAAATGTTTCAGGCGTGTTTTTGTTTTTTCTTGTGTGCATCGATTTTAATTTACCTATTAATTTACCTTGCACAACAGCTGGATTCTCACAATATCAAATGTCACATGACAGTTGTAGGATCGTAGCAAACCATCTGGTGTGTCAGGTTAGCTATTAATACCAGTGGCGTAACAGCGCACAATCCAGTCGTGCTACTGCCAACCAAGTTGTATATGATGGGATTTAAGGTCAATGTAAGATCAGAGTACTCGTACTGGATAAAAATGCATGCCAATCATGAAATAACAGGCTGCAGCTGGAGCACACGCATTAGCCTTGCTGCTTTCAAATAATTATGAAGCTGTGACACATTGTACAAGCAGCTGTGGAACATAAGATGAGACTTTCAATTAATTTCCTACGATTAAGTGGAACTCCCTAAATAGCAGGTCTGACAAAGCGCTGCTCAAGTCCAAGTCTGAAAAACTACACCACAGTGTAAAACAACCTCAGTAGAACAAGTTTCAAGTAATCTAAATCGAAACTGAATTAAACTAAATTCAGCCAGTATGACACATGTTGCTGACTGACACTGTTCCAGTGAATCACTGGTCTTTATCAGGTTTATAGATGGCCAGGGTCCGAGCTGAGGGGTCGGTGGCGGTGGTCCATCGTGGCATCCAGTAGTGGGAGAGCCACTCAGCTCGGCCCGGGAAGTGCTTCTCAAACACCTGTCTGTAGTAGTAGGCCTCTTTGGTGCGTGGAGGGATGTGAGGGAACGTCTTGTGAGCTTTCTCCATCTGGTCATCATTCACCTGAGAGGAGACAGGAAGCAGTGGTCGGGGTATTTAGGGGGAGATAGCAGGTCAGCAGTAGATGCCACAGAGAAGTTTTCTACACCGACTGAAAACTGGGACCATGAAGATTCATTTCAGATGCAGCTCAGCACACACACACACACTGTGTTGTGGTTAGGCGCCTATTCAAATCTTGAATTATATAGGCTTAGAACATCATGACTAGGGCTGGGCGATATGGCCCTAAAAGAATATCACGATATTGCAGGCTATTTTTGCGATAACGATATACTTGACGATATTAGGAAATGCTTAAAAAGATATAGAAAATAAATATTTTTTTAGTCTGTATAAATAAATAAAAATCTAACATGTAATTTGAAGTGCAAATCTCAACAGTTGCCAAATACAAAAAAGTTACTCTCAACTCTTGAGTATGAGCAAATAATAAAAATAACCATTTAGGGGTTCCGGGGGCATATTTTAATGAAATTTTGTAAAGGAGAATAAAAGTTCTTGTATGTTTTATTTAAGGCATCTTATTTTGACAGTCTTCTTGTAAAATTTTGTGGTGGATTCTTTTAACACACTGTGCTTTTATTTTGAAAGCGGCATGTGTTTAGCGAGAGGGAGTAATAGTGGCTTTTTGTGATTAAAACAACTTTAACCACTACATCAAGAAGTAGGAATGTTGCCAATATCATGATATGCATTTCTTTAACCATAAAAAAAAAAAATACCGATATTATCGTGAACGATATGATATGGCACACCCCTAATTATGACGGCCATTGTCATGCTTAATTATGTCTGATAACTTGTTGCAGTAATTTTGGGGTTGATACTACTTATTACACAGACTTTGTGCTAAATTAATACATTGTTTACAACTTGAGAATTGATACAAATCCAAAATATAACATTAAGACACGAAGACCAGTGCTGTGTTCCAATCCCCATACTTCTCATACTTACTATACTTAGTCTGAGTGCACAGGTTGTTCCGATTCTGATCGCAGCGAAAAGAAGTGTACCTAAAGGACCCGGATGTTGCCCTCATAACGGTCAAAACGTTGAGTGTGGAACGATGTACACTACACGCACTCAACGGCCGCCATCTTGTCTACGTAGCTGAAGAGGCAAACCAGGCAGAGCCGCTCAGCTCGAAAAAAATGTTTGTAATGGCGGCCGAAACAACAGCGGAGCGGTAGGTAACGTTGCTGACGACGCCGGCGCATTCTCCACATTTGCTGCGTTAATGGAGCCATATTGCCGGATTGTAGAAGTAGAAATTAAACAACACAAAGGGTAATTTTTTCGCCGTTCAAAGTGGGAAGTTTTTCGCGGGTGATGAGCTGCGAGCGTAATTTTCCGGTAAGTGCACCACGGAGTATTAGATTTGGAACAACACTCACCTGCTGAAATCTGCGTACTTAGTAAGTGCGGATAGTGTGCTGCGTTTAAGTGTACTCATGGAAGTATGGGTATTGGAACACAGCGCATGAGAATCACCATAAAAATTCCATGCCATCTCTAGGGTTTACAGAGAATGGTCTGAAAAAGAGAAAATAGCCTTGTTGATGCCAGAGGTGAGAGGAGAATGGTCAGACTGGTTGGAGATGATAGAAAGGCATCAGTAACTCTAATAACCACTGGTTACAACCAAGATCTGCAGAAGAGCATCTCTGAACACACAACATGTCCAACCTTGAAGCAGATGGGCGACAGCAGCAGAAGACTAGCAGATGCCACTTTGAAAGGCAATTCCACAACATGCACTTGTTTCTCATGACGTGTTTAATGTCTGTATGTTATGTAAATATGTAACTGTATTTTGTGTTTGCTGCCTCTTGGCCAGGGCTCCCTTGAAAAAGAGGTTCTTAATCTCAATGGGATATTCCCTGGTTAAATAAAGGTTAAATAAAAAATAAATAAAAGGTAAAAGTGGCCGGTGAGTGTATATTGCAATAATCCTGAATTTTCCAATAATTTCCTCTTCGTCAAAAATATGCACCATTAAAATGTGTGTGTTTTTTGTTAGTAATTGAAACTGAACAGCTACTGTCTTTACATCGTGACATACCATAGACTCCAGGTGCTCCTGCAGGCAGATGTACCAGGACTTCTTCACAGACATCATCCCATCACTAAAGGCCTCTTTACGCCTCCACAGGATCTCATTTGGGATCAAGTTGAGATCTTTGAAGGAGTCCCTCAGAAGATACTTCTCCACCCCATGCTGCTTGGACAGGAAAATACTATTATTACAAAGCCGTGCTGGAACGCTGCCTCCAAAAATTGCTGGACGGTGAAATAAACACTGGTTTGTGAGCTCAGATGACACAACAGCTGTACGGATGAACTGACCTTCGGGATCCTCATCTCCTCAGGCAGAGAAAGGTAGTATGCTGTAAATCTGTGGTCCAGGAAAGGCACTCTGAGCTCCAGACTAAACAATAAATAGGAACATCAGATGAATTCAGACAAATCAATAACAAATATACTCCACAATTAAGGTGCAGGATAATTGTAGGATATGTGGGTACAGAACTGAATTAGGGGTAGGGGTGTGCCATATCGCATCGTTCACGATAATATCGGTATTTTTTTTTTTATGGTTAAAAAAAATGCATATCATGATATTGGCAACGTTCCTACTTCTTGATGTAGTGGTAAAAGTTGTTTTAATCACAAAAAGCTACTTACTCCCTGTTGCTAAACACATGCAGCTTTCAAAATAAGAGCACAGTGTGTTAAGAGAATCCACCACAGAACTTACAAGAAGACTGTCAAAATAAGATGCCTTAAATAAAACATACAAGAACCTTTATTCTCCTTTACAGAATGTCATTAAAATATGCCCCCAGAACCCCTAAATGGATATTTTTTATTATTTTCTTTTTTTAGCATTTGGCAACTGTTGAGATTTGCACTTCACACTACATTTTAGATTACAGACTAAAAAAATCATATTTTCTATATCTTTTTAAGTATTTGGTAATATCGTCAAGAATATCGTTATCGCAAAAATAGCCTGAAATATCGTGATATGCTTTTAGGGCCATATCGCCCAGCCCTAATAAGGGGTACTGTATGAAATGGGCAATAATACATTACTCATAATTATCACTGTTAATAATTTTTAATTTACTTGTTTTAAAACCAGGATTACCTAATTGGCTTTGATGGCTTTCATTACTGCAGATATTTAGGCACCCATTATCTAGCTTTAATCAATCACCATTTGCCCTAAATTATAATACATTATTAATTTTGCCGTTAAGGTTGTCTTTTTCCTCTAATGAAGGAATTACCTTTTTGTGGTCAAATTAAAGATGAGATCTTAAAACCTCTCAGGCATTTTATCAAGGTTACTGAAAATTAACATTCTCAAAAGCTGTCATACAATATTAATTAGTGCAATTGCTAATGTCAGTCCATTATGTCAAGTATTTTTCTGCCAAATTAACTGAATGGCTTGCTAGTATAAAAAGTACTAAATGAGAAGTGTACAGATGGAGCATACTTGAGTGGAGGGTAGGAATGCAGGATGGACAGGTGATATTTTCACTGAACCAAACAAGAATTGAACAACAATGGATATGTTTTACATGAGCTATTAGCCGTGTTTCCGTTAGAGGAAAGAGTGGGCGCTGGGAAAGTCTCAGGCCACGCCCTCTCATATGGACGCCCGCTCAGAGCGTGTCTCCATTACAAAAAAAGATTAACGAGACTCCGGAGGTGACGTATGGTTTTCGATTGTGGCATAATCACTCAGGGACAGTTTTGACCGTAAGTCACATTAAACAAGGGGAACTTTGCTCTTTAGTAATTTTCAAATAGCATTTCAGTTAAATAAGCCCCCCCCCCCCCTCCGGGGCGTTCCCGGTGGCACACCTGGTAGAGCGCATACCACAGAGGCCCAGTCCTCGTAAGCGGGCGGCCCGGGTTCTAATCCGGCTCGGAGCCCTCCTGCATGTCTCCCCCTTTCAATCTCAATATCTCTCCTGTCAATAAAGCTACAAAATGGCCAAAAAAATATAAAAAAAAAAAATATTTTTTTAAAATTGAAAAATAAGCCCCCCCCTCCACCACACAACTAATCTAATACTTATGTATCAATACATTTGCACTACTGCCGAAGTTTGCACTGATTTTCCATTTTTGTTCTATTTCATTTTATATGCCAATTCCATTTAATATGTTTTGTTTTATATTTCTGTGCCTTTTGCTGCTGTAATACAAAAAATGTCCCTTCATGGATTAATAATTATGTCTACGTCTAACCATTGGTTGCTTATGAGTCAATCGCCTTTGTGACCCCTTTCGAAAAGTCAGATCATAATTTTGGACTCCATTTCAATTATTAATACTTGTTGATATACTAAAAAAAGAGAAGCTGTATGTATAGTACTAGTTTAAAGCTCACAAACCATTTACGATGCCTCGGTCATAGTCAAACTAAGGCCATCATACCAAGTTTATGTTGTTAATTAAGTGATTCATAAGCAATTATTTGTTTATACGCCCCCATTAATCATGTTATTTTATCATTTAGAAACACGGACTAAGTCAATATTAAATTTATAGGACCACAAACATGATGAAGTTATGAAAAAGTGATGCTTATTGATGATGATAACAGCACTCAGAATTAAATATGTCAATTTTACTGCAGGCCTATGAAGAAGACATAAACATGATAATTAACTCAGAAATCATAATGATTGTTCCAGAGTTAATTAGGTATTACAACTGAAAGAATGAATACATTCATAAATCTGAATTATTTAACGATGGCCGTGGTGATGAATGAAGTGAGAGGTGTTACCCGTGTGCAGCAGTGGTACGATCAGCCCGCAGGACGTCAAACAGGTAGAGCTCCTTCATCAGTCGCACACTGTCCTCCGCAGCTGCTTTGGGAGTCGGAGCCTGAGGCAGGAACACAACTCTTTAAGCCAGTAGTTCACAACCTTTTTGAGTCGCAACCCCCAATTTAACATGCATGTTGTCCACGACCCCCGCTCACTGAACACAATTTCACACGCACAGTTCAGATCACCCAAAAAAGAAACAAAATGACCAAAAAAAGGAAACAAAATTATCAAAAAAGACACAAAATGATAAAAAAAGACACAAAATTATCAGAAAAGACACAAAATCATCAAAAAAAGACACAAAATAACCAAATAAAGGAAACAAAATGACCAAAAAAGACACAAAATGACCAGAAAAGACAGTAAATGACCAAAAAAGTAAACAAAATGACCAAAAAACACACAAATTCACCACTAAATGGTCAAAAAAAAGACACAAAATGATCAAAAAAGACACAAAATGACCAAAAAAAGGAAAGAAAATGACCAAAAAAAGGAAAGAAAATGACCAAAAAAGACACAAAATGACCAAAAAAAGACACAAAATGACCAAAAAAGACATTAAGTGACCAAAAACACATTAACACATGAACACTTTAACACAGTGGAGACAGAGCTGACTTCCAAAATGATTTGGCGACCCCCAGAAATTATCTCGCGACCCCAATTGGGGTCTTAAAATATCTGACATATAGCAGTTTAAATATGCATCAAACATGTTTTGATAAACACACAGAAATCTGACCAACAGTCACAGTCTCTTTACAGGAAACTTCTGCTTGATTGAGACATGAACAGCTCTGATTTAGGAAATCCCAAGTGTGCTCTTATATCAAGTGTTTTTCATAACAGGAAATTACAGGACGTTGAACCTTAGTTACACAGAAACAATGACACACCAACCTGAAAAGTAAAAAGAGAGAAACTGGGTTTTGTCTCTCTCAGTGTTGTTCTGACTTTTGGATTTGTCTATCATCTGTTTTTGATACTTGCCAAATAAATCCCGCACAGGGCTGCTATTCGAATATACCTGGTCGTCAGTTGTTGTTTTTCTTTAAAGATTTTCTACAACAATACTACATGACAACCCAACTTAATGTCCTGGGAGAAAAAAGTTGTGTTTTTCCACTTTTTTCTCATAAATCTGCGACTTTTTTCGCATAGATTTGCCACTTTAAATCTCTTAAATCTGCCACTTTTTTCTTGTAGATTTGCCACTTTAATCTAGTAAATTTGCAACTTCTTTTCTCGAAATATTACCTGAAGTTACCAAATATAGTTCTTTGCCTGATAAAGGGTTAAAGGGCTTTCATACACCTTGATCATATTCATACTCAACTATGCAGGAATATATTTTTATTTGGATTAATTATCTGATACTACTATGTATTGTTATTTATGAAATATTAACAAAATATAGCCATGTCAAAAGTTTCCCTTGCCAAAGAAGTAGAGAGTGGTTTGTGGGGACTTGCCTTGTGGAAGTAAATGTATCCCTGAGTCAGCTCATCAGCGCCCTCTCCAGAGAAGATCACCACACTGTCCGACTTCTCCCTGATGTACTTCGAAATCAAATACATCCCTACAGTGGAAGAAATAAAAGAAAAAAGTGTTTCATTAGAAAGAGATGGCTTAAGATAAATGTGAGGAACTCGGGAACTAATATAAATATGGGGCGTTCAAAAATGTAAATAAATGTGATGAATTTGGGAACTAAAATAAGTGTGGGGTGTTCAGGAACTTAAGTAAACGTGAGGAATTCGGGAACTAAAATAAGTGTGGGGTGTTCAGGATCTTAAGTAAACGTGGGGCGTTTGGGAACTAAAATGAATGTGAGGTGTTCAGGTACTGTATAGAGTGTGGGGCGTTGACAGGTTGGAGTTTTATTCAGCGCAGTGAGTCACATCGAGCAAAAAATGAATACGTTAAATAGTTCTTACTTAATTTTTTGTTTTTTAGTCATAAATGTTTCCTTTGAGCAGTTTAATAAAAAACGGTCCCTGAACAACACACGCCTTGCTCTGATGTTGAGAGATGACAGCTGTTAAAAAAAAAATGTATATGATGATTATATTAAGAAATAAAGTATATAACATATAATAATGATAATAAAATGTTGTACGTTAAAGAGTGTAAACATGTTCCAGTTGCATCACAGTTTTAAAACATTAAAGATTAAAGTTACCTCAACTCCAAAAAAACAAAAAAAAAACAAAGAAAAAAACAAAGAAAGAGATGGCTAATTTACCCATAAGAACCCATGGTGACACCCGTGTAACAAACACTTTAAATCTTCTATAATCTTCCCATATTCAGCTTTATGCTTCACATTAACTCATGAAATCCCTAAGAAGTGACTTCTCCAAAATGTGGCTGTGACTGGAAACAGAAATGTGAAAAAGTAGCTAATTTCAAAAAGCTTATTTTTATTACTAGGCTAAGTTTAAACCCATTTAACAATTCTAATCCGTCAACAGGATGTCCTGTATTGCATTTAACTTGTTCTGAACATATTTCTTGAACAAATTAAAGACTTAATTTCGATGTATGCTATGGAGATGCAAAATAAAAAGGCAAATTTGTGTCTCTGTAAGCAGAAAATGTGTCTAGTTTTTTTCTATTTTAAAATAAGAAATATCAGAAACATAAATACCATTGTAACGTTTATGTCACATCACAGATCTTTGACATTTAGGGGTAGTTTTTTTTTTTTTTAAACATCAGAAATGTGTTCTATGTGGTCCACTTATAGAACACATCCTTTACGGATAACTGGGTCTGGGTTCTTATGGGTTAAATTGTCAAATCAGAATATACATTATCATGATTTTATAATAAAAAAGTGTCCTGATGCAAACACACCACAATGAGAGTTCTTTTTCAGAAGACAACTATTAAAAGAGGATGATTTAAACAGCCTTGATGATTGATTATCGCTCCATCATGCCATTTGGGCTCACACTGGTGATAAAGGGCTGTACATTACTAACAGATGTTCTTTTTATGGAGCATTTTCTGTTCCAGAATTGAATATAAATAAGGATATGGAGCGATACCAACTTAAAATGTTGAAGTAACAAATGAGCACATTAAGCAACACATGGTCACATCTTTAAATCAAATAATGAGAGCCACATATTCATTCCAATAAAAAGATGAAAGACATGATTACATAATTAATTTACATTAACTTTTTTACCAGACTTAGATTAAGTTTCAGTCAATTTTTAATATGATTTTATCATTGCATATGACAATTTACTATTGGATTGTGGATTCTACATGTTTATGGTTGATGCGCTGATGCACACTAAATGTCCCATATATTGCCTCTATTGACCTCTTTTGAATTCCACTGGTATTCAAACAAGCCAATCAGGAGGAAATGGAATGCAGCGATGCAGCAGGAACATTTTCAGTCACATCAATGAGCATGTCAGCAGAAATCAGCAGAAATGTGAGGCGACCTTTCAAAGAAGTGAAAATGGCCAGAGAGACAAAGCTGTGAACTCCTGACTGCTGAAAAGCTTTGTTGGGTAAGCTGTATCAGTTGCCACTGCAGATTTAAATCAATTGTGAATAATGTGGATTGTTTTCTTAAAGATTGGTGCCAAAAAAAAGCAGCTTATACAGAATTAATGCAAAATGTTGTGTTCTGCACTATATTACAGTGCACCATGTTGTACCCCACTACACTGCAAAAAAAAGAAAAGTTGGGTGAACTCAAAATTTCAAGGCAACAAACTTCGAAAAATGTTTTAAGTTGGACAATTAAACTACATATTTTAAGTTTTGTTTTTGAGTTTGCTCAACTCTGAATTCAGATTTTTGTCAACTCAACTGTAAGTTGTACTAACTTATAATTTTACATTGTAATAACTTTTAATCCTTACTTCTGCTAACTTCAGCAATGTGCTGAATTGGCACGATTGTAACGCCGCTATGAAATGTCAGCTGATGTTGCGACCACAATTTTGAGTTAGCATTGATACGCTAATGGCTACTCTTGTAGCTGTAACAAGCAGCGCCGCTAGCATCAGTTAGCCGATAGCATCAGTTAGCCGCCAGCTTTCGCTAATGACCGAATTTCACAACAAAGAAATAAGAGTTAGCAGAACTATTGTCCCTTGTTGTGAACCCCAACTTAAAGATATAAGTAACAACAACTCACCAACTTGTTTTTGAGCAGACAACTGTCTTCCTTTGTTGTGCTAACTTTTAACTAACTTTGCTAAATTTTTTTTACATTTTTTTCAGTGCACCAACATGAGAAAAACAACTAATTTTTGGCAGTTCTTCCAATATAAAATGAAGTGACACCGGTATTTGGGCAAGTGCATTATTGCACCTGTATATACACAACAGCCCTGCAATAACTAATGTATTTAATATATATTTTTAAATTTAGTTTTTAGTCATAGTAACTTGGGGTGATGATCGGCATAGCTTTTCTTTTTTAAGTCATAAGCCCCTTTCAATATGCCGTTTCATGCCGGGACATTTACAGCTCTGTAACGTCTCTCCTGCACTATGAAAGCGCCAGAAGTGGAATATTTGATGTCTAACACACACCTCCCACTTGGTCTGAATCACTGTTCAGCTTCGCAGCATGCACAACGACCGATGTCGCTAACTGTGCACAGCATCCAGTGCTTATTGTAAACAAACCGGCATGCTAACTGTACACAAAGTGTCCGTCGCTGATCGTAAACAAACTGTGTCTGGTGCCTGTTGTAAACAAAAGGAGGCCATAACTGCACACTGTACTGCTGCAGAGCCAACTGTACAGAACCTATAGTTTCTATATTATAGCTTGTTTGTCATTAATGTTTGTTTATAATTATGGCAATTAGGTACAGCTAACGTTGTTATTAATGTTATTAATGACAACTTCATAAAAAATATTTTATATTTTTGCATTACTGACTGATACAATTTCAATCCTGATTTAGAACCCTTTATCAATGTGAATTTCATTTTTTTGAACATTGAACTGAAATTTTACTGTGAAGCCTTTACAGTCACACCTCTGTAACTATAACCTGGTAACAGAGCCGCAGCAGGGGCAAGTCGAGTTTGTGTAAAAGGCACAGCCAGCATGGTGGCCTACAGGCAGTGTAATAATGTGCAGGTTGGTCCATAGACAGGTCAAAAATTGATAAAGCAGCATCCAGAGTAGGTTATCAACAATTAACATTGCATGCTTTAGTCCGCCTGGACTGGAAGAGGCTGAAAACATGCTCAAAAGTTAGGCAGCATATTAGCAAGGGAAAAACTAGCATGTTTTAGTTTACCATGCAGTTATTTGCATACAGTATTAATGTTTGTAATGTATTTCAATATATTTCTGCATACTGGGTCCCTACACAGTCTTAGAAATGCATAAACTGGATACAGTACACTGAAATTAAAGAAATCTTCAAAATGTCTTAATGTCGTGGATTTTTCTATGGTGTTCTTAACATTGTAAGAATTGCTGCAAAATATGGACTGGACTTCACCTCATACTTTTACAGTTTTAATTACTTCTATCTGGCATCTAATGTTCACCTTCCATTCCCCCATAAACATGCCCTGTCCCCCAACTAAAAAGACTGTATGCTGTATGAAATACATAAAGCTGACGGTGTGCAGATCAGGTTCGGGTTGGTGATTAGATTTCCTTGCATGCTTTGCTCACCAACAGAGGCACGTATGGTGGTGATGTCATAGGTCTCCAGGTGACAGATGACTTCCTCAACAGCTTGGATGCCTTCTTCTGCAGTAAAGTTCACCTCGTGGTGTTCGCTGCCAATGTGAGCTGCAACCTGACAAACACAAAGCCACAAATTGTCGTTGTGGCCAATTAAATGAACATTTAACAAAGCGACCAGGGAAAACAGGTGAAAGGCTCCTAACAGACGAACTAACCTTACGAGCAGCTATGACGTCTGGACTGTCCTCGGACCCGATTGAAAATGTCTGGATGGGATACTGCAGCTTTTCCTCCTTGGCCAGCTTCACCAGTGTTGCAGAAACCAAACTTGAGTCTAGACCACCTGGAAAATAGACAACATGACGGAGGATCCCCCCAAACCACATCAATCAATAACATACTTCATCAATACCGCTTTCCAAGAAATGTCTACAGTGATAATGTAACTCAACTGTATGAGGGACAAAGTGCAATTAAGTCCTAAGTAGGAACACAGATTGTGTAAAAGAAGAAATGTTGCTGTAAAGTTGGGTATTGTAAAATGGGAGTCTATGAGGATAGAATTGCTTTTCTGTGCCAGCCACTACACTGTAAAAAAAGAAAAGTTGGGTGAACTCAAAATTTCAAGGCAAGAAACTTCGATAAAATTTTAAGTTGGACAATTAAACTAAATATTTTAAGTTTTGTTTTTGAGTTTGCTCAACTCTGAATTCAGATTTTTGTCAACTCAACTGTAAGTTGTACTTACTTATAATTTTACATTGTAATAACTTTTAATCCTTACTTCTGCTAACTTCTGCAATGTGCTGAACTGGCACGATTGTAACGCCGCTATGAAATGTCAGCTAATGTTGCGACCACAATTTTGAGTTAGCATTGATACGCTAATGGCTACTCTTTAGCTGTAACAAGCAGCGCCGCTAGCATCAGTTAGCGGCTAGCATCAGTTAGCGGCTAGCATCAGTTAGCGGCTAGCTTCGGTTAGCCGCTAGCATTCCACGTTGGCTTCCCTGGAGGTTGCTGCTTGGATGTGACCGGCACTAAATCTTGAGGAATATCAATTGGCTATACACTGAATTGTGATTGACTATAAATCAACCATCTCTTGTTTGTGGTTCAAAATTAGGACCATGACATAAAATAAAAAGGCATAGGTTTTGATCAGGCATATTTACTTAATCACACAAACTGGTGAATACTTTGATAATGTTGGGTAAACAAAAATCAAATGTCATTATAAAAAACAGAGAATGTTTAGAACAGGGTGATGTGGGGAGTGAAAAAAGTGTCTCTCTTTACTTTATATGACAACCAGTTATGTCAACTAAGGCTATTTTAAATTGAGGCTTATGATCAAATTAAGTTATAGTTTTCCATTCAATTTTTTTCATCCATCTCTATAAACAAACAGCAACATGAGCTATTTACGTACATAGATGGCAGACTTATGAATTACCTGACAGAAGACAGCCAATTCTCCTGTGAGCCATGAGGCGTTTCCTCACAGCGTTCTCAAACAGTGTTCTGATGTTGCTTTTCACCGTTTCTTCATCACAACCTGTGGAGACATCAGATTTATGAAATTCATTAAAGAAATAATACAATTGTGTTTGAAATAACTTAGTTACCAGTAACTGACCGTTTGCAAAAGCACTGCCCCCTTAGTTACTGTTGCTATGCCCGACAGGTGCTGTTTTAAGAGTGTTTTTGGAGTAATACCTTCACGAGGTGGGCTGCCCATTCACAAAATGCTACAAAATAATGGACGATTGGGACGTTAAAACACGTAAAATAAGATGGTAATTCATCCATAGCACAGACTGATGTAGCTTGTGCTATAGGCTACATCTTTATTTCTACTGTACTGTTACTTATTGTGAAGGACTAAAAAATACGGAACCCAACCGTTGCTAACGGTGATATTTCCGCCCCAACAATCAGTTGCCCCCATTGTTTCAAAGTGAGGAGATGAAAGTGACCGATCCATGAAAATGACACAACATGATAATTTATATTAGTAGTTAATGTGAAATTTTGATAGACTGTTCTGTACAGCCCTGTATTATGTTAAGCTCCTAGCAACATTGCTACCTAGCTTAGCGTGCTAATTTTACACACGGTGTCATTAACATTAGTTTGTTGGACTAGTTATGTACTAGTAGTGGTAGCGCTAGTGCTAGTTGATAGGAACCATAGCTGTTAAACCTGGTTTGGGTTTTCTCATCTAACAGCTTGACAATCGTTAGATGACTCATGTTTGCTAGCTAGCAGCTTAATTTAGAGCAGACATTTGTGTGTCTGTTGATCTTAGTGATATTGAGTTGGGAGTGGGCTCACCCACACTGTATAATTCACAGCCAGCAACGCTCCCCTTGCTTTTTGAGTTTTGGGAAAGGGGAAAAACCACTTCTCCTGCTAAACTCTCAGGGCAACTGGTGTCAGATTTACAAATCCTGTATCCACACCATTTCAGCTTGCTACTCAGAGCTCAAAGCTTGACTGACCTTCTTCTCTTAGTAACCGTTGCTAAGGCTATGATTGGACAAGGAAGGTTCGAGGGAGGAGCTTTGCATACGGTCAATTGAAATGAACAATTACGTACTTGTAGGCAGTCTCTCCACAGTGTCGTAGATGGCATGAGCAGGCTCTTTTGTGCAGCAGTGAAACTGATCCATTTGAATGGACTGAACTTTGCCATTCTTCTTCAAATCAAAGATCTCAAAGTGCCCAGGAAGAAAGGGCACAATGTTGGCAGGGGTAGACATTGTATGGGTAATGTCTATAAGTCCTGTGATCAGAATATCAACAAGTTATGCAACGCTCAAAGCTGTAAAACATATACAATAGTATAAAAGATGCAGATTTATGGAGGGGTAATAAACAATCCCATTACCTTTGGCTTCTGAACAGACTGCAAGGAACCCATCGTCTGTGAGAAGTCTGAACAAAGGGCGGACACCATATGTATCCCTTCCAAGAAAGACTTTTCTGTTGGCAGTGTCCAGCAGAATAAAAGCAAAGACACCATCCAGGAGGGAAGCCATCTTCTGGATGCCAAAGCGGTCATACAGATGGAGCAAAATCTCACCATCCACTTTAGTCTGGTGGTCAAAGTCGAACTGCTTCCTCAGCTGAATGAAAATTAAAGAAATACCACAGAAAGGGTCATTTTAGGTTTCTTTGTTTCTTTCCAAAGTGTACATTATACATGCATGGGCTGAGTAGCTTCACTCCAAGGTGAAAACAATTCACCAAGAGGGTTGGGCCCTGTAAACGTCATGTTTGGACATGTTGAATCTGCCCAAGGCTAATTGTTGGAAACACAGTTTGGATTTAGTGCCATGACAGAAATGAGGCGGAAGAAATGAAAAAAAGGACAACAACTTGCTGATATTATTATGGTATGGTGGTAATGCTACTGTCAGGATGCTACTAGGCTTAACACATTTAAAATTCAAGACATGCTAATGGAGAACAGATAGATAGATAGATAGATAGATAGATAGATAGATAGATAGATAGATAGATAGATAGATAGAGGGAAATAATATACAAGAAGAAATGCTGTACGAGCGGATATGGCGGATATAGAAAAAAAAAATAGTGCAAGTGTCTGAACAAGCTGAACAGTATCCTGCCCTGACAAGTATCCTGGCTGAGGGCAGGATACTTGATTGGTGTCATTAACATTAGTTTGTTGGACTGGTTATGCACTAGTAGTGCTAGTGCACTACTAGAAGATTGTCACCCAAAATGTAATTGGCGGGGGGATGGTGTTCTTTGGTTCATAGTCAGCATTTCTCCTTGTCCAAACACACGAGTTGAGTTGTTACTGACATACTCACATTACTGTGGTCCCAGCTGCATTGAGATCATCTGTGGACAGATGTCTTTTATGCAGCTAACGAGCTGAGATTAGGAGTACTTTCTTAATGTGAGTGGATTAAATTGTGGGCCTCATGGGCACATAACCGGTCTGTGGGAGTCAGAATTCTTGCTGGTTGGTAGACATCCCTATTCTCCATCTTTCACATATGTCATGGAGACCATCTCCGGGTCACAGAGTGGCCAACTACTCACCACATCTAGATTATTCAAATTATCTTTATCACATCACCACCACAACCAGTGTATAGCGACCTAGAGGTTTTCTATTCTATTATGGTTTTATTACCCCATTAAAAATATGATGATCGGGTCTAATTGCCAGAGACTATTAAAATTTGTCATTCCTCTGTGCACCTGTCAATATTCTTGTCTGTCCTAATTGCAATAGTTATTTAATAAAACCACCACTAAGCCCAATGGTTTCAGAGATGCAGCTAGCTTGTCTTACCGTGTCATGGTTGTAAATCTCTCCATTGTAGCAGAGCCACAAGAAAGGAAACTTCTTGATGCGCAAGGGTTGCATCCCATAAAGCTGGTCCACAATAGCCAGGCGGTGGAAGCCAAAACAGCAGTTGGTGAAGCCATTGACATTCTCAAAGCGGAAGGCATCAGGTCCCCTGTGAGCGATCTTCATGGCATTGGTGCACTGAGCTGCAAGGCACTCATCACTGCCAAACAAAGCCCAGATACCACACATCTTTCAGCTGTGGAAGAGGGACAGAAATATACAGTGTCAGTGTGTGCAGTTTATAAATAGACTGTGTAATACCTAGAATCAGCAATGTAAAATAACTGTGGCATACAAACTCAATGGAGTCCAGAACAGAACAGTTTAAAAAAACAAAACATTTTTGATACACTAATGTGACACCAAAGTTTTAGATTACTCAGAAATGCTGAAAAATGGTAGGCCTGGGCCATTATATGATTGCGACTAGTGATCTCTTGAAATTTCAGGTGGATTACGGTGATCAGCTGTGAGCATATTTACTCAACCAAACATGTTGGAAATGTGCGTGACAACAGCCAATCAGAGTCGACTTTTTCCTGCTCCACTTCTGTTTGTAAGTTCCAGGAGAAGTAAAAAGAAAGGGTTAGGGTTAGGGTTAGGGTTAAAATGGCAATTTAACAAAAATGGTGATAATAATCGACAATATGGACAATATGAAAAAAATATTGTGATCATTTTTTCCCATATCGCCCAGCCCTAGTCTGAGGTAAGGATTATCCAAGAAAAAAAAAATGTGATGTGGACTGCAAGATTGTAAGGACAATAGTTTGGTTGTTTCACCTGCTCTACATGCAGTGAATAACAGAGGGTCAGTTACACAGACACAGAAAGAACCATTGTCCTTTTGGGCACAGTTTGGTGGAGGATTCATTTTCCAGAGGAGAACACTTCTCCAATGACAGGGCACCTTAGGGGGCACTTCCCTATGTTTTCTACATTTAAGCAAACCTTAACCCCAATGAATCCCAAACCCATCAACAGGTTGGAGAAGTATGTTTTCTCACACCATTTATCATAAAAAGAAACTGTAAAAACGAGAATTATGATGTGAATAGAAAATGATTGACCAAGAGCAAGAAAGTCATACATTAGTGTTAGAGCCATTTTATACATTGTGGAGAAGCTGATAAATAATTCAGATTTGTATTTCATAGTTCATAGTTCTTTATTGAGGTTGTAGGAATGCCTATTGGTTCGTAGGAATTGGCTGAGATGTGTGTAACGTCATAATTGCGTACTTTGTTTTAATTAGGATTATGGAGACGAGGAGAGCACACTAGTTTTTGACCGTGCTCATAATTATTATTATTTTTTGGGTTGCTGCAGTTTATTGTTTGTAATGCTCAAACGAAAGGTTTTCAATAAACCATAAGAAAGAAACTGTGGGATTTTTTCGGCTTAAGACACGCGTCAACTACATCCTCACGCTCCATAATTGAAGTGTGCGTTTCAAGTAAAACTAGACGGAGCCACACTAACAATTAGCATATGTTTTTCTAACTTTACATCCATTCCATCTTTATGTTTAGGCTCAAATCATGTGAATTAAGTTTATACTCATTTAGTAAGATAACTATGTGTTTAATACCATCTGGGCCACAGAACAATATTGCAACATTTTTTGTAATGTGGTAACGGTCAAGATGTTCGAGGCCATCTTGAAATACCCGGATCATCCGCTACACAAAAACTTTATGGAGAAAAAAACAGCAGCTCAAGATTCAAAAGATCCTTCTCTCCTTCAGCCGTCAGACTGTCTCATTCTTCAAGAGTTACCTGACTAACTGAATTCCCCTCAGCGATAAATAAAGTAATTTTGATTTGATATAATGATTGGTTTATATTGTGTTTTCTACTCCAGCACAAATTTACGTTAGGGACATAATGGATCAATAATCTCCAACTTCCAATGAAACAGCAAAAATAAAGCATTTTCACTTTATTATGCATTTATTTTATGATTAATATTTAAATGTTCACCTTTGCTTGAGTGACAAAAGGCTGATGACAGACATGATAAAGCTCAGGTTAGTTGGATAAAATAAATAAGGAGAGGAGGTGACCATTTTGTCTCCTATAAGTAAAATGTGAAAATACCTTGCAGGATTTTGATTACATTTTTGTAGGTTGCTTAAATTGTACTTCATATCATGCATTCTATTATAAGAAAAGGCGACAGTAAGTAGGCCTCCAGGTGAGAAAGGGAAGTTTGAAAATAGAGGGGAGAGGACAAGGAGAAGCTAGAAGTCTTGAATCATATTACCAGATGTAACAGGATATCTAGCCTATAGCTGTTACTAAAGGTATGTGTCTAACGCCTTCGTGTCAGTGTAAAAGCTAAATAAAGCCACACACTCTAGCACTGCAGCTGGAGAAAAAAATCAGAGGATAGTGTCGTGGTATAGAATCTGACTTTTCAGTTTCACCTTTCTTCCGCATTCACTTGAAGAAAAACTGCCCAAAATTTTGTATTGAAATGAATGGGACGGCCGAAGAAAAATTAGCGAAAAAGAACAATAATTGGAGATTTTTAAACGTCTACTTCTCCGGCATAATTTCACCGAGACACTCCATTTAAACTTTAAACAGTAGACACAAGTCTTGTGTATCGTGTATTAATCCACGTTTCGATAGGTCATATAGTTTTTTATCAATCCCTGTTCAATGACCATGATCATTTTTGGAGAAGTTCTGAGATTATAATGGGTGTGTATTGCACGGAATGTTCGTGTCACAGTGTGTGACGTCATCGCTCAGAGTGTAGAGGGAGAGAAAAAATTGTCAAAAAATAAATTTGAAAACTGCGCTCCAGGCCGCAAATTCCACTCTACAGAAATAATTTATACATAGAAACGTGGGAAAATTAGTCTTCTCCCTCACAATCCTCTGGAAAAGCTGTCAGAGTTATAGTTTGGGCGTAGGACGCATAGATGCGCCACCAACACGCACCAACAGCCTCATTGGCTCCCATATTAAAAACGCAGGAAGATTTCAAGACACACACTCATAAATCAATGATTACCACACTATGTCCTTACAGTTAACTGTGTATGAAGGCCTGGGTCAAGTGGACATGGCGTCTCAAAGTAATTTTTTAGACATGCAAGATTAGTGAAATCATTTCTCATAATTTCTCTGCTATAATGATGACACCTGCCGATCCGAAAAAAACTTGGTTCTGGTGATAAGAAAAGAGGCAAACCGTCAGCCCACAAACTGGTTTGTGGGCTGACGGCTGCTTCTCAGGCCATGTCTGTTTTTATGAGCACACTTCTGCGCAGAATAGGGCTGGGCGATATATCGATATATTTTTTAATGTGATTTGGAATTAGACCATATCGCATATGGGTCAGTGACAAATAAGGGTTGTCAAGATGTCAAATGGTGTAACCACAAAAAAATGATTAATATTAAATACTTCATCCACCTACAGTTTATTTAAGTGGACTTATACTTACTTCATTTTAAAAAAGATCAAATTAATTTATTTTTTTTAGTATTTCTACATTTACACATTCTGTCATTATTGAGCAGAACATATTCTAAATACAACCATTTTTTTCTAAAGTTTTGACAAATTATGTAAAATTTCTTATATACCAGAGTGTTGCAATGTAAACGTGGATTGTATTTTTTTCTCATTTTAGTTCACATTTATTTCCCTGTATATAATCAGATTTTTATGGGGAAAAAATTACTGGTTACACCAATGACTGCGTTAGATCACGTCATTGACCCATATATCAATATAGTTCACCCCCCCCCCTTCTTTATACGTAAATGCTGCCCTTACTAGGTCATATTTAGTTCTTTGTAATGTTTGTTATTCTTTTGTCATATAAATATATATGTATTTTAGAATACGATTGGCCTATTTCATTTCATAGGCTATTATTTAAGATATTTTTTTATTTAAATGTGCACTTTATGGAGCTTTGATTTTTTTTTTTTAAAAAGGTCTAGAAATAAGCATGTTGTACGCTTAAAATAAGAAATTAACTCTTGAACTGGCCCGAGCAGAGTGCACTGCAAATTATTTGTTTCTTAAAAAAAAAACCTTTGGATTTAGAAGTGTTACATAATTTATCTTGTTTTAAGGGTTACTTTCTTATTTGAAGCGTTCAACATGCTTATTTCTAGATTTAACAATCTTAATTTAAGATATCTTGTCAAGTGAAATTATCTGTTCATGCAGCAAGATAACTTCCCTCAGATTTAGTGTTTTATCTTGTTTTTAGACACCTTTTTTTCAGTGCAGAACACTTGTTGTGGACTGTGGTAAACTGCTACCTATGTAGCCCTGGTTAGCTAACAGCAGGTGCTGCATTTTCATTTAGCTAACGTGAGAGCAGGGCCGGTTATTCCTACAGGCCACCAAGGCGGCTGCCTAGGGCGCCAAATTGGCAGGGGGCGCCCCCTTTAGCGCCCTTAAGCATACATCTTTGTTTTAACAACATTGATTAACGAAACATTTTTTAAAAAGCATGGGCAATAAAACCCTCATTGAATTAAATGAACATGCCCCAACCCATATTTCGAATGAAAATGTAATATTATATTATATAAAATATGATACGTCTACTTTACACTTTGATGGTGAAATACCATATAACTTTAACCTTTGATGGTGAAATACCATAGTACTTACATTTTTACATTTCTTAATTTTTTAAATTTATTTTTATTGCATTTGTACATTTTATTTATTTTCAGTCTTTACAATCAACAGATCTGTGTTTTCTCATTTATTTATTCTTATTTTCAATTCAGTTGTTGTTGGTAAAGTTCCAAAGTTTCTAAAAATAAAATGTTCTGAGACCTTGTAGTTCATGTATCAAATATTAGTGTACGGCATAGGGGGGGGGCAAAATCTCAATATCGCCTAGGGCAGCCAATGGGCTAGAACCGGCCCTGCGTGAGAGTATAGGCTATACAGTTCTCTAGTGTCAAAAGCACCCAACTCCTTTAAAAGCCCAGTAATTAAAAACTTGCTTAGCTATGGCCATTAACAGCTAATAGCATGGCTCCAGAGGTCTCGTGCATTTTATTTGGCATTGTTCCACTCAGCACAGACAAATAATTACTAACATACAATATGAGAGAGAATGAATCGTGTATCCCCACCATCTTCCTCCACCTCATGGTGCTCCACTCCTCTCCCGGCGGCGCTTTACAGTATCACTCATAACAAGAACCAGCGAGGACTAAAATGCTGCTCGGTGACTCACGGAAAACGTCAGAATAGGTCAATATTCGTGCACTACAGTATATGTGTATATCATTTTAATTGATAGGCTGTTAAAGGAAATGTAAAAGTTAATGGTATTTTGAGCAGCATTCTTATAAAAACTCACATCAAGTGAAAGTCACTATTTGCGCCCACCCACTAGAATATAAAGGGATAAACAAGGCACACACTTAGTGCTATCTATGCCACTTACCTCTGAATTAAAAATGTTCCCTTAGAGATGATGGCTGAGATAGCACGTCTCCTGGATGAGGATGTTCGCTGCTGCACTGACTCTCTGTTGGCACGAGACCACTATAACCACCGGGTTACAACCGGAACAAGACAATGTGTCTTCAAAATAAGAGCGTGGTAAAATTATTCAAAGGTATTGGGTTGAAATTCATCATCATTTGCAGAATGTTTTCTCAATTGTTTTCCCCTTTTTATTTGAAACTGTGTATCTCATAATCTCGTAACATATTACTAGACGGCTTTAGCAATGCAGACAAGAAATTGCTTTATATTCTTTTAGCAGCAAGCAGAAAGGCCATTACCAGGAGATGGCTCAAACCTGAGCAACCACAAAATGAGGACTGGATCAACATCATACAAGACATCTACACAATGGAAAAAGTGACTTTTCATCTAAAGTTACAAATGGACTCATTTTACAAAACATGGTCAAAATGGACAGAATATGTTAAGCCTACAAGTTCTGATTTTATATAAAACTGTCATTTAACTAACAACGACTGCTGCAAAGAATGATGATAGGAGAAAATGATGACGCTGTGTGATATTGGTACCCCCCACCCCAACTGTTCTTGTTCTTTGTTCTGTATAAAATGTTTAAAAAATTCCTCAATAAAAAGTTAATTTAAAAAAATAAAAAATAAGAGCGTGGTAAGCGACATTGTCGCTCTGTGCTCATGAGGGGAAAGCACTCAAGCACTGTACTTAAGTATTTTTGAGGTACTTGTACTTTACTTGTCTTAGTCTTTCTTTTTTATGTAACTCTATATATCAGGGATGGGCAACTTAACCCTTAATAGGGCACTCATTGAAATACTTGCAAATTCCAAATTTCAACCCTAGAGAATATTGGAGGATATCACATACTTCCAGAATGTGTAAAAAAAACCATACAAAAATAATATTTTGGGAAAAAGTTTACGAGATTAAAGTGGCAAATCTACAAGGAAAAAATGTGCAGATTTATGAGATTTAAAGTGGTGAGTCTGCGAGAAAAAAGTTGCTTTTTTCCCACTTTTTTCTCTTAAATCTGCGACTTTTTTTCTTGTAGATTTGCCACCTTAATCTCGTAAATTTGCAACTTTTTTCTCGAAGTATTACCTGAAGTTACCAAATATAGTTCTTCGCCCGATAAATGGTTAAATGCTGGAAGGGGCCACAATTTTTCATCAACACTACCACAGGGCCACATGTAGGGACTGTGCACTTAACCAGATGTGATGAAACTGCAATTTCATCAGTATAAATAGGAATGCAAAAGGTTTGAAGCAAATAAAGATCCACTTACTGTGTTTCCTTTTTTTTCAGTGCAAGAACAGCAGCCCAACATTAATTGCAAGAGTTTTTTTTTGTACATTTTTACACTGCACTTCCAATATTTCATGCTCAAATGCATGTAGTTGTACTGAGGGCCACTTCAAGTGAGGGTGCGGGCCGTATGCAGTCCCCGGGCCTCCAGTTGCCCATCCCTGCTATACATACTCCACTACATTTGAGGCAAATATTGCACTTTTTACTCCACTATGTTTAGCCAGCTTTAGTTACTTTATAGGTCCAGATTTAACATAAAAACATGATCAATCTAAAGTGATTAGACATTTTTATTTAAACCTCATAACAGTATATTAAGCAGTTAAAATGAGCCCTATCTTGAGAAATGTAAACACTGCTTACATGAAAACATCAAAAATAATAATCCAATGATATACTTGGAATATGTATAACAATCTGAGTGGGTTCATTCTGCATAACGAGCACTTTTAATTTTGATACTTTAAGTACATTTTGATGCTAATACTTTTATACTTTTACTGAAGTAAGTTTTGAATGCAGGACTTGAATGCAGTGGAGTAATTTAGTAATTCACAGTGTCATGTAAGCACTTTTACTTAAGTAAGGGATCTGAATACTTTTTCCACCACTGATTTTTCCAATTGAAAGTTGCCTGCTAATATGAAACTGTAGAAATACTAAAACTAAAAGTTCCTAATTGAAAATGTAACTTGATTAAAGGTATGTAGGTATTAATATCAACTATATGGTTTGTACAAGCTGAAATAGTGAGAAATACCCATCACACTTTCTCATAGCACCAATGTGACACCTTCACAATTCACTTGTGAAGCTGATTTTCATTTCAGCCCAAAATATCAGACAGAAGGTGCTTTAGAATTAGATGTGACACTTCAGATCTACTAATCAGCTATGTTGATGTTATGCTATTTTCTACACATTCTAAAGGAAAACAGGAACAGGAAAAGGTTTTCAAGTTAACGCCATCTCGGGTAGAAAGGCTTTTATTTTGAAGGTTATGTTCATTTCCCTGTGCTTTTTCCCATGTAAACTTGACACTGCAGCCTCCACATGCAAGATTGCATCACCTAAAGAAACCGGTCTAATTTATAGCCTATGAGAAAACCTGAGCACCGTTACATATATGACTCCACGTTGCCTGCTGATGTATACGGGGCGAGACTGCTGATCGATCGATTGATTGGTTACAATAAATTATATGATTTGATTATTTTCTTACAGTGGCCCTGAAGTGCAAATCACAACAACAAATCAAAAAACACAACAACAAAACAGAAAACAACTGCCATTGTGTTTTTTGATTTGTTGTTGTTCTCTTTCCCACAGCAACCCTAAATAGACAATAACACATCATTTGCATCCACTACCACTTTATATTTTACCTTTAAACTATTTATTATCTTTTTAGACTACTTATTACATATGCGTAATGTCTGAATGTCTTTTTAAAGCACCTTATATATGAGAAGCACATGTAAATTTAGTTGTATACTATTTTAATACAATGACAATAAAGGAAAGCTTGAATCTTGTATGATTTACTGAAGCTCAAGTTACCAAATATGGTTCTTTGCCTGATAAAGGGTTAATCTACATATCTTACATGTGATTTATTTGTTTATTTTCAGGTGTGAAGACTTCAGTACTTTACAGAAAGATATTGATTGCATCCCTTACAACTCCATGCAAAAGGTAAGTATACAGTATGCAAACACACAGACCATTCTCTTGAATGCAGTAACGCAGCTCTCCTGCTTAAATTGAGTCTGACATTTTCATAGTTTTACAATATTTAATGTTTTCTAACTTTTATTTTAACACAGGTCCTGACCAATGCACTGACAGTGAGCAGACACTGCAGTGCGTCTTGGTGAATGGACAGCCACACTGTAAACAATTGTTGTTAATACTGCCAGCAGTGTTGCCAGCATTCTACTGTTAATTTTAAAGTTCCCTTACTGTTATCTACTTTACTGTGATAAAACAACATACTGAATTAAAGTAAAATCCTGCATTTCATTGATTTTTACAGTAGACTAAAACACAGTATAGTGCTGAAGCTAGTTGCAATATTGTTGCAGTATACAATGCAGTCATTTTTTGTAAATAGAGCATATTATCATATATTTTATGGAAAACGGCAAGCTACCTACAAATATTACCCAGAATGCATTGTTTTCTACAGTATAATACCTTTTTAATGGAAAGCAGTATGTTACTGTCACAATTTGGCTGTTTTCTTACAGCAATTTGTTACAGTGCATGAGTGTTACTGGTCTCAGTGATACACAAGCTGCATCCTACAGCCTTGCCACACCTGGTGACAATTCTTGGTGGAAAGTAAGAAAAGACTTAACACTTCACTGTGTCACACATGTACATGTTTTTTTCCGCTGATTTTATTTGTTTACGTTGCAATTCTAACCCTATAAAGCCGAATGTATCATATTTGATACACCTAATGTAAAACCTGATGTGTACAATCAGGTACGTGCAGTACCTGGATAATCCACCAGGGGTCAGTAAATAATGCATCAGAGGGCCTCCACTGGCACATGTCATTTTTCAAGACTATTTTTGTCAATTTTAAGTTAGTATAAGAAAAACTTTCAAAGTGTGACTGATACTTCAATAGGAATATTTAATGGACTTTTGTAATGTAAAATCAATTAATATTTCAAAGCTTAATTTATAGTAAAACCGTGTTGAAAATGTGTGTATCAAATTTGATACAGCAGGTATTAATAAGGACACTTTACTTGAAAATTTGTCAATTGTCTTTTTTTTTTGCATTTCATACATTATGCATTAAATAAAGCAACTTAAAGTCTTTTTCTCATTTAGATAAACTAAGTAAAGGTTTAACTGACATAATTAGGTATGTTTAGAGTAACATTGCAATATATCTCGAACAATCCAAAGAAATACATTATTTGTTTTTTTTTTTTGGTATGTATTTTTAGATGATGATACTTTAAGTACATTTTGATGCTGTTACTTTTGTACTTTTACTTCAGTAAGCTTTGAATGCAGGACTTTTACTTGTAGTGTCATTTCACAGTGTGATGTTAGTACTTTTACTTAAGTAAGGGATCTGAATTTTTTTTTTTACGCCACTGGGAATATGGTAGATATCAGATCTGTAGCTTTGGCAAGTTAGGCCAAGTTAGCAAGTCAGTTGGAGACAGATGATATCACATGTAGCAAGACTTTGCCTCTGGCAGCAACCCCATCTTGGTTGTTCTTTTTCCCTAAGGGTGAGTATAGAAACCGAAGAGAATGTAGGGCAATATATAGGAAGTATGTACTACTATACTACACAGATTTATACAGATGCATCGAAAGACTCTGAGGGTATAACTTGCATTGGAGTTTATATTCCTGAATGTAAAATATCTATTAAAAAGAGAACTACAGATCATTTATTCATTTTTGCAGCTGAAATGGCAGCCGAATTATTGCATTACAGTGGCTAGAAGAGGCTCGGTATAGTGCTGAAGCTAGTTGCAATATTGTTGCAGTATACAATGCAGTCATTTTTTGTAAATAGAGCATATTATCATATATTTTATGGGAAACGGCAAGCTACCTACAAATATTACCCAGAATGCATTGTTTTCTACAGTATAATACCTTTTTAATGGAAAACAGTATGTTACTGTCACAGTTTGGCTGTTTTCTTACAGCAATTTGTTACAGTGCATGAGTGTTACTGGTCTCAGTGATACACAAGCTGCCTACAGCACTTATTTGTTCTGATTCTGTGTCATCTCTTACATCCATTCAAAATGGAGAATCATCATGTCGACAGGGTTTATTGAATTAAATTAATCACATCATATTTGCAGTTAATCAACAGGGAAGGTCCATCCAATTCTTGTGGGTTCCTGCACATGAAGGTGTTGAAGGCAATGAGGAAGCAGACAAACTGGCAAAAGAGGCAACGAAAAAAAGAGGAGGTTCAATGAAACAATCCACTCAGTCAATCAGAAATCAAACATAAAGTTAATATAATGTGGCAGACTGAGTGGGATAAGGGGGAAAAGAGCAGGCATCTTTACAACGTACAACAAGATATCTCAAGAAACAAAAGCAGTTCCATAAATAGACAGGAGGAGGTCTGGTTGTCTAGAATGAGAATAGATCAAACTGGTCTAAACAGGAGCTTATTAGTCATAAACAGACATCCATCTGGAACATGTGAGATTTGTGGAGTGAGAGAAGATATGAAACATGTTCTGTTAAGGTGTGAAAGGTTCTCTAGACCAGTAGTTCTCAACCTTTTTGAGTCGAGACCTCCAATTTAACATGCATGTTGTCTCACTAAACAGAATCTCACAGTTCAGATCATATAAACTCAGTTGATACGACGAATTTTGGACAAATAATGAAGCAGACAACAACTAAAACATCTCTCTGTCTGTGCATTTATATATTTTTTCATATTTTATTGTTACTTTTAATCTAAGGCCTTTGCTATAAGTTTAAAGGTCCATTCTGACCTCCTGAGTGTGTAACAGTCAGCTTCAAGCCAGAAATTGACCACAAAATGATTTTTAAAAAATGACATAAAATTAAGCAAAAAAGGACTCAAATTGACCACAAAATGACAAAAAATTACCACAAAAAGACACAAATTGACCAAAAAAGACACAAAATGACAAAAAAGACACAAAATGATCAAAAAGGGGGAAAAATGACCAAAAAAGACACAAATTGACCAAAAAAGACACAAAATGACCAAAAAAACACACAAAATGATAAAAAAAAAACCACACAAAATAACAAGAAAAGCCACACAAAATGACAAAAAAAGACTAAAACACATTAACACATGAACAAAATTACTGACTTCCAAAATGATTTGGCGACCCCCAGAAATCATCTCGCGACCCCAATTGGAGTCAGGACCCCAAGGTTGAGAATAGCTGCTCTAGACAAAGAGAAAAACTGAAACGGGCAGTGAGCACAGTGAAGAAAGTTTTTTCCCTGGAAACATTATTGGGTGAGCCTAGGTCAGGAAATATCACTAGTTCCATAATAACATCTATCAAAGATACACAATTAGCAAACAGGATATTTTTATCTTGTGTTATTTTATTAATTTTTCTTTGAAAAAGATACCCTTTGAATTGCACCTCAGTCCAGTAGATGGCAGTAATACACCTTGTTTTTAAACTGCCATAAACATCACAAAAGAAGAAGAGAAGTTCATCCTTAGTCACTGTAACTTTGACAAAGCTAGAAAAGGTGACAGAGGGAATGAATCATATGTAGATTGATAAATCTAATCTGGATTGTTAAATGTGCATTGAAGGAAAATTAGCTCAAACCAGAAACAGAGAGCCTGATGATCTTGTCTACAATAGTTTGCCTGGCTCTATTGAACTAGATGCTAAAAGATGGGTTCAGATACACTCTGGTATCATTCATGATTAATTTAGAGGCAGTTTTTGTGTATTTCCTTAAAGCAAAGAGTGATACCAGTAAAGGCACTGAGAAATTAAATGCTGATGTAGCCCCATATGGGAAATTAAAGTGCATGACGTGATCCCCGCTGGCGATCAATAAAGTATTTCTGTTTCTTATAATGGCGCAGAGTTTACAGTAAGAGACTTTCAGTTACTTGAAGATTTTTATTGTAGATGATACAAATAGCCCATCATATCACACACTGGCGGTTCTCCACAGGGGCCTCCAGGGGCCACTGCCCCTGTGAAGAAGCTTTTGGCCCCTGCTGTGGCCCCTGTGTCAAATTAATAATAAAATGATCAATTTATAACGATGAACAACGGAACAATTCTTACCTATTTTCTGTTCAAACAATATCTCATTGTACACAAAATGAACCCAGAATGTGTACATTGTATAATAGTTTATTGTGCAATAAAAGCTTTCAAAATAAAATAAAGTAATTGTGCACAAAAATGAGAATTATGAGTCATTGTATCAATCAATGTATTTGTATCTTTCCAAATATATTTAAATGGCATTTTTAAATAAGCTAAAATAAAGGTTTTGAATGCTTAAATATAATCTTTGCCATTTTTTAATGTGCCCCTCCTTGGCCCCCACAGTAAAACTGGTGTAGAACCGCCACTGATAACACAGGTTGGTGAAGTTTGTTACAAAAAGTGTGACTGAATGACTGAATTGAATTGAATGTGAAACCTCAAACCGGCCTGACATGACGACTAGTGGTGGTGATCTGTATGGCAGTAGTTCTCAACCTTTTTGAGTCGCGACCCACAGTTTAACATGCATGTTGTCCGTGACCCCCGCTCACTGAACACAATCTCACACGCACAGTTAAGATCACCCAAAAAAGAAACAAAATGATCAAAAAAAGGAATCAAAATGACCCAAAAAGACAAAAATTGACCACAAAATGATCAAAAAAGACAAAAATGAGCAAAAAAGACACAAAGTGACCAAAAAAAGACACAAAATGACCAAAAAAGACACAAAATGACCAAAAAAAGACACAAAATGACCAGAAACGGCACAAAATGACACAAAAAAAGGAAAATGACCACAAAATGACCAAAAAAAGACACAAAATGACAAAAAAAAGACACAAAATGACCAAAAAAGACACAAAATGACCAAAAAAAGACACAAAATGACCAGAAACGACACAAAAAAAGACACAAAATGACCAAAAAAAGACATTAAATTACCAAAAAGACTAAAATACATTACTTCCGACCCCCAGGTTGAGAATAGCTGCTGTAAGGGAAGAGATTTCAACCCCCCATGCCTTACTCCATAGCTGTAGGTCAAAGTTCAGAGGAGACACAAGAGCCAATAGAGTCATATTACTTTCCATCCCACCAGAGAGAGGAAACGACCTTTGTGCTAAGACTATGGCTGTAAAGTGGACTGTGATGACCAGATTTGAACTATTGCTATAGAGTGATGTGTAATATACCACAAACCTTCAAAGAAGCTGTGAGCTCACCAAAGTCACATATCTGGGTTAATGCCATGAAGGAAGAAATGGATTCCCTGAGGGAAAATGATACATTCATCCAGACCATACTGGCAAAGGGCAAAAGTGCAGTGAGGAGCAGATGGGTCTATATCAGACCTGGGCATTAGGCGGCCCAGGGGCCACATCCGGCCCTTTGACTGTCCCTGTCCGGCCCGCCTGAGGTTACCAGAAAATTAGAAATCAATTCAACCACGGTGCTTTTATTGTGAAGGCGATGTACGTATGTGCATGCATGCATGTGCACCTGCACATCAACATTGAGTTATCTTGTTTCCTTATCAAAAACACTTATTGCTTTTTGCATATAGTCAATAAATTGTTTTACACAGACATGTTTTATATTGTTTTTATGGTTTGAACGTATGTTGTGTTTAAAATAAATGAAAAAATTAAATCATGATTGGAGTTTTTACTATTTTTTTACTGCTATATTTGAGTTACTCCACATTAACAGTCTTATCATAACATGTATTCTTACCAGTAGCAGCTCAAAACCAGATAATTTACTGCATTTCCTAAAGCCATGAAAAAGAGTTTTGGTGCGGCCCTCCGCAACCTTCATAGTTTCTCATGTGGCCCCCTTGGGAAAATTAATTGCCCACCCCTGGTCTATATGGTCAAAGACAATTTAGATGAGACTGATACATAAAAGGCTAGATATGTGACAAAAGGTTATAGACAGAAGGCTTGTGTAGATTTGACATCAGTATGTATTTTGACAACCTGGTCTCACAGAAATCCGTGAAATAGCCACGGATTTCGCTTGACTCAAAATCTGTGGAATAACCACGGAATCCCTCAAATTTCCGTGAAACTGACACGGATTTCGCTACAATGCAAGTTAATGACAGTCATATCCCGTGGCTATTGGTTTGTTCCAAGTCATGTGACTTTCAAGGTCCCAGCGGTCAGAACAAAAAACATGGCGGACAGTTCTCTCATTTTTAGTTTTAGTTTCTGCATAAAAATGGATTTTGATCACATTTCTAGCGAGAAATATACGTTTTATTTTCTAAATCTTCACTCAGTGAATGTACATAATCACTTTGCATGTTGGAATAGCCACAGGATATGACATTGTCATTAACTTGCATTGTAGCAAAATCCGTGTCAGTTTCACGGAAATTTGAGCAATTCCGTGGCTATTTCACGGATTTCTGTGAGACCATGTTGTATTTTGATGTAGCTAGCAGCTCAGTATGACTTAAATTTACACCAAATGGGTGTTTTGGCTTATTTGTGTGCTCCTATTGATTGGAGTGTACATGGAGCAACCCAAAGGTTGTGAAATCAAGTCAGACACAGGTGAGAAACAAGACCCTTGGCCCCTGCTGTGGCCCCTGTCTCAAATTAATGATAAAATGATCAATTTATAACAATGAACGACGGAATAATTCTAACCTATTTTTTGTTCAAACAATATCTCATTGTACACAAAAGGAACCCAGAATGTGAACATTGTATAATAGTTTAATTGTGCAATAAAAGCTAAATATAAAGATCATTTTCACTGTACTGCACTTTCAAAATAAAAAAAAGTAATTGTGCAGAAAAATGAGAAATGTCATTGTCATATAAAATAACTGTTAATGTTGGTAAGTCTCAGTGTTTCAATCAATGTAGTTCTTCCAAATATGATAATTTTAGCTAAAATAAAGGTTTTGAATGCTTAAATATAATTTTTGACGATTTTTAATGTGCCCCTCTGATTAAACACTGACCCCTCCTTGGCCCCCACAGTAAAATTGGTCTAGAACCGCCACTGTCTACGTCTTCACCCGGTATGCCAGATGGTCAGTCGAGGCCTACCCCAGCGCTGCATGTGAGCTTTTACTAGGCTAATCTAATAATATGTATTTCATGCACATCGGTCAAAATGATAGAAAATAGGATATGCTACAATATTAAAATAGAGGACAGCAGTGATAAAAAAACAACAACAAAAAAAACATTAACCCTTAATAGGGCACTCGTTGAAATACTTGCAAATTCCAAATTTCAACCCTAGAGAATATTGGAGGATATTACATACAGCCAGAATGTGTAAAACAAACATACGGACCCAGGGGAGGGGGGTAATATTTTGAGAAAAAAGTTTACAAGATTAAAGTGGCAAATCTACGAGAAAAAAATGTGCAGATTAATGAGATTTAAAGTGATGAATCTGCGAGAAAAAAGTTGCTTTTTTCCCACTTTTTTCTCTTAAATCTGCAAATTTTTTCGCACAGGTTTGCCACTTTAAATCTCTTAAATCTGCGCATTTTTTTCTCGTATTTGCCACTTTAATCTAGTAAATTTGCAACTTTTTTCTCGAAATCCATGTGGTTCTACAACCAAACAGAGAGACATGGGGAACCCATTTTGATATCCACTGAAGTTACCAAATATAGTTCTTCGCCCGATAAAGGGTAAACATAATATAAACTACTGCAGATGAGAGAGTGAAATGCCAGAATGACAGGTGAAGCATTACAGGCTACTGTAGTAGTTTACTAAGAGTGGGCTTGTTTTTTGATGGAAATCTAAGATGCAGCAAACAGTAGCTTTATCTACATGTGAAGCAGAGTACATGACTGTCTGCCACTACATGAGAGAGCCCATATCCTGTACAGTTATTGAACGGGATGTAAGTGACTGTCAATATACACCAGCAAAAATCGTTGAAGACAAGTGCAATTGCTTTGTCAAAGAACCCAGTTATGTTTTCAGAGACGTAAACATGTAAACATCAGATGTCATCCGATCTGCACTCTAGAGAAATAATCATTGAATATTGTCCAACAGTAGACATAGTTGCAGATGTGTTCACTCAGCCTGCAGATATTATCAGCCGTACCTCATGTCATCAAAACCCTCGTGCCGCCATGCCATCTCAGCCAATTCATCGCTAAAGAACAGCTCATTGTGTGTGTGTGTGTGATCATTCTGGTTGGATTGGTGGGATCCAAGTTCTCCAGCTGCCTCCATTATGCGTTGTTTGCGGATCTGTGGATCTTCTGGGACAATGGTTGGGGCTAGGCTTTGGTGCTAAGGACCGGTGAGCACAGACAAATTTGTTTGGAGGTAGTTGGGGATCTACTTTTCCAAAAATGTCACAGTATCAGAACCTTCTTAGCATTAGGGTAAGCATTTACCAATGCAAAACAGTTAGGAAACTAAAAAAATTAAGCAACTGGAGCAGGTCTTTTGAATCCAAGACGATTGGAATATTTAATCTGTTTTATCTGAAAAATATCTAAAGAGTGGAAGCAGCACATGTTCTATCTTTTGCGTAAAGGCAATACTAAAACTAAAACTAAAATGGAATTTGGAATTAAATGGAATTTTCTAACAAAAATGAAAACAATTCAATTAAATTTTATTTATAGAGCCAAGAATCACAGATTTGCCTTATTACAATATTTAGAATTTGAGAGGGGAGAGGGAGGGAGGATAGAGTGGGAGGGCAGAGATGAACAATGATCGCACTAACCCTATAATGAAGTCTGTGACTAATGATACTAGTTGTACTGCTGGTAAATTGAATCAAATAACAGCAGACGTAACAGTGATAGTAGCTGTAATAATAGGAGGAACAGGACTAATGGTAATAGTCATAGTAGCAGTGAATATAAAATGAAGTATCTATGGCAGAAGCAAATCAACTCCACCAATACTGATGAAATAATAGTGCACTGCAAAAAAGCCAACTTGTATTTTTTGGCCTAAAACAGTGATTTAAGTTGGTAAAACTTGGAAATATAAATTATTGACATTTACGGCAATAATGTAAGTTAGCACAACAAAGGAAGCCAGTTGTCTGCTCAAAACAAGTTGGTGAGTTGTTGTTACTTATATCTTTAAGTTGGGGTTCAAAACAAGGGACAATAGTTCTGCTAACTCTTATTTCTTTGCTGTGAAATTCGGTCATTAGCGAAAGCTAGCGGCTAACTGATGCTAGTGGCGCTGCTTGTTACAGCTACAAGATTAGCCATTAGCGTATCAATGCTAACTCAAAATTGTGGTCGCAACATTAGCTGACATTTCATAGCAGCGTTACAATCGTGCCAATTCAGCACATTGTAGAAGTTAGCAGAAGTAAGGATTAAAAGTTATTACAATGTAAAATTATAAGTTAGTAGTTATAAGTTTGACAAAAATCTGAATTCAGAGTTGAGCAAACTCAAAAACAAAACTTAAAATATTTAGTTTTATTGTCCAACTTAAAATTTTATCGAAGTTTGTTGCCTTGAAATTTTGAGTTCACCCAACTTTTCTTTTTTTTTGCAGTGTAGTGGGTCTCTTGCAGTATAGCAGCAGGGGCAGCAACAGTCCAGACCACTATCCATGTTGTTGAAAATAGTAGTAGTAGTGACGGCAACAGTCCTAGCCTAACCCTGATCCATGATGATGATGATGGTAGTGGGGGACTGGCAAGACTGAGGCAGCAGGTGCAGCCACAGTCTCTGCCCAAACCGTGGTCTGCGTGGTGATGATGATAGTAGTAGTGTGTTGTTAGAAATAATCTGTTATTCTGTCTCTGTTGTCTGTCTCTGTGCATGGGGATTGCTTGACTAGGTCACTGTCTGTGCCTCCGTAATTTACTAACTGTGTGTGTGCCCTTGTTAGAGCCGGGGGCTCTTAAAGCCTCCCACACTCACCCGGGTTCTTTTTTCTAAACTTGGTCTTACAAAACACTCAGAGCAAATGAATAAAGTCAACCATTTATTGAAGGAATAATAGCCAAATGCAATGCTCAGCGCTGGCCTCTGCACTGCAAGACAGCCAACTTGTATTTTTTGGCCTAAAACAGTGATTTAAGTTGGTAAAACTTGGAAATATAAATGATTGACATTTAGGGCAATAATGTAAGTTAGCACAACAAAGAAAGCCAGTTGTCTGCTCAAAAACAAGTTTGTGAGTTGTTGTGACTTATTTAAGTTGGGGTTCAAAACAAGGGACAATAGTTCTGCTAACTCTTATTTCTTTGTTGTGAAATGCAGGAAAGCGGTGAAATTCGCTCATTAGCGAAAGCTAGTGGCTAACTGATGCTAGCGGCTAACTGTTGCTAGCGGCGCTGCTTGTTACAGCTACAAGAGTAGCCATTAGCATATCAATGCTAACTCAAAACAGTGGTCACAATATAAGCTGACAAGTTATTACAATGTAAATTATAAGTTAGTGCAACTTACAGTTGAGTTGACAAAAATCAGAATTCAGACTTGAGCAGACTAAAAAACAAAACTTAAAATATTTAGTTTAATTGTCCAACTTAAAATTTTATCGAAGTTTGTCGCCTTGAAATTTTGAGTTCACCCAACTTTTCTTTTTTTGCAGTGTGCAATGTGATCTTGATGGTACCACAAGACAGAGTGATTACAAACTTCCTTAATTTTACATATCTCTTCTTGGGTTTGGCTCACCCCGTCAGTTGGGTGGGCTTTTAACGCAATTGGTCATTTTGTGTGATGCTTTTCGGTTGCCACCCTTAATCGTGAATCTGGGGATTTGACATCTCCTTGACCTTTCAAAATCTATGTGTGTGTGTGTGTGTGTGTGTGTGTGTTGTTTGCTGGGGCCTTCACATCCTGTCTTTCTGTCCCTAATCTGCATCTCGTCTTCATTTCCTCCTCTTCTCACCACTGCTAAGGCCTGAGCTGAACTCATCCACAACAATTTCCTTTCTGATACTGTTTGAACTGAACCATGAGTTCATAATTTAGCAACTCAGCCAATCCGAATATATTCTTTATCCTACAATACCCTCTCTCTATGCATTTATAGATTAATCATGTAAGATGCTTTTGATACAATGATCATATGCTAATATTGTTTTTAAACTATGATTACTCTAAATACATTTATTCCAACTGCTTAAACTTAGTAAGATTCTATCATCACAAAAAGATAGATTATTTGTGGACATTGCAAAATCTGTGTCTCCATTAATATCTCTGCAAGTCATAACAAGGCAGGAGGTTGTGTTGAATGTTTTGGGAACAGGTCAGGACACGGACACAGTGTGCTGAGAAGAAGAGATAACGGTCTTCTCTGCTTGGTGACATGACGTGTCCACACTATTGATTAAAACTGATGGATCAATGGTTCAAGAGAGTTCCACCCACATCCTCAGTAAAGCCTCTGTTAGGCTATAAAAAAGGGTTTGAGGGACAGAAGGGGGGTCCAGACCTCATGAACTGATCCGCCTTAATCATGTAAGTCAGGGATGTGTAGTTTGAACCCAGAGACTCTGTAACTGCACATTCCTTCACTGCTTGTATTGTTATAAAATTATGTTAACCCTTTATCAGGCAAAGAACTATATTTGGTAACTTCAGGTAATATTTCGAGAAAAAAGTTGCAAATTTACTAGATTAAAGTGGCAAATCTACAAGAAAAAAGTTGCAGATTTAAGAGATTTAAAGTGGCAAATCTGTGTGAAAAAAGCTACAGATTTACGAGAAAAAAGTAGGAAAAAAACTACTTTTTTCTCCCAGATTCACCACTTTAAATCTCATAAATCTGTGCATTTTTTTCTCGTAGATTTGCCACTTTAATCTCGTCAATTTTTTTCTCAAAATATTATTTTCATATGTTTTTTTTTTTACACATTCTGGCTGTATGTAATATCCTCCTATATTCTCTAGGGTTGAAATTTGGAAGTATTTCAATGAGTGTCCTATTAAGGGTTAAAATGGTGAATCTGGGAGAAAAAAGTTGTTTTTTTTTCACGTTTTTTCTCGTAAATCTGCAACTTTTTTTCTTGTAGATTTGCCACTTTAACCTAGAAAATTTGCAATTTTTTTCTCGAAATATTACCTGAAGTTACCAAATATAGTTCTTTGCCTGATAAAGGGTTAGACTGAGAACTTGGACGTCTCCTGCTCATCCTCCCCATCAAACAATCTGCGCAGAGAATTGGCAAGAGGATTTACTGTTGGAGTCAGATCATTTAATTTTAAAGGTTTCCTCAATGCATTTCCCAACAGTGTCTAGCAGGAGCACAGCAGCAGGTGCGGCCATTGCCCGCCATTGGCCAGTGGCAATGCAGCTTGTGTTGAGCAGGACCAGGAGGAGCAGCCTACCAAGATCTATGGCGGTAAAAACCACAGAAGTGTGTACCAAGCAGGACCACAGCTTAACACCCCATAATTAATGCAACCCTGTGAAATGAGCAAACACAGGAAAGCACCAGTACTCCCGTAAAAGGTTAAGTCAACATGATTTAGTGGGACATGAATGTGTACTGATGAAGAGAAAGAGTGGCCCGGTGTATCATGTCCCCTCATATTTCTTTCATAATGTTCTAAGCTCTCCTACGCTCTAAGCTCTGTAGAGTGTACAGGGCTTAGAAGACTTACTCTGTTTTGTCATGCCGTCAAGTCAAGTCAGTTTTATTTATATAGTGATGCCGTGAGATAACTTGTGTGTTCTCTGGTGTTTTCCCCTGTGTCGTGTAAATTTACTACCTCTCTGGGTGAGAAAGTGGATTAAAGATCAAGTTGAAGTTCCTTTTAGTTTTCTTTATTATCAAACATCAGAATAAACTGCCTAGGTACAGCCGAGGAGAACTTTGTCAATTTCAAGGCTGCTGAGAAAAGGTGTCCCCGAGCCCAATGAAGCCCGTGTTTTCTCTGGCTTTTCTGTCAGTGTGTAAGATCATTTAATTCGAATGTTTCAGCCCATACGCAATGCATGGGCACGTTTTCCCACCCGGGGACGAGCATGCTGCTAAGTCTGATTTTTAACCTTAAAAAGGATACAACCTATACTTGTTTACATTCAAATTCCACAGCCTCTAATGTCTGACAAATCCCAGATCCTATAGATCTATATATATATATATATATATATATATATATATATATATACACAGTACAGGCCAAAAGTTTGGACACACACCTTCTCATTCAATGCGTTTTTCTTTATTTTCATGACTATTTACATTGTAGATTCTCACTGAATGCATCAAAACTATGAATGAACACATATGGAATTATGTACTTAACAAAAAAAGTGTGAAATAACTGAAAACATGTCTTGTATTTTAGATTCCTCAAAGTAACCACCCTTTGCTTACTAGAATATAAGACATGTTTTCAGTTATTTCACACTTTTTTGTTAAGTACATAATTCCACATGTGTTCATTAATAGTTTTGATGAATCACAATGTCAATAGTCATGAAAATAAAGGAAACACATTGAATGAGAAGGCGTGTCCAAACTTTTGGCCTGTACTGTATATATATATATATATTATACATATATATAATTCTGGTTTAAACCAGTTGTTACAGTTCTGTTCTGAACAAAAGGCCAGACTGGGGCTTCTTTAGTAAAGCAGAACACACTGTATTAAAAGTAACATACAATATACCACTTGTAACATAAAATATACTACACCTGCCTATTAAAAATGTTGTCACAATATATAATAAATAAAAAAAGCAATCATCAATATCAATTATTTCTGGTTTGAAGTTCCTTATAATCCAATCGCACTTTTTGACTTATAGTGGATTTTTTTTTATAACAGTGTGGTCTTCTCATACTTCATCCACCAATTTCCAAGTGGGATCCCTGTTTTACTATTTCAAGCCACATGGGTCTTTCATTTTGCAAACAAACACACCTCCACCTGCCCGATCCAGCTGCCTACTACCATCTGAGCCCGAACAGCTTCACTAAGCCCTTTGAAAAAAGGATGAGAGGCGAGTGAGACGGGGTAGGGGTGGGGGGTGGGGTAGAGAGGAGAGAGGGCGGGTGTGTGTATGTGTGTGTGTGTGTGTGTGTGCATGCGTCTGTGTGTGTAAAAGAGCGAGAGAGAGAAAGGGAGAGACTGAGGGAGGCGCTGCATCAGCCCGGCACACAGCAGCAGGCTAGGCTTTAGGGGTCTATTGTTCCCCCTTTTTTTTTTATCGCTACCAGACCTAGCTTTTCTCATTAAGGAACCAAGAGCAGGAGAGAACCAGAGAGGATAACGAGAAGGGACCTCGGCCCTGTTCGACTGGGATTACTTATTCTTGGACGCACTGGTGTAGACAAAGCAGAAGCAGAAAACACACATCGCGGGCCAGGCTTGTTTTTATTTTTATTTTCATCTCTCTTGACTGCGTTGGGAACTACAGTAGTGTACTTGCCGTGCAGGGGCCATGGGGCTGGCCGGCAGAGCTGGGGGGACGCCTGGGGTCGGGAGAGGGTTATCGCTCCCCTGTCTCTGGAGGATAGCGTTGCTTATTATCATCATCTGGGAGATAAACGCACAAACCGCGATGGAAACTAAACACCTGTACATCTGGCAAAGAGGTATGCTCCACTCTCTATTATTCTACTGTTTCCCCACCATCCATGGGGCGTGTGTGTGTGTGCGTGTGGATGAATTACTGTTTGTCCCATCCACTACTACTCTTCTAGTCTTGATGAAGCAAAATGCTTTTGCAGCGTCTTAAAGGGTGCAGGGAGAGCAGGTGAACTTGCTCAAAGTGTCCCTCTTTGCGGTTTTGGATAGCTATATTTCTATTTATTGTATTGTTAACTTTTGATTATTTAAAAAGAAGCGTCCTGCAAATTTAAGAGCCCCATCATGAGCCCCATTTCTTTTCTTGCAGACATACATGTGGTAGAGGTTGATGCAATGGAGCCATCTTGCTACTGTATGGTGTGGTAACATATTTACTGCAGTCCCCGAGGTGAATGTCTCTTTGCCCATGCAGGACTGAGGGCTGGATGTCTATTGGCAGTACTCCCCCCGTTCTGGACCGAGGCAGCTGAGACCTATTGGTTGCCCTGCGCTGCAATTGACTCATTTATCATAGTTTGACATACGCGCAATTGAAGAGACGTGGTGTGTGTACTGTAGCTGCATGTGGCTCTTTTCGGAGAGGTGGAAATGCACGCGCGCTGCAAAGGATGCAGTGAAAACACTCCGTAGTACACCCAGTAGTACTTCAGTGCAGATGCATTCGTTTGACTTGTGCAAAAGTAACGCAGAATTAGATGCTGATGAGTTAAACCAGAGTGTTGTGAGCACAGGGGCTTAACAGTGCACACAGCTGTGCAGCACAACAGACTACAATACTGCTGTCCGCTGCTGCTGTTTTGGGTGGTGCCTCTCACTGGTCGAAGCTCATTCACTGTGAGAGAGCAGCACATGGTCAGAAGGACACAATGCTGATGCATGGTGTAGCAAGTATTGGAGGAGGATGAGTGATGGGAGCAGGAAAAGGCCGATGGACCCCCCCAACCCCCCCATTTGGATAGGGGTGCCCTTTAGGTGCAGATGGAGATCAATGCTCTTTGTCACTATTTTATAATCTCTCTCTGTTTTGCTGGATCATTGTAGTCGTTTTACTGGGCTCTTGCAACTCCCCCCACCAGAAGGAGCTAATCAATGCTTATAGTCCTGACAATGCAGCTCAGCCTCTACGGGATCAATACTGGCATAGCCTGAAGTCTGAAATGTAACATTGATTATTATGTGTTTCAGATATCCAAGATGTGCAGGTCTTAATTATCAGTCCTTTTTAAAGTCTGTTTCAAATGTAAATCAATGTTTGCTAAGATATTAGTATGTACATACATGGTGTTTGTTTTGAATTGTGTACTTATTTGGGCAAAGTTGTAATCACCAATAAGAAGAAATGTAACTGTTGATAATGCATGTGTTGTTGTTGTTACATTGGTGAAATATCTCAGTGGGTGGACACTAAAAGTAATATTTTCTTTAAACATGTTATGTTTCTGTCTAATTCTATAGGATCCATTCACTCATTCACATTATCCGTAAATGATTTTCCAACAACAAAATTAATTCCCTGTGTTCCTTGCCTTCAGTCTGGGGGAGCAAAAGTTATGAGGGAAACCAAGAGCTTGTTAGCCCTGGAAAATATTAAACCTACATGAATAATTATTGTTAATTTTGGCTCAGAATTCCAGGCACCTCAGTACTTGTTTATACACTGCATTGTTGTTTACAGCTCCATTGCTCCCACTTTGTGCAAAGGAATGGAAATCCAATGATTATCTACTGTACCTCCCACCGTGTTAAGGCAGGGGAGGAGATTAAGGGTAGTGAAACCAGAGCAGATTGGCCAGACAAAGCTAACCTAGATACTGTGTAGACATGTTTATGTATGTCTCCTCTTGGCTTAAGTGTGTCAGCACTTAGCTCCCTGATGCTAGTTGGGCTTGCTGACAGAAACGCGGCACCAATGCTGAAATTAATGGCAATTACTGGTGGATGGAACCTGCTAGACTCAAATAGCCAGGCGGGTTAGCATTTACCTTGAACAGAAAATCTCTGCCTATCAAGCGTGAGGCTTTAGGGTAACCTGTTTGCGATGGATGCACTTTTGGTGTACGTTGAATAACATTACCTGTGTGTTATGGGTTTTCCACAACCTCATTCTAAAATCAAGAATCTATGAAAGTTTTCCTCTGTAGCAGATGCACTGTAAACAGTTGTCTTATAAATTAACAGTAAAATGGCAGCATGGGTTGCCAGCATTCTACTGTTAATTTTACAGTTATTTACTGTTATTTACCTTACAGTATGTTACTTTGATAAAACCACATACTGAATTACAGTACAATCCTGTATTGATTTGACAGTAAAATACTGATACTGCAAACATCATCTAACAAATAAAATATAGTTCAACTTAATTGATGATTGATTAAGTGATTTGCTCAAGAAATGCAGTATTAAAATGGATGTTCCAAGAAAGGAAAGACCAGAGTTGGCTGAATGTCTCCTCTAGAAATACAGCAGCTTTCTGTATTTTATCAGCCTCACCGCTGTTGATTCTTCCATAACTCCCAGAATGCAATGCTATTTATGGTATATTACAGTATTTTATGGGAAACGGCAAACTACCTACAAATATTGCCCAGAATGCATTGTTTTCTACAGTATAATACCTTTTAATGGAAAACAGTATATTATTGTCACAATTTGGCTGTTTTCTTACAGCAATCTGTTACAGTGTGGATGTGAAAACATAGCATTCTGCAAAGTGAAGCTCAAACATGGTGAAATAACAATTTTTGCTAGAGAGGGAATGAAAAAAAGGATTTGTTAAGATACGTTTTCGAAAAGATAAAAAATCCCTCAAATATATATGTCTAATGCATTCTATTACAAAATTAAGGTGAATTCTCTTTAAGCTGCCTACAGCATTGGTAGGAGAGAGAAATAGAGATTAGTGGTCGACTGATACAGGTTTTTTAAGGCCGATACAGATTATTTTGACAAATTAATCAGTCTTAACCGATCCCCGATATGTGCTGCAGACTTTTTTGGGCCGATTCTTGAGGCCGATATCGCCTTTACTCCCTCTATTTACATGATAAAAATGACACAATTATAACAAATGTTACACAAGTCTCAATCTAAACAAAAGAGAAACATTTACTAAAAAAACAAACATTCTTCTGCTCGATCTTCCTTTCCTTTTTGTATGTTGTTCTAGGCCTGGAGGTGGTGGTGCCTCAGATGATCCACATATTTGATGTGTTTTTCTTTTTTCCGGTATCAGCAGCAGCCCACCAGAGAATGGCAGATGTTGCACCGAGCCTTGTCTGCTGTTGGCTCAGTGAAATGGGCTAATCGATCGGCCGATGCCGATACAAGTAAAAAAATGCAAATATCGGCCCGATATATCAGTCGCCCGATGTTTTGGTCTACCTCTAATAGAGATATTGTATTGTGTATGCATGTTTGTATTATCTCTCAATGAGAAATGTGGGCATATTGATTGATTGATTGATTGATTGACTGATTGTCTTTATTTCGAACATGCAAGCAAAAAAACAAAAAAACAAGTTTAAATATTAATAGATGAATAAATAAAAAACAAAACAAAAAAGCAAAAAAAAACAAAAAAAACAGACACTTTCTGCAAGCTCGAAAGGGGGCAGGAGGAAGTAAAAAAACATATCTAGTCCTACCCCTTAATGGGTCAGTTTGACTTGGATAGTTAGTATGAACAATTGTGTGTATATATATATATATATATATATATATATATATATATATACATATAGATATAGATATATGAATAGTCAGTATAGTCACATACAAATATTATGAACAATTATATATATATATATATATATATATATATACTATAAACAATTTATATTACATTGTTAATACCTCTACATGTATATTGTAAATTACTATATATACAATATACATGTATAGGTATTTACAATGTTCATGTTACAGTGTTAATGATTAGTATGAGCTAAAAGAGGAGGGTGTGTCTGTTTTCTGTTTCGTCCAGTCTCTTTTGGGGGACCTGTCACAGCCACACTTCCTCTAAGTATTTGGCCGAGATGGGCAGTTTTCAGTGCTGATAGACAGAGGGTGGACACTCAGGTCAGATCTTCAGTTCACATCCAACATTCTGAGAGGATGTTGAACTGAATGTGCATTGACGCGCACCGTCCTTCATTGGCCGCACTGGCAGCAAATAGTGGAGCAACTGTGTGGTTGATCACATCTTTTCACATCACATATTTGCAGCTCAGACACCAACATTAATGGCTCCAGTGCCGGTTCGGGCCCAGTTGTTGAGTATCACTGGAGCAGATAAACATTTGATCAAACATGTAAAGCAAGAAGATCAAAAGGTTAAACTGCTAAAAATATAAACACTTGTCAGTTTACTTTAGTTACAACTAGGGTTGCAAAGGGGCGGAAAATTTCCGGTAAATTTCCGGAAAATTTCCGGTAAATTTCCATGGGAAGTTAAGCTTGGGAATTTTGGAAATATTCCATATTGGAAGCTTTCCATGGGAATAATGGGAATTATGGGAATTAATGGGAATTTAGGAGAACTAATTGGGAATATATTATATACAAGCATAAATATAAGCAGAAGTCATAAGAAAACATCCATACAAAATGTTTTCAACAGATATTTCAACAGATTTATTTGTAAGTAGAGTAGAACACGTTCTAATTACTTGTTTCATGGATGAACAAAAACAGGAGTGTTGGGTTCAATATCACCCATCCCCTAACCCCACTCATTCAAAAATGCACCCCCCCCCATCCAAAAATCTCCACAAAGTCCCATTCAAAATGTTAAATGAAAAATGCCACTCTTCCTCCAAAACGTTCCATTAAACATGCAAATCTTCCTTCAAGCAATCCTCTGCATTTTTGCTCAGTCAATAGACTCTTCCTGCTCCTCATCAACATCCAACAACATGTCCCCTTCCTCAACATCCAACTCTGAGTCTTCCTCTTCAGTGTCACTTTCCAGCCTTGTTGAGGATGGCTCTGTGTCAGGCTCAAAGAGCCTTAGGTTTGCGCGAATGCCAACCAGCTTTTCCACTCTCACATTTGTGAGCCTGTTGCGAACCTTTGTGTGGGTGTTGCCAAACAGTGACGAAGAGCCAACCTTCAATTTTGAAAATTCCCAGTTTATTCCCATAAATTCCCGTTAATTCCCATTAATTCCTGTTAATTCCCTTAAATTCCCATGGAAAGTTTCCGTCTTTGAAAATTCCGGGAATTTTGCAACCCTAGTTACAACATTACAGAGCAATGAAGAACCATGTCAGACTAACAAGTCATATGGAAGCAAATTTACTAGATTAAAGTGGCAAAACTACAAGAAAAAAAGTAGCAGATTGAAGAGATTTAAAGTGGCAAATCTGCTTGGAAAAAAAGTTGCAGATTTACTAGAAAAAAGTGGGAAGAAAAACTTTTTTCTTGCAGATTCCCGACTTTAAATCTCATAAATCTGCACATTTTTTTCTCATAGATTCGCCACTTTAATCTCGTAAACTTTTTTCTCAAAATATTACCCCCCTCCTCTATTCTCTAGGGTTGAAATTTGGAATTTGCAAGTATTTCAATGAGTGCCTTATTAAGGGTTAAAAGCAATCTAGAAACACGATACTATACTATACTACTATACTATACTAATAATATACTTCAAAGTGATAAAATTTACTGTTGAGTGTAAGTTTACACTCATTCTGAATTAGATGCCTGCAATACATTACACAAAAGTTGAGACAGGGGCATGTTTACCACTGTCACATCACCTTTTTTATCAACACTCAGAAAGCATTTAGGAACTGACATGAATTGTTGAAGTTTAAAAGCAAGATTTTTCCCCCTTTCTTTCTTTATATACACCTTTAGTTACTCAATAGTCTGTCATCTCAGTTGTTGTATTTTGCACTTTATAATGCACCACACATTTTCTCCAGACATGCCATGCAGGCCACTTCCATTAGGGAACTGAACCTGGTTGAACGATGATGGTGATGTTGATAGTGATAGTGATGATGATGATGACGATGAGTTTGATATTGACGATGAGGATGATGTTGTTGATGTTGAGGTTGGGGACTTATGTGGTTGACACTTCACCTGGAATTGCCTTCTGTTGCACTATTGTTTTGTTTGTTTTATCTTTAGATATATATATATAATGAGGCTGTGATCTGTTGTATGTATGTGTGTTGAAATGTATTGTTTTTTATGGATTTTATACACCTAGACTGCAAACAAATTGCCCAAGTTGGGACAAATAAACTATACTTAACTTGACTTGACTTGATGTAGTACCCACACTATTTTCCTTCAAAGCTCTGTTGTTGTAAATATGTCATAATACCTACACATAATAATATAGATATTGATTGACATTGGTCAGTGTCAGCCAACAGTTCAGCAGCGGTTGTTCAGTTCAGCCTTCGTGTTGCTGAAAAAAAACAACAACAACAACAAACTGGTTAAATTGGCTAATCACCTGCTTGTAGTGATCAATTTTACCCGGCAGATGGGACAATTAGGTAAGTGCTTTCCACTGTGTTGTTGCTATTATGATTACTAGCAGCAATGGAAGCAAATTAGCTATGCTCACTGTCTTTCATTGAAAAAAAAAAAAATCCACTGAGGTAGTTATTATGAGCTGGCCGCTTAAGCTGACCATAAAGCTTTGTATCAACGACAATAAACACATATGATGAGCATATTAGAGTCAGTACAGTCATGAATAATAAAATACAACAGTGTCGTAAAGCTCAGCATATTGAGACTCACTTCAATAACATTTCTTTAGCACCATCTAGAAGAAATGCCACCATGAAAACAAACAGCCTAGATTGTGGGTTTATTAAAACTTGAGTTTTCGGTGGAATGCAGGGAATTTGAATATCCTTGTGTCGGACTTGGTGTGAAACTCTTGACCATGTAAAATGCTGTGAAAAGACCATTAGATTGTACTTAAGGCTCCATGAAATACGAGCCTCCCCTCCCCCCATTCTATTTAACTTCGACCCAAGTTTTTTGTTTTTATTTATCTTCTAATACAGCCATTCTCAACCTTGGGGTCCTGACCCCAATTGGGGTCGCGAGATGATTTCTGGGGGTCGCCAAATCATTTTGGAAAAAATAAACATGCACAAAATTAAAATTAAGTTACATATTTTCAGACAGGGAGATGTTTTAGTTGTTGTCTGCTTCATTATTTGTCCAAAATTCGTCGTATCAACTGATTTTGTATGATCTGAACTGTGCTCATGAGCCCACTCATGAGCACAGAGCACAGCCCACTGTTCTAATACATATCTTCTAAGTTATAATTCCGTCCAGTCCATCAGTGCAGTGATACCTCGTCAGGAAGAGGGGGAAATATCGCTCCAAAGTTAGGCTATTAGCAAGGGAAAAACTGACATGGGCATTTTCAAAGTGGTCCTTTGACCTCTGACCTCAAGTTATCTGAATAAAAAATGCTTCTATGGGTACAACTTTTCATACATGCCTAATTTATGCTAATACTATACAGTTTAAGTTTTTTTTTAGGTTTTCTCATGCACTAATGTGTTGTTACTTACTACATTCAGGGTCCCTACAAAGTCTTGGTATTGCATTAATTAGATATCACTGGAAAGTGAGGTAAAGTATGCCCAATTTATTTAAGTGTGATAATGTGAGTCCCTATAGTAGCCATTTCATTGTAGTGAGAGCATTTTTGAAAACTTGACCTCATTGTATAAATTACTAGGAAAATCACACAGTCAAAATGAAACTTCACAACCACAAACTAGAGACCTATAGGACATACAGGTAATGCATGGCTTTGCAATGTATATTGACAATACGCGGGTTTCTCAGCAGTTTACATAAGTTTTTTCGTAGATTTTTCTTTTGTGATCCTCAAGGTTTCTTGATGTAATATTCTGGAGCGATTTTTTACAATTTTTATTAAAAAGAAATTCATCAAAAGATGTAAATTTAGCACCAAATGTGTGTAACAATTGGTGTCAGCTCAAAAATGTTATACTTTTAAGAAATAATTGAGCACTTTTTTCAATAATGAATTTCATGAATTTGTATCGTAATGCTCTAAACCAGTAGTTCTCAACCTTTTTGAGTCGCGACCCCCAATTTAACATGCATATTGTCCGCGACCCCCGCTCACTGAACAGAATCTCACACGCACAGTTCAGATCACCCAAAAAAGAAAAAAAAATGACCAAAAAAAGGAAACAAAATGAACAAAAAAGACACACATTGACTACAAAATGATCAAAAAAAGACACAAATTGACCACAAAATGATCAGAAAAAGACACAAAATGACCAAATAACACACAAAATTACCTTAAGTGACCAAAAAGACTAAAACACATGAACACTTTAACACAGTGGAGACAGAGCTGACTTCCAAAATGATTTGGCGACCCCCAGAAATCATCTCGCGACCCCAATTGGGGTCCCGACCCCAAGATTGAGAATAGCTGCTCTAAACTCTTATACACCATGTACTCTGCATCTCAAATTATTATTTGAGTTCTCAGTTTTCAGATGGTGTTTACTGCTTCGCGCAAAGGGATTAGGCTCATTTTTATAATGATTTCTACTGTGGCGACACATGTGCTGTGTTACAAAAAATAAATCAAAACAAACAATAATTAAAGTGTGCATGTACCGTGAGTAGTGAAATGCGCGGGGTGAGGGGTAAGTGATACTGAGCACGCTAGGCACGTAGCCAGTCATCGTATGACAGGTCACGACATGATGTTCATGGGAAATGTAGGATTAGTTCTACAAGCGTGTTGCCAGATAAAGATTACGTTTCCCAGAAAAACACACAAAACCGCCTAGATTTCTTGGCAGAAAACAGACCAATCTGGCAACACTGACGTGACATCTCATCGTTTCTGCAGCCTGCTGACTCAAACAGATGCAGAGTTATTTTCTTCATTCATCACCAGCCAAATTGGCTAGTAATTTTACAAATGTTAGCCTCCGAAGTTCATTTTTACCAGCATTTGGCAGGTTGGCGATTGTCAATTTAAAGCCTTGATTGTCAGGGCATAAAACCAATGGTCTGTTAAGATTTATGAATTCACACTCAAAAAAAACAAATTGAACTGTGTCGTGACTTTAAGACATGTAAGTCTAATCAAATCGTGCTGCCTTGCATATCCTGCGTCTGTTTGGAGCGTTGGTTGCAGAAATCATCACAATCGCAATGCACACATGAACTGTATTGCATTGTAAGAGTAGAATTAGGGCTGGGCGATATGCACAAAAAGTCATATCCCAATATATTTAGGCTGAATATCGATATACAATAAATATCCCGATTATTTTTATCACACAGTGAGAGCAAATGTTCAGTCAAAGTCAAATATGACATGTCACAAGTAGTTTTATCAAAACTGTTTATTTAAGTGAACATAAATACTGTGTAAAAACAGGAGTACCTTTTTAAAAAAATTAAAAAAAATCAAAGCTCCATAAAGTGCACATTTAAGAAAAAAAAATCTTAAATAAAAAAAGACTTCTTTGTCTTTTTCCGGAATAAATATATTTATATGGGAAAAGAATAACTAAAATTACAAAATAACTAAATATGACAAACCCAAGTATGGGCAGCATGTATATGTAAAATTGAATTATCAATATGATCTAATTCCATATCACTTTTAAGGATATATCAATGTTTATTTTATATCGATACACGCCCAGCCCTAAGTAGTATGTACAATTTTCTCAACATGCTTGATTTAAGGGCATTACATATCATCTATGATGGCCTCATCTGACCCGATCTCAGAATCAACAGTCTGGAGTGAACATTCCCTTTCACAATACAGTTAACTCTCTATGCATGGAGCTCTCTCTCAGCTCTGCAGTTATGTCATCATTAGAGAGAGAGAGAGAGAGAGAGGAAGAGGGTGGTGGTGATGTCGGTGTGTTCGGGGAGGGTTTCATGGGGATATCAGAGGAGGAACAAAGAATGAGCCAAAGAAGCCTTTAATTTCTTTTGTGCCCCGCATAGGCATGAGCATCTGCTGCAGTGGGCCTGAAATGAGCAGCACGCTGCATGAAGACAATACAGAGACTCTGTGTTGTTCTGTGTGTGCATGTGTGTGTGTGTGTGTAGTTTAAACATGCCTTAAAAGCCTCCATTCATTAGTTCTTTCTCAAGCTGACTGGGTCTTTATAGGGAGAACTGCCCCACTATTTACCACAAGTCGTTGCTCCAGTTTGTTTGAATCTGCAGAAACTTTTGTTGTCCTTCACTCTGGGCTGAACTGGGACAAGAAAACAGCCCTGGCATTTTGACCCTACCTGGCCCACTACAACTGACTACACAACAACTATCCTAGGGCTCCCTTGAATCAGGGCTTTCCTGTCAGACATGGAATAGACAGCCAGAGGGGAAAAGTAGCCAGCTAGGGGGTCCGGCCCGGGGCATGCAAAGAAAAACTTTGCTGTAAAAGCCCAAATAGTCGAGTCAGAATCCCCATAGGCCCAACAGTAAATAGTAATATCTAAAGTCATCTATAGACCTAGTTGATGGAATTCAACTTGGTTGCTAAAAGTAAAAGGTAATTTGCATAATAACCCAATAAAGTCAAGACACCACAGGTGAATAGGGTAAAAAAAAAAAAAAATAGATATCACCATGAAACTCAGACTCAACTCAGACCCCCAAGTATACATGTTTACCCTTGGGGAAAATATTTTGAGCATGACTTTATCAAATGATCTGATTTTGTCTGTATGCAAATGAGTGAATATTTGATGAGATATGGCCTCATTTGCATATGTAAACATTAAAATACAAAAAAACATGCAATACATTTTTTTCTCATCTTAACATAAGTAATCAACTGAGAAAGTTCCATGGTGATATCTATTATTTAATTATTTTACCCTATTCACCTGTGGTGTCTTGACTTTATTGGCTTATTATGCTAATTATGCAAATTGCCCAAAGTGCAACTTTTAGCAACCAAGTTAAATTCCATCCATTAGGCCTATAGATGACATTACTGCAATAAAACTTTAGGGTACTCAACATTTCTGGTTTCAAGAAATTACGACTAGACTAAAATTTTATGGTCTCTTGCACATTCTCATGCCACTGTTTCATCATATACACTGACGTTAAGATAATAAGTTTGCCTACCTGATTGTAAAGTATGGGATTGTTCTTGTATGTTTATTTAATGCATCATATTTTGAAAGTCTTGTAAATTATGTGGCAGATTCTGTTCACGCTTCAATGTGCTCTTATTTTGAAAGCTACATGTGTTTAGCAACAGGAAGTACTTCATACCCAACGGCATGTGCAGAGAAAGGTCCAGCTGTTACTGCTAAACATGTCAGTTGGTGTAGCACATTGGTGTGGCAGCATCTGCCTGGAGGGCTTGTTGTTGTTTTTCTCATCATTTCTCCATGACTCCTATATGCTTTCCCTCTCTTCTGATTGGCAGCTGATGGGCCCAAGGAGGAGAAGGCTTCTGCTCTTGCTCCTCCCTCTGCCTGTTTCTCTTTCTTTCTTGTTTTTACCATTGGCCAATCACTCAACCAAAATAAAGGTTATTCGGCCTGAAAGACATGTTGGGCCATGGTTTGACTGATTGATTGATTGACAGCAGAGGGGGCCATTGGGCAATCAGTCAACCAAAATTAAAAAAAAAAAAAAATTTAAAAAGATAATTTAATAAAGGTTGTTTGGCCCAAAAACCTGCCGGCCCACTGGTGGTGGTGAAGGTGAAGGGATTGCAGTAAAAAGATCAATAAGTACTTTAATACTGAAAGTGAACAGCACCACAACCAGGTTTAAGGCCACTTTTCAGTTTGGCTTGGGTGGTGTCTGATTTTACAATTTATTGGGTACGCAGTATGTGACAGTATTTGTATTTTTGTGTTAAAGCTGGGAGTGTAACGGTTCAATACTGGACAGCGAGTCTTATGCAGAAGGAAATAGCTGAGGCTAGGACTGGTGTACAAAATAAAACTTTGACTGGAAAATCCAGTAAGTTACAAATTGGAACGACAAAACAGTAATCCACAGTAACAGTCCAAAATCAGGCAGGCAAAAATCAGGCATCACTGGGGGAGACAAAGACAATCTGACAAAGGGTAAGAGGAAAAACAGGGTATAACAAGGGGAAGCCTAATTATAATGAGACACAGGTGTGTGGGGGAAGACAACAGGAAGTAAAACTATACACAACATACAAGAAAAAAAACTGTTCACTCATTTGCATTATGTTCATTTATAAAAAATAAAAGATTAACTTTCTATTTTTGAAAGCTTATATAAATACATATATGTATATATATGTGTGTGTGTATATATAGATATATATATATACAAGTAAAAGACAATTTATACTCGAGAGAATCTTGAGAATCTCAATACTCTTACAAGCTGAGTGACAGTGCATTTCACCTTTCACCCTCCTCTTTGCTAATATGTATTTGTGTCATTACACACTCACGCACAAATAGCCACAGCAACGGCCGTTCATTTACGCACGCGCACGCATGCACGCACATAAACAAACAGGCATGTGCCTCATTAGTCTCAGTGAGGGGGTTGACCGTTGGTGAGTGTTGTATGGAGTTTATTTACTATCTTTATATTCAAGAGCAGGATTTTCAGTTTGAGCACAAGGTTTTCAGTTCAAAAGCAGGATAACTTGATTTTGCCGTCAGATTGTTTTACTGCTCTCTTCTAGACCTCTTCCCCTGCACTCAAAATGTCGCTGCTCACACCATGTACTGCTTACGCACATTTTCTTCACTCTCATTTGAACTATTTCTTTCTATTCAAACTGTTTACATGCGCTCTAAAAACTTGTACAATCAAACCGCAGCACTAGCACCCGCGCATGACAAAACTATCAAAATTTATAGCCAATAGGGTGCTCTTTTATGTGGCAAACTTTTTATTGAACAATTTAAACACTATTTTACAAACATATGTATATATATATATATATATATATATATATTATCTCATATATTTTATGGGAAACGGCAAGCTACCTACAAATATTGCCCAGAATGCATTGTTTTCTACAGTATAATACAATTTTAATGAAAACAGTATGTTACTGTCACAATTTGGCTGTTTTCTTACAGCACTTTGTTACAGTGTAATGTCATCTGTACATGCAGTTTGGCCATCTTCATCTTCATTAGTCTCCAAACCTTTCCCTAACATGGAAAGCATGGAGCAGTGGCTGCTCACTAAAAAGGAGCATGTTATGAATGGGGGGAATTGAAGCAAGTGGTGATGGCTGCTGAAAGCAAAGCAACTGTTTGTTGTGTGGGTGCAGCCAATTGTCCAGAACAATACTAATCCAACTAACCACATTACAGCGATCAGAGATGTCGTCCTGCTCTCAGATTAACACTCATTCCCTTCTGGCTTACTCATGCTCCCTGCGTGGCTTGATCAGTCCTGGGAAACGTGCCGGAGGATTGGCCTAAGCAGCATAAAGAGCTTTTCATCAACATGCTTCTTCCTGTCCTTCCTTCTTGTTGCGCTCACCTCCACCTAACCCTCACCTGACATATGATCTAAAAGCCTTGTCTCTGTGCTCACTGTTGGGTATCTTCACATAGTAAACACACCGACACGGGCTTCTACTAAGGAGTGAATTGCTCATATATAATGCATGTACATTCATGTACATGTGTACACATTTACAATTTATCCATCCTCACCTTAAAGGTGTGTTAAGAGCACTACCATAGCTGAGCCATGGGGGGAAATTTGAATTTATAGGAGGTAATCACAAATGTGTTACCTTACTTTTTTAGACATAAAGGTGTGTTTTGATCATCTTTGCATCGGTAAAAATCTGATTTCTCTTTAATATTATTAGTACAGAACATATGGCCAATAATTTGGTACGAATTATTTAATATTTAGATTCTTGTCATCACTGTATTATTCATCAGGACTTGGAAGGCTCCTATTCATAGTAATTCTGTTACAATTCATGCCATTTTAAAACATATCATGGATTGCAAAGCTTTTCATATCATCAATTAAACCACACACGTTTTATGTAAAAAAGTTTGAATTATAAGATCCTCTTTCTGCACTGCAAAAAAGCCAACTTCTATTTTTTGGCCTAAAACAGTGATTTAAGTTGGTAAAACTTGGAAATATAAATTATTGACATTTAGGGCAATAATGTAAGTTAGCTCAACAAAGGAAACCAGTTGTCTGCTCAAAAAACAAGTTTGTGAGTTGTTGTTACTTATATCTTTAAGTTGGGGTTCACAACAAGGGACAATAGTTCTGCTAACTCTTGTTTCTTTGTTGTGAAATGCGTGAAAGCGGTTAAATTCGGTCATTAGCGAAAGCTAGCAGCTAACTGATGCTAGCAGCTAACTGATGCTAGCGGCTAATTGATGCTAGCGGCGCTGCTTGTTACAGCTACAAGAGTAGCCATTAGCGTATCAATGCTAACTCAAAATTGTGGTCGCAACATTAGCTGGCAGAAGTTAGCAGAAGTAACTGGATTAAAAGTTATTACAATGTTAAATTATAAATTAGTATAATTACAGTTGAGTTGACAAAAATCTGAATTCAGAGTTGAGCAGACTGAAAAACAAAACTTAAAATATTTAGTTTAATTGTCCAAGTAAAATTTTATCGAAGTTTGTTGCCTTGAAATTTTTAGTTCACCCAACTTTTCTTTTTTTGCAGTATGATTGCATTGGATTTTGCATCTGTGCATTCTTTCCAGCTTCTTATGTCCCCTGGCAGCTTTTTTTGGTCTAACTTTGTTGTTATAACTGCAATCATGGTTAATAGTGGGAAGATTATTTGCATGTGAATAATCTTCAGTTTTGGTATTTGGAGTGTTACAGGATGCAGGGGAATGCCGGGAATGAATGACACCCCAAATAATTGTATTATTATTTAGTACTTTATTTCAGTGCTTACGTAACCAGGGTTACGGCTATGCATGTTGTGGTTCTACGTTGTGTTCTGGCAGTCAGAGACAGGAGGCAGCACTCGGTCTCTGGCACTTTACTGTTGTCATCTGTGTGGGTTGCACAGTTCATTAGCTGGACATGTGTGACAGACTTGGCTCCCTGTTAAGATGATTGGCAAGGCTTTTTTGTTTTGGCACTCCAAATTACAATGTTATGTTGTAACCTAATGAATTATTTGACACAATAAGGATCTATTGCATAAACTATTACAATAGGAATCACTAATAATATGACCAATCGCATAAATCAATAGTACGATAGTAACGTGGATGATCAAACACCAGACATTTAGTCAGAAAATATAAAAAAATTATAAATTAAATCAAATGAATAGACACTGCACAGTGACTCTCTGAGGCAACCAGTAAACACATAGTTCATTACTTTTAACAAATACAAAAAGAGGAAATGACTTTAGACATTAACAAACAAAACTGTAATACTACTGACCATACAGCTGGACTCAACTCATATAGCTAAACTGGTGTGAATGAACTATTAGGTTAGAGCCTTTCGTTGTACAGTAAATTGCTCAAAAACATTTTCAAACTAAATATTCAAGCACAGAAACATCTCCATAACTGTGTGGTTAAAAAAAAATGCACAATGCATTAGCCAGGCATGTGTGACAGACTTGGCTCCCTGATAAAAAAAAACCCAGAATGAATACAAGTAACAAGCAGAACGGTGGAGTTTGTTCTGCTTGCTCGGATGAACTGTCACTTTAACATGAGCCCAAAACATAACTCGTTAGGGTGTTTGTTAAGAGATCTCCTATCCTGTCATCCTAACCTACACCAGATGCACTACAATCATTTACATTCGGTAGATCACTTTAAAATAGCAAATTACAACTTAAATGAACATTAAACTGGCTGAGCTTGATTTGATGGAGTCTACCTCTGAAGGCGGTTGGCACTTATAGTTTGATATATAAAAATGGACACGATTGTTTTTGTGGACTCGATAATTGTTGTTTACATGCGTGTTTGTTTACATAAACCATCAACATTTTTGTCAGTCCCACTGCTTCTGTCCCTCTCCTGCTAGTCAACCTGCTCTCCGTGGCAAGGTTATTATAGTTAATGAAAACTAATGAAATAAGGAAAACTAGAATTGAAAAAACATTTTCGTTAACTGAAATAAAAATAAAAACTAGAGTTTTTAAAAAAACGATAACTAACTGAAACTGTATTTTGTGGTTACAAAACTAACTAAAACTAACTAAAATTATAGTGGAAATGTCCTTAGTTTTTGTCTTTATCATAATCCAGTGTTTCTATTTCTCCTCCGCTGAGTGTGTGTATTCCTGCTTTGTGGGCTTCCGGGAGAAGCACAGTGAAATTACCATGATGGCACCACATTGGCTGTAAAGAGCAACTTCTCAGCTGTCAGAAAACACTGGAATTTTTCTGATAGCGTAATCCGTTCAGTTATTATGGTAATCCAAAGTGTGCTTGAGCAAACATGTTCAACACACAATTTATTACGACCTCTTTGAATCCCGCACCACAAAGCCCATTCCAAATAAACTAAAACTAAGACTAAAACTTATAAAAACTAAACTAAAACTAAGCATTTTCAAAAAATAAAAACTAAACTAAAACTAGCAAACTCAATCTAAAAACTAACTGAATTTGAAAACAACAATTCACAACGAAATTAAAACTAAAACTAATGAAAAATCCAAGACTATTATAACCTTGCTCCGTGGGAGGCGCGGCTCACACACACACACACACACACACACACACACACACACAGTGCGGACGCTAGCCAGTTGAAGCATAGTGAGTGTGTTACTCGAAGTTAAGTTTCCTGACGGTTGCACAACTCCAGAAAGTTTGGTGGAATAAATGGAGTTTGTGCCAAAGCAGGTGTGGGAACATTTCGGATTTCACTGTTCAGCTCAGCAGCTGCACAACAACTGCACAGCAGCCATCGCTTATTGTAAACAAACGGGCATGCTAACAGTACATAAAGTGTCCACTGCTGATCGTTAACAAACCAGCATTGCTTACTGTGCACAGAGTGTCAAGTGCTTGTTTTAAACAAATGGAGGTCACTAAGTGAACACGTAATGCTCCTGAAGCACATACACACTTGTACTGCTACAGAGCTAACTGTTCTGCCTCTTAAAGGAGCCACGCCACTCTAGTGGACGCATTATGACATAGACTTTTATTGCTTTTTTACTGCAAATGTTTGACAGGCAGTAGGAATTGCCCAAAAAATCTCAGAAACAGCTGTTTATAAATTATTTATAATACATAATAATATGATATTTATCTCAGTACAGTTTCTGTTAACAGAGCCCGAGAGTCTATTATATATTTTTTTTATTGTAGTTTATTTATTTATGTTTTATTTATCTAGGATGTTTTAATATTTATTTTCCACATTTCAATTCCAATGTTTAATAGTTTTGAGATTTAAAAAAACATTGCTGTGGAAAAGGAAGTACTCAACAATACTATCGTTTATCGTGATAGTTTCTGGGAAAATATATCGTCCTAAAAAATGTGCTACTGTGACAGGCCTTTGTGCATTTGCTTACGTACCCAAGCTGAACACGTTCACACACACACACACACACACACACACACACACACACACACACACACACACACACACACACACATACACACAGAGACCCCAAAACACAACAGTAGGAGATTTACTCAAAAAAAAGAAATAATTAAAGGGGATGATTGATCTAGTGAAATTCAAAGCATGTTTATATTAATCTGTTACACTTACATAATTATCTTGTCATGATGAAAACTCTTATGAAGCATGCATAGGCACATACATGCTTGTGCATGAACATGCATACTCCCAGTTTGGGGGTTTAAAAATATAGTTACCCTAAGTTTATATAAATACATTAAATAACAGAACTGGAGCAGAGAGTGATAAGCCTCATTAAGTGAGTGAGTAACTGAGTCACATCATATCATCTGCATGACATGAAATAAATACAGTAGCCAATTGGGAGTAAGGGAGCTCTGCGGGGTGCTGTGGGTCAGATTTGTCAAACTGTGCCTCTGACCTTGACAGAGCTGCTTCCTGACCATGGTGATTTGATTACTAAGAGATTAGTCTAGTCATCATCCTTCAGCTACACCAGTATAAAACTAGCATGGAGTTCCTGTCTAATAATAAACACTCCTGGGTAAATTTCAAAGGGTCCACATACTTTTTCTTGCCACTGTAACTGACAGATTTTTCCTGGGAGCGTTAACAGCAACTGGCTAAAATATTGTAACTTTTATCAGTGTCAGACATCTTGATTGCTGTTTGTGAGACTCTCCTGGAGGGATGAACAGCATTCATCCCAAGATATTACCTCATTTGGTGTTTTTTGATGGTAAAGAAGAGCGATATTCCACGTGTAGCTCCATAGGCTCACCATAGTGTATTTGACGTGTTGGTCTTTTCCAATTTTCCCCCTGTAACCTGCAATAGTTCATGACCTAGAAATTGATGTCTGGAGCCCTGCAGAGAACAACACTATTCCTTCGAACCTGGTCTCACAGGAATCCATGAAAAAGCCACGGATTCGCTTTACTCAAAAGCCGTGGAATAGCCACGGAATCACTCAAATTTCCATGAAACTGACACGGATTTCGTTACAATGCAAGTTAATATTTTTTAATATTGATTTGTTCCAAGTCACGTGACTTTCAAGGTCCCGGCGGTCAGAACAAAAAACATGGCGGACAGTTCTCTCATTTTTAGTGAAAAAATCAATATTTTGACTTAGTTTCTGCATAAAAATGGATTTTGATCACATGTCTAGCGAGAAATATATGTTTTATTTTTCTAAATATTCACTCAGTGAATGTACATGATCACTTTGTATGTTGGAATAGCCACGGGATATGACTGCCATTAACTTGCATTGTAGCGAAATCCGTGTCAGTTTCACAGAAATTTGAGTGATTCCGGGGCTATTCCACGGATTTTGAGTTAAGCGAATCTGTGGCTATTTCAGGGATTTCTGTGAGACCATGTTGATTTCTTCAGTAGTGGATGAGATCTCAGCTATTCACCTGCTAGGGACTACTTCTGTACTACTTCTTCTATTTTTTTATTTATCTTTAGTGCTGCTGCAGTTGTTCATATCTGCTCCCTCAGAGCATTTAAAAATAGATGCAACTGGAAAAAAATAACTTTGTACTTAAAGAGGATGGTTTCATTTCTGTTGTCTTTATCTGGGCAGGCTTGGAGTTACAGGCACCGGCCCATTTATCATACTTCTGGCAATCACTGGGCCCCTGCCAAAGGAAAGCTACTTCATTTAATACACAATTGTCCAAAACCCCAAAGGTCAACCTCTTCCACCTCCGGCCCATCAGGTTCATTCTGTACAGTATAAAAAAAACCCCAACACACCTAGACGACCTTTACTGTTTCTACTGCTGGCCTCATGTTACATTAGTAAACAGGATGCTAATAAGTCATTGTTGACATCAGAAATAATATTTTGACAGAGAATCACAAGAACTTGATAAATAACTTACTCACTTTTTAAAAAGCTTTCAATTGTATCTCATGGTTTTCCATACATGCCTTGGAGTTTTATGTCTTTAGTCATCACTTCATCTTCAATCTTCATCCAGCATTTTCCTATGGAGTCATGGGGACTGGAGCCCATATGAGTATAGATTGGAAGAAAGGGTTAATCATGTCAGCGACTTGAATTTCTGCTTGGCAGATGTCATGACAGTCCACTATTTTATTAATACCAAAAATAACATTTTGCCTAATTGTGGTGTCAGTAGAAAGCGTGTGAATATTTAATGAAAATTCAAAAGTTTTTTGGGGAATCACCATATTTCGCAGCCATGGCACACCTCCATACTTCAGATACTGCACATTTTAATCAAAAAGGTCTTTAGATTATACCGACCAATGATAGTGGTGAATATAATGGAATGATAATAACAGCAACAGTATCAGGAATCATAGCAGTAATACTAATATAAATATTAATGCTTATAGTAAGTGGGTAAGCATGACCACAGATTGAGGCAAATAATCTTCTCCGGTTTTAATATCCCAATCAGATCATACTACTAGCTGCTGTTGTGATATGTCTGCCAAAACCAGAGACGGCAACTTATCACTTCACGGCAAATCTGACAGTATGGCAGCCGGGATGTTCTACCGGATCAAGTAGTTCTCTCTCACAACTTTTACCGTTAACCGTGACCGTCCAATTATATATTTTTAAGGTATAATGCGGGATATACGTGTTATAAGTGTTTTTTGAATGAGTAACAAGCAAACATCTCCCCGGCTAATGTCATGCTCAGCAGATAGCTAATCAGCTTAGTCGGCTTTACCACATTGAACAGCTTAAAGAGCATCTGTAGCTTAGCATAGCTTCCTTATTCGAAGCTCTCATAGCAAAGGTTAGAGAGTTTCTGAGTGAAGGTTGACTGTTCCACATACTACACATACATTGTTGAATTTAGCAGTTGAGGTTTAAGAGAGAAATCAATAAATTTAGGCAAAACTGTAATGTTTTGGGGGGGAAAAAAGCAATGTTTTTGCTATATGGCATGATATAGGGCTGGGCGATATATCGATATAAAAGATATATTGATATATTTTTAAATGTGATATGGAATTAGACCATATCACATATATCGATATAGTTCAAAATTGTGCTGTGATCCTTGATCCAGGCAAGCTGCTTTATATATAAATGCTGCCCTTATAGGGTTTGTCATATTAAGTTATTTTGTAATTATTCTTTTCTCATATAAATATATTTATTTCAGAAAAAGATTGGCCTATTTGATTTCATAGGCTATTTTATTTAAGTATTTTTTTTTATTTAAATGTGCACTTTATGGAAATTTGATTAAAAAAAAAGGTTCTCCTGTTGTTATATAGTATTTATTTTCACTTAAACAAACTGTTTCAAGAAAATGACTTGTGACATGTCATATTTGACTTTGAACATTTGTGCTCACTTTGTGTTCAAAATATCAGGATATATATCGTATATCGATATTCAGCCTTAATCTACTGGAATATGACTTTTGGTCCATATCACCCAGCCCTAACATTATATTGCTCCGTTTCCTACTATGACCCATGAGGTCACATTAGGTGTGGTTTAATATGGTGTGAGAGGCTAGCTTTAGTCTTTTAATGCATTGTGCTAAATATTTGAATGCCGTGTTGGTGTCTGTAGTCATAACATGATAAACTTTAGATGTAACACATTCCGATAACTTTTTAATTTTCTTGTGTTGTGCAGATAAAAAAGTCTAGTGCTTTGTCAAGTGATACAATAATGTAACATGTGAATCAAACATTTTGCTAAAAAGAAAAGAAAAGAAATAATTGTAATTGCTATGTTCGCTAGATCTCATCAAAAATAAAAGGACAGGAAAGCAAACCAAAGAGCGACAGTCTCCCCACCATGAATTCTGCATCATTTGCAACCTCTATCTGCCCTGTCATAAGGACCAATTATCAATTAGTATTTAATTGTACTCTAAATACTCTACTCTAAATATACTCTAAATACACACACACACACACATACACACACACACACACACACACACACACACACACACACACAAACTGTATTTAGTAAAAATTGTAGTAAAGATAAGCAATAAAGTAGGACGATGACAATTTCAAGAGTTCAGTTTTCTTCATTCAGTACTTCTTAGACTACTAGTAAAAATACAATGTACTTTTACTGTGTAGTTTTTGAGTAATCCTATCATAAAGTCCAATCCAGATAACAGTGAGGTGGGATAAAATATTTCTTCCAAATATATATATATATATATATATATATTTGTTGTACGACAGGAACAGTTAATTAAAATCATTCCCTGGATCCTTCACACTTAAAGTGAATAATCTCACTCAGTGTAACTGTCTAACCTCACATGGGGATAATAAAGGCTCACGAAACATTCTCTTCTACTAAGTGAGATCAAAACAGGATGATACAAGAAATAAATTAAAACAAACAATAATTAAAGTGGGTGTGAGGAGTGTAATAGGAGGGGCGAGGGGGAGGAGTCTCTGTGGCATCTGAGACTGGACGTCTCCATGGTAACCCATTCACACTGACAGTAACTACAGATAAGCCATTTAAAAGATTGATTTGATTGATTTCTGCTCACAGGGTTAAAAAATAACAATGTTAAAAGGAATTTGTGTTAACATGTTATTATCGCGTTAACGTTGACAGCCCTAATATATTTTATTTTATTTTCTACCATCATCACATCAGGAAACACTGCTTTTTTTTCAAAAACCTTTTTTTCAGTTCCTTCAGTTGTGAAATTGTTTTCTTTTTTCATTTAGGGGTTGTGCTTCTATCTTACAACAACGTCACAGTTTTCTCAATGATACACCGTATTATATACACCGTACAGTATTTTCTTCTGTAAAGAAATAGAGGTGGTATATTATATATGCAAATAGCGGGCACACATCTGTCAATGTAAAATGATTCTAATTCTCTAACATATGCACAATGGTACAGACAGAATTGGATGGTGCACACAGAGCATTAATCTGAAAGCAATTTTGCATGTGTACTTATTTTTAAGAACATTTCCATATACAAATAAGTGAATGAGACCCATTAATATGTCAATGATGCCATATGCTAATTCCAGTATATAAATATACAATGATCAGCATGGAGGAGTCACTCTTAGTAATCTATGAGGGTATTTATTTGACACATATTATACTTACACCTATACATCTACATCATCTTCCTTATGGGGAGATACATCTCATATATCTCTCTAGTTTATATCACAACATTATCTCATTCAAGCAAATTCAGAACAATGCTTTCATCCAATAACACTCAGTGCCTTAAGAGTAAAAAATCGTGAGATTTAACTGAAATCCCTCTTTTTAGATACAGTAGCGCAGAAACCTTTTTGTGTGTAACTGGTTGCATGAAGAGCACAGTAAAATGGATTATAAATTCTATGGATAATACATTTCATAAAAAGGGTGGAAAAGGATTAAGCATAAAGTCTGTGGAATGCCAAAGAACAATATGTCAATATATCATTGGCAAGGCTTGCAACCAAGATAATCAACACCTCTTCCTTCCATCCATCAACCCCCACACTGCTCCATCCCCCCACCCTCACCTCCATAAAGCCCTCCCTTAGGTGCCACTGTACCCCAATTAGCCATATAACTGTATACTGCAGCCTGAGCATGAGGAAACACTGCAGCAGCAGGGGGTGTGGGGAGGGGAGGGCCTTTCTCATTAGCTTTTCTCTCTTCTCTTTATCTCTTACCATATCGTTGCATACATAATTCCTAAACATTTTTTTGTAATTTTAACTATATTTATCTGTTCTGTATAATTGACTATTGACCACTGACTTCTGATCTATTGCACATCTGTCCATCCATCACACTCCCTGAGGTTTCTTCCATTTTTACCTGTTAACCCTTTATCCTGTAAGGCAGTAGTTCTCAACCTTTTTGAGTCGCGGCCCCCAATTTAACATGCATGTTGTCTGCGACCCCCGCTCACTGAACAGAATCTCACACACACAGTTTAGATCACCCAAAAAAGAAACAAAATGACCAAAAAATGACCAAAAAAAGACACAAAATGACTAAAAAAAGACACAAAATTACCAAAAAAAGACACAAATTGACCACAAAATGATAAAAAAAGACACAAAATTACCAAAAAAAGACACAAAATTACCAAAAAAGACACAAAATGACTAAAAAAAGAAACAAAATGACCAAAAAAAGAAACAAAATTACCTAAAAAGTCACAAATTGACCACAAAATTATCCAAAAAAGACACAAAATGACCAAAAAACACACAAATTGACCACAAAAATGCTAAAAAAAAAAAAAACACACACACAAAATGACCAAAAAACACACAAAATAACCACAAAAAAAAGACATTAAGTGACCAAAAAGACTAAAACACATTAACACATGAACACTTTAACACAGTGGAGACAGAGCTGACTTCCAAAATGATTTGGCGACCCCCAGAAACCATCTCGCGACCCCAATTGGGGTCCCGACCCCCAATTGGGGTATAGTTCCTTACAGCTGCTGTAAGGAACAATATACTTCCGCGGACATCCAAAATGGCGTTGCTATGCAGCCCAGTGAGGTCGGAGAACCACTTGACTTCTCTCAGCCAATCAGCAAATATTAGGCTATGTCACAGATAGTGACATCACACCATCGGACCAATCAGCAGCGGCCAAGAGCCTTTCTAATTTCCCTCTTTCACCGGACGCGCGAAGTACGGCTTTTTTACACCTGCTCCCGGACCGACATTATATATTATATTATATACGTTATATTGTTATATATCACATAAATGCCAAATATATACATATATACATGTGTTATAAATGTCCCATAAAACATTTAACAACATAAAAATCAATGTTCCTTTAAGTTTATATGTGTGTTTCCTATATTTACATACACCTTTTTAAAAAAGGAACCATATATGGTCACTTCATTGATCTTGATTTTCAACATAAAAATGAAATATTTTTAAAAATGTCACTTAAGTAAAAAAAGTCTTGTAGTGTCCTGTAATGACACTTTAGGGTTGAAATTCTGAATTTCCAAGTATTTCAATGAGTGCCTGATAAAGGGTTAAGAGTAGGGGTGTGCCATATCAATTCATTCACAATTATACCGATATAAATCTTTAATGAGTAAAAAAAATGCATATGGTGATTCTTCACGAAGTGGCGTAAGGATTTCCCATTAATTACCTAGACTGTTAGTCACAAAAAGCCATTATTTCTTCCTGCAGCTAAACACATGCAGCTTTCAAAATAAGAGCACAGGGTAAATAAAACATACAAGAACCTTTATTCTCCTTTACAATATTTCATTAAAATATGCAATGATAAGATCAGTGTATATGATGGAATAAACAAAGCCAGTCTCTAACATAAGTTAGTTAGGAGTTACATGTACTCTTAAGGCTCATTTGGTAAATTCTGCATACTGTAAAGAATAAAATACAGGAAAAACGTGCCCTCAGAATTAAGAGATGCACTGAAAAAATGATTACATTACTATACATTACATTAATTATTAATATTTTTTCAATACAGAAATATTAATGAAATCATGCTGTTTGATCTGCTGAAAGACTTTTCATTTGAAACCGTATGCGTAAAATGTTGAGTTTTAGTAATAGTAATTAAAAAAGGCAAAATTAAGCATCTGGAATCATTTGTTCAGTAAATAGTGAAATAAAACATTATTTCTGAGAAAAGTTATTGTTTCAGAGTGTTGGGTATGACATGACTGTTTTTGTATTGATAGAATTATTGCTGTGGGGATTGGCATAATGCTTTAATTTATCAAGAGTGTAACAATACAGAAGCTGGTTGCTGAAATCTGATAAGATGCTTAAGATGCTCCTACAGCAATCAGACTGTCTAATTCTTCAAGAGCTAACAGACTAACTGAATTTCCCCCTTTTTAATTTTTTGAATTGAATAAAAGATAGAAATAGTTCTCTAATACAAGCCTGTTTCTTATAATGACAGATTCTCTTTGTAGTATGCTGACAGTATACTCCCATCAACAATGAATGGTACATTTTGTTACCATAACAAAAATCACTGAACTTGAGCATACTGGTTTTATGGGTTAATAATACTGGTATTAAGACATCCTTGTTTTTGAAATGTAGCCTCATCCTTTTTCCTGCCTGCCATGCTACCTTACCAATCAATAAAAAAAAAAGGCCATCCTCTTTATTCTTCATACACTTGTATAGTCAAGATCGTTTGCCGAACCAAAGGCTGAACCATTGGAGCGGATATATCTCTTTTGATATGGTTATACATTTTTTATTGTATTCAGATCAGATACTTCTACTACTTCTACTGGCCAACACATACACTGTAATAAATGACTCTGTAGTCATTTCATTTTACTTAATATATTTGATAAAATGTATTAAATATAAGTGCGTCCTTGATTTCGAGGCAGTTGTTGAAGTAACTTTAATATAAAAATGTTTGAGATATAATCTACTTATTTTGATCAAATTAAATATAATCTTTATGTGTATGTAATTCTAAATCAAGAGAATTTTGAATGAATCCAACACAATAGAATTAGTCAGTTTTTAATTGAAAGGCACTTCCTGTTAATTTGTTATTAACTCAACTTGTAACGTAGTTAGATTTAATTAATGATATAACAACTCAACAGGAAGTGCCTGTCAATTAAAAACGGACTAATTCTATTGTGTTGAATTCATTCAAAATTCTCTTGATTTAGAATTACATAAACATAAGGATTATATTTAATGTGATCAAAATAAGTAGATTCCATCTCAAATATTTTTATATTAATGTTACTTAAACAACTTCCTCAAAATCAAGGACGCACTTATACTTAATACATTTTATCAAATATATTAAGTAAAATGAAATGACTACAGAATAATTTATTACAGTGTAGAGAGTAAATCTGTTTTTTGCCCTGAGATCATTTTTGTGTAAAGAGTCCATGTGTGCAGACTGAAGCTCTTTGCTGTAGTGTTTTGTCTTTCACTCATATTACATATTGTTTTCTAAATGTGGTTATGGTCTCTGTAGGTGGCATGCTACTGCCTATAGAATTATGGGTAACGCTTTATATTAAGGTCCTTGTAATAACCAGTAATTAACAAGTAATAAGGCCCTTGTAAGTCCTTACAAGATGCTTATTAACATTATTGTGTGTTTATAAGCTTATATAAGTGTTAATAATGGCATTACAAACACCCATGACCCACCCATTATGTCTTTGCCATGCCTTTATTAATCTTATTTTGTTTGCTTATTGATATTAAAATATACTTTATTGCTCATCTATTAAAAGTTAACTATAAGTTAACTATGCTTTTTGCAACTACCGGATCTAAAGCGAGAACAATGCCTTATTACTTGTTAATTAATGGTTATTAAGGACCTTATTATATAGCATTACCGAATTATGTGGCTTTTCAAATTACATAGAGTGATTTGATTCAAGGTTGATATATAGAAATATTGTTTGATGCCATTTAAAAAATGGTATTTAACTCTAATTCTGGCAATAAAACACAAATCTTGGTCTTGGTTAATGGTGTGGCTTAAACGGTCTGCTTTTGCGAACAGTTTACAGAAGCATTTTGTTCACAACCAAAATTTGCCGCCCATGTATTCATGATGAGCATGTGTGCATGTGTTGAGTGGAATCCCATCCCCCACATGTAGTATAGAGCTTCTAACATGCCCCCAGCTGGCCGACAGACACAGAGATGAGGTGACAGCTCTTCCTAAAGACAATAACACATGGTGACCCGTAATGTTTGTTTGATAATATCATATGACTTCACGGTTACCTTCACTGGTTTCACCAAGGCAAAACTGTGACACTGACATATATATATTTAGGATTCAAATCTCAATTAAGCAGAACCCTATTGACTTTGTGCTGGATTAGTAACCTGTAAACAATTGTCTTGTAAATTAACAGTAAAATACTGGCAGCAGGGTTGCCAGTATTCTACTGTTAATTTTACAGTTCCCTTACTGTTATCTACTTTACAGTATGTTACTGTGATAAAACCACATACTGAATTACAGTAAAATCCTGCATTTCATTGATTTTTACAGTAGACTAAAACACAGTATAGTGCTGAAGCTAGTTGCAATATTGTTGCAGTATACAATGCAGTCATTTTTTGTAAATAGAGCATATTACTGTCTGAAAGCTAATTACTATGAATTAAGCGCTGTCTTCACTGTAACGTCAGTAATTTTAATAAACCATATACTGAATGAGTTAGTTAAATAAAATACAGCCATTAAAAATGTAGACAAGAAGAGACTTAGAAAATATCATAGATATATATATCATATATTTTATGGGAAACGGCAAACTACCTACAAATATTGCCCAGAATGCATTGTTTTCTACAGTATTACTGTCACAATTTGGCTGTTTTCTTACAGCAATGTGTTACAGTGTAGTGTTCAAGTCCTGAGGGGTCAAATGCCTAAAGAGCTTGTGCCAGTTTATTATTGATATTCTTTCTTTCTATTATTGTTATAAGGTTTTGAGCCCTGAAGGTGTAGAACCCTGCTGTGCTTGTGCCAGTTTATTAGGGTTTAAGCCCCCACCAAATGTATGGCACCACTCAAACTGCCATGAGCTGGAATGAAACTTAGCCCAATAACTCAAAATGATTTGCAAATAAATATTAGCAGCAATATGAGTTAGCAAAAAATGAATTGTTGTGGATTCTGTTAACACAGCCATGTGCTCTTATTTTGAAAGCTGCATGTGTTTAGCGACAGGAATTAATTCATAGGTTAGTAATTAATACAAAAAGAGTTCAGAGTTTTTATTGACACTGGTGTACTCACTTCACACAAGTCAAGAGTAAATTATTTGTATTTGGCAACTATTGCGATTTGCAATTTACACTACATTTTAGATGTATGATTGATTTGTATTTTGTTGTAGGTTTTTATTTATACAGACTTAAAAAAATCATATTTTTTATATATATTTTTCAGTATTTTGTAATATCGTCAAGAATATCGTTATCGCAAAAATACCCTGAAATATCGTGATATTCTTTTAGGACCATATCGCCCACCACTAGTTCCTTGTCATTTCTTGTCATTATCTTTCATCCACATACCTATAATGTCTTTTGAGTTGAGGGGATTGAATATTTCTGATTGCAACTGTACGCCACAAGCTGGTACAACCATCAGCAGCTTTTCCATTTCACCATCAGAAGTTTTGTTTCAGTGGGGGCATTGTTGCATTCTATTTTTCCACCCCATTCATAACAAAGAGGTATAGATATATATAGAATAGGCATAGATATAAGAAACTCCTGAACTGTACTCGTTATAGTTTTCTGGTTAAAATACATAATAAAAGCGGTCAAACTTTGTGATAAGTAATGTGTAGCTTTTGCATCTGTTGAGAATGTATTTATTGATAGAAATACAAGCACTTCTCTCCCTACAGCCATGCAGCCATACTATACAGCAGGGAGGAAGGCATCATCACTTAGCCAAGTCAATAAAGCCTAACTTATGATTCTTCAATATGGCAAACATATTGCCATGCATATACATATGCAGGCTGCATATTTTAAATGACACACTGTGGTGAAATTATTCCCCGACTCTTTGAATTGCTCACTTAAACACAAGTGTCATTTTGCATTTCATTTGTGTTTGCTGCCCTCCAGTAACATCATAGCCTGATCCCTGCTTTGAATAATTCATCAGTTACACTTTGCTGCCAAACACTGACTGGAACAGGAGACAATTATAGAACAGAATGACTGGCTGTGGCTAGTTTATTGTCACTTTATTACTCTAAGGTAGCTTTTCTCCTACTACAGTTAAGACACAGAGGAGATATCGTCAGTGGCTCTGAATCCAACACAACTATTTAAAACAATGCTATTCACTCTAATCAAGGTTATTGATAAGAGCCAGTCGACTATCTTTGGGTTTCAGTATCGTCCACAAGGTGTTAAATTCAAAGCAGATATTTCACAGTCAGCAGATAAAACTCATACTTTTAAATAAATGACTTTACCCAATACATAGATATGTGGCTATTGAATTTGGTTTTCTGACAACTAACAATAGTTTATGAAAGGAATGCTTTGTCTCTCATGGTCCTCAGCATTATGCCACATGATGGATGCAACGTATTGTTCATCATGATCATTTATCTATCTTAAAGGCCGACTTGGTAGTTTGGAGCTCCCGGACCTCCCCCTATACACTGCAAAAAAAGAAAAGTTGGGTGAACTTAAAATTTCAAGGCAACAAACTTCGATAAAATTTTAAGTTGGACAATTAAACTAAATATTTTAAGTTTTGTTTTTGAGTTTGCTCAACTCTGAATTCAGATTTTTGTCAACTCAACTGTAAGTTGTACTAACTTATAATTTTACATTGTAATAACTTTTAATCCTTACTTCTGCTAACTTCTGTAATGTGCTGAATTGGCACGATTGTAACGGCAATATGAAACGTCAGCGAATGTTGCGACCACAATTTTGAGTTAGCATTGATACGCTAATGGCTACTCTTGTAGCTGTAACAAGCAAGAAATAAGAGTTAGCAGAACTATTGTCCCTTGTTGTGAACCTCAACTTAAAGATATAAGTAACAACAACTCACAAACTTGTTTTTGAGCATATTGGCTTCCTTTGTTGTGCTAACTTACCTTATTGTCCTAAATGTCAATAATTTATATTTCCAAGTTTTACCAACTTAAATGTTGTTCACTGTTTTAGGGCAAAAAATACAAGTTGGCTTTTCGCAGTGAAGTGGTCCTGACTAGTGTTGGTCAACAGAGAAAACCGAGAAAGAGTTCCAGCACAAAACTTCCCCCTAACACACCTAGCACTTTGTTTAAATTCCACATTATCCTTATCAGAATCTCTTCAGTCTAATTCATGTGCAGCACCCATTTCCATTCCATTGCAGAACATTGAGGTAAAAAAACAAAAATATAGAAATAAATTAATAAATGACCACTGAAAATGCTACATAAGTTATAGACGAGGTAGATGTCTTGCACATATTAATTGTATTGCATATGTCAGTTTTATTGCATATTTTCATTAATTTATCCTGTGTGGGTGAGGCAGCAGGCTGAGCAGGTGGTGACATGGTGGAGGTGGTCACGGTGATCTTCCTCGCTCTGGAAAGACATCACAAGCTTTGCCAATATCATCATATGTATTTTTTTTACTTATCAAAAATGTATACCGGTATAATCGTGAATGACACGACATGGCACACCCCTAACTAAAAACAAGAAAACAGTGTGTCCTTTGCGGAGGCACAAATAATTATGTACTAATCCAACACAGGGAATTTAATATCTGATAACTAATTGCTCTGTGACCAGGAGAGATGCTGGTTCATATACTAATTCACGTCTCTGCAATTTACATGAGGGCTTTTTTTATTCAATCACATTATAAACACACCAAGCAAAAACAGCCCGAGGGAGCACTGAATTTAAATCACGTCAGGGCAGATTTCAGTTTCAGAGACACAGAAATAGCTGTTTTGTGTGTGATGGGTGCTGTTAGTGATGTTGATGTGTCCACCCATGTGGTGAATCTCCTAGTATCATTATCTCCACCCCGCTGTGCTCATTGAGCCAAACAGCCCTCACCTCCACCTCCCAGGCTGACAAGCTGCTCTGACCAATGATCAGAACTTTTACAAGGGCTTCAGTGTTGATTCAGAGCAACTCAGGCACAGCATGCTGGTCTTTGTGACCCTGTCCCACACTGCAAAAAAAAGAAAAGTTGGGTGAACTCAAAATTTTAAGGCAACAAACTTCGATAAAATTTTAAGTTGGACAATTAAACTAAATATTTTAAGTTTTGTTTTTGAGTTTGCTCAACTCTGAATTCAGATTTTTTTCAAATCAACTGTAAGTTGTACTAACTTATAATTTTACATTGTAATAACTTTTAATCCTTACTTCTGCTAACTTCTGCAATGTGCTGAATTGGCACGATTGTAACACCGCTATGAAATGTCAGCTAATGTTGCGAACACAATTTTGAGATAGCATTTATACGCTAATGGCTACTCTTGTAGCTGTAACAAGCAGCGCCGCTAGTGTCAGTTAGCCGCTAGCATCAGTTAGCCGCTAGCTTTCGCTATGAATTTCACCGCTTTCCCGCATTTCACAACAAAGAAATAAGAGTTAGCAGAACTATTGTCCCTTGTTGTGAACCCCAACTTAAAGATATAAGTAACAACAACTCACCAACTTGTTTTTGAGCAGACAACTGGCTTCCTTTGTTGTGCTAACTTACATTATTGCCCTAAATGTCAATAATTTATATTTTCAAGTTTTACCAACTTAAATCACTGTTTTAGGCCAAAAAATACAAGTTGGCTTTTTTGCAGTGTACAGTTACTGATTATTACTATTCAAAGCACAGATCATTCCTATTCATTCTTTCATTGTTGTCATTCATCTTTTGTTATGTACCCTTTTTAACCTAAATTAATTCTATTAAATTCAAATGAATAGTGTTACTTTTACTTTTACTCTTTGGGAGCAGTAATTAACATCCTCAAATTGATGATTTCGTCTCTTGCCTTCCAACATCAGCATAAGAGCTGACTATCAAAAAAGCCTGTGTGTGTGGTGAATCGTAATATATTCACCAAAGAGAACTGACCCCTTCACCCTTCTTGTTACAACAGCAGTGGGAATGATTCAGCCCTACAGATATGTGAATTTTCAAAAATGTCCTCATAAATCAAGTGGAAATTGGTTTTCTCCAAAGCTGATATTGCTTCTACTTCTAATGTACGCATATCAATTTTCCTTTCCCCAGGCAAATTTGCATCTAATTGTATCTTTCTGTTCCCATTCCCACCTCCATTTACAATTACAATTGTATTGTATTTGCTCTCCATATTCATACATGCTGGTTTCTGTGCGTCCACTATTACTTATATTATAATCTGTTGTACCACAAATTCAGTGTGGGGTGTGAACACCACTTGACATACACACAGGGCAGTGGATTACAGTTCTGTTCAGCACAGCATCTTTAGGGTTATTTTAATACTTGGCAGACTTTCAGCTGTATTGGAATATCAATGCTGAGCCGCAAGCCTAAGAAGAGACATTTTCACCCCACTCTCAAAGAACAATAGAATAATCGTTTTGATTTAATCTAAACTATTATTGCTTTGACATTGTCTGTACACTAGAATACTATTCACTGATAGTGTAAATGAATCAATGTATTATTATCCTGTGTTGTTATCTTATCTTGTATCCTGATGTGGAGCAGTAGGTATTTCCTGGATAATGTAACCAGTGGAAATGGGTGCTGCACATGAATTAGACTGAAGAGATTCTGAATAAGGATAATGTGGAATTTAAACAATGTGCTAGGCGTGTTAGGGGGAAGTTTTGTGCTGGAACTCTTTCTCGGTTTTCTCTGTTGACCAACACTAGTTATGACCACTTCACTGCAAAAAGCCAACTTGTATTTTTTGGCCTAAAAATAGTGATTTCATTTGGTAAAACTTGGAAATATAAATTACTGACATTTAGGGCAATAATGTAAGTTAGCACAACAAAGGAAGCCAGTTTTCTGCTCAAAAACAAGTTTGTGAGTTGTTGTTACTTATATCTTTAAGTTGGGGTTCACAACAAGGGACAATAGTTCTGATAACTCTTATTTCTTTGTTGTGAAATTTGGTCATTAGCAAAAGCTAGCGGCTAACTGATGCTAGCGGCTAACTGATGCTAGTGGCGCTGCTTGTTACAGCTACAAGAGTTCTACACAGGGGCCTCCAGGGGCCACTGCCCCTGTGAAGAAGCCCTTGGCCTCTGCTGTGGCCCCTGTTTCAAATTAATACTAAAATGATCAATTTATAACGATGAACAACGGAACAATTCTAACCTTTTTTTTGTTCAAACAATATCTCATATCTCATTGTTCCAAAAGGAACCCAGAATGTGTCTATTGTATACTAGTTTAATTGTGCAATAAAAGCTTGTATATATATAAAAAAAACAATTCTCACTATACTGCACTTTCAAAATAAAAAAAAGTAATTGTGCACAAAAATGAGAAATGTCATTGTCGTGCAAAAATAGTTATTGTTGGTAAGTCTCATTGTTTCAATCAGTGTATTTGTATCTTCCAAATATACTTAAATTAGATTTTTAAATGAGCTAAAATAAAGGTTTTGAATGCCTAAATGTAATCTTTGCCGTTTTTTAATGTGCCCCCTCTGATTAAACACTGGCCCCTGCTTAGCCCCCCTTAGTAAAACTGGTCTTGAACCACGACTGTGTAAAACTGATTGAATGTATTTCATTTTTGTAAAACATATTTTGACACTCGGCTTGAATAAACAGAAGGTTCTTGTTTTCCTGTGAGACCTTATGTTATGATTCTATTCTTATGCTATATCTCATCTCATCTCACTTCCGGTGACATTTAAGGCTCCCAACCCCCCAACCACTGTTATTGCTGCCACCCTTTGTTCCCCACCAGACGGAGAAGGTCTCTTTTTGACCTTGCACATGTCTGCACCGTCTCTCATTCAGCAAAAGCTTCCCTCTTCTTTATTTCACCTGCTTGGACAATTTCATAATATGCCAATTTATGCGATTGGTATGATACTTTTAATAAGCTTTTATTATATAGAGTGGCTTAATTAGAATGGCCTCAACATCCATTCACTGAATATTAATACTTTAATAATGTGGTCCCCATATTGACTTATGGTGATCACGAGGAGGGCAATAGAAATGGAAAAGATTATAGGAAAAAATCCTCAGACATTCACACAAAACTGATTTGATTTGGTGTCCCTGATGAGAGTGTGTCAATTTTGGATATTTCCCCATTTAAGGTTATACAGTTACAAAAAAATTAGAATATCATGAAAACGTTGAATATTTTTTGTCAATCATTTCAGAAAGTGAAACTCATACATTAAATAGATTCATTAGGCATAGAGTGAAATATTTCAAGCCTGTTTTTCTTGTAATTTTGATGATTCTGGCTTAGAGATAATGAAAACACAAAACTCAGTGTCTCAGAAAATTAGAATATTGTGAAAAAGTTGAATATGTGAGTCCTGGGTCAGTGGTGGTTTGGGGCCATGTCCTCTGCTGCTGTTGGTCCACTGTGTTTTCTGAAGTCCACAGTCAGCATAGCAGCCATCTAGCAGGACATTTTAGAGTCTTCATGCTTCCACAAGCTCTTTGGAGATGCTGCTGGTTTCATTTTCCAGCAGGACTTGGCACCTGCCCTCACTGGCAAAGGTACCAAAAGCTGCTTCAATGACCATGGTGTTACTGGCCAGCAAACTGGGCTGACCTGAAGCCCATAGGAGTCTATGGGCTGTTGTCAAGAGGAAGATGAGAGACCCAACAATGCAGATGACCTGAAGGCTATAAAAGCAGCATGGGCTTCCATTAGACCTCAGCAGGCTGATCTCCTCCATGCCACCAAGCATTAATGCAGTAATTCATGCAAAAGGAGCCCAACCAAGTACGGAGTGTATAGAAATGAAGATACATTTATTGATCTTATGTAATATTCTATTTTTCTGAGACACTGAGTTTTGGGTTTTCATTATCTGTAAGCCATAAACATCAAAATTACAAGAATTACAGGCTTGAAATATTTCACTCTATGTGTAATGAATTTTCACTATCTGAAATAATTGACAAAAAATACTGAACTTTTTCACAATATTCTAATTTTTTGAGATGTACCTGTATATTCAAGGTCAACCATCGGTGCCAGTGCAGGTAATTAGATGTATTTTTAAAAAAAATACATTTTACGGCAATTTTATAGCTTTATTGAGGCAGAGACGATATGCAGGAAAGGGCTCTGAGTCGGACTGAACCTGAGCGGCCTGCTAACGAGGAGTAGGCCTCTGTGGTATGCCACCGGGACTCCCGGTATTTGATGTCTTTTATGTAGAAACAGACTGCGGTAGCATGATCTCACTGGTTGCAATCTTGAGTTTACAAATAAAAACAATAGAATGTCTGCATCGTTGTCTGCAGTAGGGTTGATAGGTGCCACGTGGCTTTCAGTTTAGATTGTTCCCCTTAAATGCCAAAATCACTTCACCATCCGTTTCTGGTTGTTTGATTGTAATTGCAACCATTTTAAATTAAGAGGCACTTTGGCTCTGCATTGTGGCTTTTTGCACGCAGTTTGTATCATGATTTGATTTGATTTGCCTTTATTGTCATTGCATGTTCACATACGAGATTTGCTGTCTCTCACAAAATAAAACTGTTTCAATCACTCTGCTCAAACATACATCACATTCCCACTCATAAAGATAGAATAATTTAATAAAGTGCTGTAAGAAGGATAATAAAAAATAATGCAATATGTCAGAATGCTATCATCATTCTAGATAGACTCCAGGATTTTTGCAGAGAGGTTGTTCCTTGTCAGCGTCCTGAGCAAGTAGAGTCTCTGTTGGGTCTTTTTCACCAGGACAGTGGACTTTACGGTCTCATTGAGGTCCATGCTGATGTGGGTTCCCAGGATTTAAAATTGGGGACCCTCTCCTCCTCTTCTTCACCTAGTCTCAGTGGCAGTTGCTCCTCTTGTTGCCGGCTGAAGTCACTGAGGAGATCCTTTGCCTTTTTGATGTTTAGCAATTGTTGTTCACTGCACACCGTTTTATTAATAAGCAGACTTCGTCTCTGTAGGATGGCTTATCGACATTTGTGATAAGTCCCACCACTGTTGTGTCATCTGCAAACGTTATAATTGTGTTTGTGGGGTGTGTAGGTGGGCAGTCTACGTATAGAGGGATAACGGGACCATAAGCGAAATTCGGGCTCCTCATTTAAGGAAGTGAGGAAGGAGAGGAGGAGTGCTGCAGAGATTACAGAGACAGCAGCAGTGCCGTATTCATCTGCCCTCTGTCATACTCACCAACGTTCAGTCGTTAAGGCACAAAATTGACGAACTTTGAGCGTGCACCGAAATACTTAAAAAAAGCTAGGCAAGTTTTTCCACACAGAAAGGGTTTGTAATCTTCACTCAGGCTGTTTCTAAGTAATATTTTTTTAATAGAACCACTTATTTTCTTTATGAAAATGCACAAGTAAATTGCAGATTCGCTGATGTCCCTCAATTACATTTTACTTGGGAATATCAACTAATTAAGCCAATGGACTGGTTAATTAATATTACTTGGAACAAATGATTCAATTTACATACAAAACTGAGGACACATAATAACAAACAATCACTAAGTAATGCACTACATGAAAAACTGCTATTTAAAAGTAAAAGCACTGAATTCGTATTCCTTTGTAGAATTTGTACAGATGATTGAAATAATAATTACAAGGCCAAAAAAATCTTTTTTTTCAGTGTGGGTTAACTTCCTTTCTGAGTACAAACACAGCTAGTAGTATTATTTCCCTCACTGAAACTTGGCTTAACGACTATGATTCTGATGCTGATCTTGAAACCGATGGTTTTGGGCACCTCTAGCCGTGGATCGTGATGGACAGCTGACAAATCTCAGGGTGGGGGGGTGGGCCTGTATGTGAACACCTAATGGTGCAAGGTTGTGAGGAAAATGGTGTGTACTCCTGATATTGTTACATTTTGTGTCTTTTTTTTTGTCATTTTGTGTCTTTTTTGCTGATTTTGTGGTCAATTTGTGTCTTTTTTGCTGATTTTGTGTCTTTTTTTTTGTCATTTTGTCTTTTTTGGTCATTTTGTGTCTTTTTTTGATCATTTTGTGGTCAATTTGTGTCTTTTTGGTCATTTTGTGTCTTTTTTTGGTCATTTTGTGTCTTTTTTGGTCATTTTGTGTCTTCTTTGATCATTTTGTGGTCAATTTGTGTCTTTTTGGTCATTTTGTGTCTTCTTTGATCATTTTGTGGTCAATTTGTATCTTTTTTGGTCACCCTGAGGCAAATGTGGACAACGCAACAGCAACTCTATTAAAAACTGTGCACCACCGTCAGTCTATCTGTCCGGACGCTCTCAATTTTGTAATGTTTTTTTTAATCACTGTTCGATGTCCAAGTCTCACAATGCATCTCCTGTCCTACCAGACGAGGTAGAGGACTGGATCAATGCTATGGCTCCATTAATGGAGCTTATAAATCCCAAGCAATGGCTCCTCTGGGTTTATCTGACCACTGTACTGTTCATTTGGTGCCCACCTATCAGTCAGCCTTAAAAACAAGAAAAATTGAATGTCGAGTTGTTCCTGTTTGGACTGATGACTCTCCATTGGAACTTCATGAGTGTTTTGACTGTACAGATTGAGACTTATTAAAAATAAAAACTCTTGTTCAGACTTGGATGCTCTTAAAGACACTGTGTCCAGTTATGTCTCTTTGAGTGAAAATATGGTGATTCCACAAAAAACATGCACTATCTTCCCCAATAATTAGCCATGTATTTGATAATTTTGTTTCCTTTTTTGTCATTTTGTGTCTTGTTTTTGGACATTTTGTGTCTTTTTTGATCATGTTGTGGTCAATCTGTGTCTTTTTTGCTGATTTTGTCTCTTTTTTGGTCATTTTGTGTCTTTTTTTGATCAATTTGTGGTCAATTTATGTCTTTTTTGGTCATTTTGTGTCTTTTTTTGGTCATTTTGTGTCTTATTTGGTCATTTTGTGTCTTCTTTGATCATTTTGTGGTCAATTTGTGTCTTTTTTGGTCATTTTGTTTCTTTTTTGGGTGATCTGAACTGTGCGTGTGAAATTGTGTTCAGTGAGCGGGGGTCACGGACAACATGCATGTTAAATTGGGGGTCGCGACTCAAAAAGATTGAGAACTACTGCTGTATTCTACATAATTCTTCATCGAGCCCTTACCATGTGAGGTCTGGATCTTACAAATGCACTGTGTGTGGCTGAGGGCTGAAAAATCCTGGAGAAAAACCTGTTTTCATGCTGTACCATTCATCAAGCTGGCAACCCATTGTTCTTTCATGTCCACACAAGCTCTTTCTTTTGATCATGGCATCTGCAGATCAAAGACCAGAGGCCAGCCAGAGTCGAAATACAGCAAACCTGGAAGCAGTTAGCCCTCCTCAGTCTGATCAGTATATTATATCACACCATGCTATGTTAAACAAAAGTTGTCATCCCTTCAAGTAGCATAATGACTTCAGTAGAGAGCCTCTTTAGATCTTTATTGAAGATAAATGAGGATGTACCTTTGCCATCTTGGTAGGGAATAAAAAAATAAAAATAAAAATGTGTTAGCTTGTAAGGAAAAAAAATCGAAACACCTTTCTGGATACATAAATACATCCTCTGGTTTTACATGTTAGGAAAACAGGCTCAAGCTGTTTGCTTGACAATAACTCGATGATCCTGTGTACAGTAAGAGAGTCTCAGCAAAAAACATGTTGAGCAGAACAAAAGGATTCGATCATTTGCTGCATGTTCTCTTTTGCAGAAGGTTTGTTATTTTGAGTTGCAGTCGGCTAGAATAAGGATTTTTGTTTCACTGTGAAAATAAAAAAAGTAATCTGAACCATGAAAGTTTGAGCAGACATTCAAGCTCAGGATAGATGGTTCTCTCCTGGCTTCCTCCCACAGTCTGAAGATATATATAGGTCGGGTTAATCGGTGACTCTTAATTGCCTGTAGGCGTGTGAGGCGAGATCGTAGGATTGCAATTTCTTGTCACATTTGTGGTCTTATTACCAGCAAATTCATCATCGTTGCTATTTTTGAAGTTACTATAAGTGATGCATTTCAAGTGGTAGAAAAAGAAGTTTTGGGACATACAAACCACTACCAGGGAGCTAAAAATTAACAATTCAAAAGAAAAACATAATTATAATAACTCTGAACTAGAAAACAAGATAACCTTGGCACAGCCTGGACGAGCATTAAAACCACAGCAGGCCTCAAAAAATCAAAGAGCGCTCTGGATGGCTTCAACTGTGATACTGAGTTTGATAGAGTTTGCTCATGCTCTTAATTGTTTTTATAACTTTTTTGATTCTTTTTTTTTTTTACAATTCTAAAGACCATGCAAATATATTTTTTCTTTTTAAATGTGGTCATAGTCAGCCTACTACACGATGATGGAAAAAAAAAGCGACTGTCTGGTCATTAATAACTTCACCAAATGACTTCTCAAGTGAGCATTTTTATCTTAAATGAAACACATCTTAAACCAAAGATATGTTAACTGATTTTAGAAAAAAAGTATACATACATGATGTCACCTCCATTTAGGACCAAACTATAGAATGTGTACCATTGTAGAAATATCTTTTAAACACATTTATTGACTCACAATTGAATTTTGAAACAAATTGAGAAACTAATGTTTGAAAAAACTGTCCGTGATGACTTATTTTATCGTGCTTTTATTGAATCAGTTGTATCTTTTCTTTGGTGTCATGGTTTGTAAACCTTTCTCAGAAACTCTCTGAACCAGATTGTGAAATGGTTTAGTAAACTTATTGGAGAATCACAGCTTAACCCAAACTTTCTCTACACTAGACAGTTACAGCAGATAACTCGTTCAGTGTTATGAGTGTCAATCTCTGCACAATGAATTCCAGCTTCTTTTTTTCCTGGGCAAAGATTCAAGAAAGATTCCCAAGTGCAAAAAAACATGATAGAAATAGTTTCATTCCAGTGGCCTTTATTGAGTGGAACGAGCCACAGTCAATTCTGATTCGCTTAGACTCCCAGTGATGAGACTTTGTCTCACTGGTCTAGATATGGAATATTTATTTATTTATTTCACTGGCTGATAAATCTCTTCGATGCTGTTTGATGAATGTTTGTACTGAACGTGAGAGATAGCAAGCTGGAAATTGCTATCCCTGGGAAATTGATTCAAGCGGTTGATGGCCACTTTTTATTTATTTTCTTCTTCTTCTTCTTCTTCTTCTTCTTCTTCTTCTTCTTCTTCTTCTTCTTCTTCTTCTTCTTCTTCTGCATTCTGTAATTTGCACAGAATACCACAGCCTTTATGCCATTTCGGAAGGATTGGACCTTTTTTTAAGCTCTTTCTGCATTGCACACTTCTTATTTTTTTTGTTTTTCTGATGTTGTTAAGAATGTGTGACTCTCTCAACAAGTTCACCTACAGTTACAGATGATGTAGCCTGAACCTGAATACAACAATTCAAATGGTTTAATAAAATAGTAAGTCATTCTGATTGATTACAGCTTGGGTCTAGCTTTTGTTGGCTATTGTTCATGATAACCTTGCACTTAATAAAATAATGCTGAGATCTAGGAAACCTCTACAAAAATGGGACAGGGAACACCTTTGGCTGTAACAGGCCAAAAGATGATCCAGATTATCTGAATCGCCTACTTTCATCTCTCACTGGCAAGAATGCACTTGGACAACTGAACACGTAAGTTTAGCCAGTTGAATTATCATAAATTCTGCCAGGCTTGACTCAGTGATTCCTGATGAAGCCCTGGAGTTAGACTGGAGTAGGGTATATGTAGATTTTATATGTAAAAATGATGTTCTAGAATACAGAACAAATAAAAAATGAAATAAGAAATCATGAATATAATTCTGAACTAGATCTTTTTGGTTACAGAAAAACACGCTTAACATTATGTTAATGGTAAAACTTATTTACAGTACAATGCACAGATACAATATACTGTGTATTTATCAGTGATAGAAATATTTGATTTAGTAAGTATTAGTACTATTAAGCTACTTCCAACTTTAAAAAATGCTTCTAAGGAAATAGGCCTACTTCAAATGAATACATTTAGTAGGAAATTGAATTTGATTTGAACATAACAAATTGTCATTCCTTAAATGATTGCATAATATAAGCCAATATTGCATGAAATGATGCAAACATAGCCAAATGAACTGTACAGAGCGTCACACTGGTTATAGCTACCATTGTTGTTAGTTCCACAAAGCCTGGCTTATTTTGATAAATCTCGCTAATTTAAGGGAGAGATGCGTTCCATTAAAGTGGCTTATTTGACTCCCCGCTCAGTAACCATGGTAACTTATACCGTCAAACTAGCCATCTCCGGGGCAGACTAACAGACAAGCTCACTTTAGCCGTGCGTCAATTTATTTCTGACGGGTGGAAACAAATTCCCAACTGTCAGTTCCGTCACGTTTTTTTCGCGGGTTCGTCACTTTTGTCACATCCGTGCTGAAAGTTTAGACTTCGTTTTTTATGTTACAGTCTGGTTTAGACCTTTTCTTCGTATGATGTGAGGAGGCATGAATTTACACACCTATTTCAGTTAATCCGTTTTTTAATTAATGCAACTTTTGTTTTGGAGTGAACCCTTTATTTGAAAGCTAAACATGTATAATTTAAGAAAAGCGTGCAAAAGTTTTATAGTCCTTTTTTCATTCATTTTGTTCTAGCTGTTAAGACAAAAAAACCTGACATTAAATCCAGTCTAAACCTTCTGCTGCTGCTGTGGTAAAATGTATACTTACATCATTCTCTACATATTCTCCTTGGCGTTCAGTCCCAGCTAGGCAAGAATCCTTGGCTTTCTTTTTTACTTGTTTTTACCCTTTTTATTTGTCTTTTTTATCTCTAACTCTGTTTTGGATTGAGCTTTTATTACTATTTTATTCTATTCTATTTTATTGTTTTACTGTTTTTAGTATTTTATTGTTTTTATTGTTTTTATTTATACCTATTTGTGTATGATTTATTCTATTTTAATAACTGTACAGCACTTTGGTCAACTGAGGTTGTTTTTAAATGTGCTCTATAAATAAACTTTGACTTGACTTCTCTAGTTTCTTTATCTCTAACTTAATTTATTACATTTTTAGCTTTTTGTCTCCATATAAAGTTTTTGGTTTTCAGTGTCCATAAGCATATGCCGCTTGTAGATCGAGCCGACATCCTGTGAAAGAAAACGTGTCAAAGAGTAGCTGATTATGTAGTTGCCAATTATTATTTAATGTCTCAGTTTCAGCATTCCCTGCTGCTGTAGTTGTTCCAGCTGTGTTCTGCAGCAAGGTGCATGGTTATCATACACAATCTGTAGAATGAAGACTGAAACATCATTATGTTTTCACTTGTCCAAGTCCTTTTCTGGCTGTTCACATTTCTCCTGCTGAGATATAACAGAATAATTAATATAGGACAGGGTTATTTCGCCCAGTTAGGCCAATTAACTGTAAATTGATTGTAGTTGTGAGTTCTCCTAAGTGAGCCTACAGCAGAATTGTGCAGAGGTCTACATCTGTTATTATTCAGCATACTGAATAATAACAGATGTAGGCCTGTAGATGTGCAGATGTAGACCAGATGTAAGATAACCATTCTTATTGTATCTAATTGTTAAATTATTAACAACTACAAATAACACAATACGTAGGATTGAATTACTCTTGCATTTAATCAGTCTGCAGTGTTTCACCATGCTATCTCCCTGGCTCTGTTAATGGAGCAGTATTGTCTGTTATTGCAGTGGCTGTTCTAGACCAATTTTACTGTGGGGGCCAAGGAGGGGCCAGTGTTTAATCAGAGGGGCATATTAGCACATTCAAAATCTTTATTTTACCTCATTTAAACATCTCATTTAAGTATATTTGGAAGATACAAATACATTGATTTAAATAATGAGACTCACCAACAATAACTTTTAAAATACATTTTTTTGTATGACAATGACATTTCTCATTTTTGTGCACAATCACTTTTTTTATTTTGAAAGTGCAGTACAGTCAGAGTGATCTTTATATATATATATATGTATATATATCACAATCACTTTTTTATTTTGAAAGTGCAGTACAGTCAGAGTGATCTTTATATATATATATGTATATATATCACAATCACTTTTTTATTTTGAAAGTGCAGTACAGTCAGAGTGATCTTTATATATATATATATATATATATATATATATATATATATGAGTACCTTTTGTGTACAATGAGATATTGTTTGACCAAAAAAAAGGTTAGAATTGTTCCGTTGTTCATCGTTATAAATTGATCATTTTATTATTAATTTGACACAGGGGCCACAGCAGGGGCCAAGGGCTTCTTCACAGGGGCAGTGGCCCCTGTGAAGAAGCCCTTGTGTAGAACCACCACTGTGTTATTGTGACTGTCACTTTATATTCTTCATGAAGCTCCAACAGCATCGTTTGTTCGGCCGCCGAGCAAAAAGCTGCGCTGTTTTTCACCTCTTTTTGTGACATCTTATTGGCTGACAATGCTGGCTTGTCTAGTCTTGGTTGAGTTCATGCTGACTAGACACGCTGAGCTGCATTAGTAGAAAGGCTTTAGCCTGAAGTGAAAGTTGGTGTTCATTCTAACTGGGCTTTTCAACCAAGCCGGTGTGTTTAGCTACATTGATGGAAAACCCCCCTGGTGCCCTCAAAACAGCAACAAGCAAGTCTGTTTTGATTTTCAGAGCTGGACCAGATATGTAGCTCTTGGCCGAGGCCACTCCCATCTCAGGTCGTGTCCCACAGAGGCATGACAATCAAATAGTAAAAAAAAGTTTGGGTTATATGACAATTTAATTTGGTCTAAATGCAGCAATCATTAGCAATCATTTTTTTTACCTCCAGAGGGGCAGCTCAACCAAAGATGGGAAAATAGACTGTTGTCCAGGCCACAATAGCACGTACCTGTAAACCACACTATTTGGAGGTAAACCTAAAAGTGTTGGTCTACTTCCTTATAATTATCCCTGTATTATAATTATAAGATAGATAGATAGATAGATAGATAGATAGATAGATAGATAGATAGATAGATAGATAGATAGATAGAAAGATAGATAGATAGATAGATAGATAGATAGATAGATAGATAGATAGATAGATAGATAGATAGATAGATAGATAGATAGATAGATAGATAGATAGATAGATAGATAGATAGATAGATTACTTTATTCATCCCCAAAGGGAAATTCGGTTGTCATAGCAGTCCGGTATTCAAGTACAATAAAATACAATAAAATACAATAGAATAAGATACTGAGGTAGCATAAATAAAAACAACAATAGAAAAAAACACAGAATAGAACAAGGACACAAGTTAAAAAAAAGCAGATCAGTTGGTAGGATGGTTGGCAAGATGATGGTAATTATACTGATGATATGATGGCAACAATGCTATGGTGACTAGACGGTATATAATTGTAATAATAGTACAGTATATAGTCAATAATATGTAACAATAAATAAATAGTAACAACATAAAATAGAATAATTATAAATAATAATATGGGGAGACGGTGTATGCGTGGCTCTGACAATGGGCCGTTTGCATCATAACATTACTGTTTACCTTCATATTCTCTTCTGAATATGTCTAGCTAATTTGGTGTGCTGTCTGGCTGTTTGACTGCTCGCACTCAAAAAAAGAACTTGTTCCCAGAACGAAATAAAATTATGGAAATAATTTCCACTTAAATAAAATGCTTTAATTTAGCGAGAAACAGTTTTGTTGAGTGAACAAAATGTAAATATGTCGGGTCAACATGATGTATTTGCATTACTGTTAATTAATTACCAGGGGTCAGTCCAACTAGATTTGTAAGGGTAATTGTAACATAATAACATAATTTTCTTGGGCCATTTAAACATGTATGACATTATTAAGAGTTACTTTATTTAATAGGGTAGTTACAACTACTTTTTAAAATAGTGCAGTACATGAATTAATTGTGCTGAACCAACAAAACAAAGTTAGGTTGAAGTGGTTTAGCCTAAAAGATTACCTTTATCATATGAAAATGAACATAATAGTAATTATTCAGGAAATAAATCATTTTAAAACAGAGTATTATATTCAGCAATTTCATTAGGTTGTTTTAACATAAAGCATTCTAGTAAATTTTGAAGTGTTGCATTTTATGCTAAAACTACATGTTTTAAAACTGTTCAACCACAAAACATCATTTTATTTAGAAGAAGCTACATGTTAGACTAAGGAGAAGGTAACAGACACCCAGTTTGCTTTTTTGAGTGCATTAAAGACAAGCTTGTAATACACATTATCCTTTCCTTACCTTTCTGTTGTCTTGCTCTTTACAGGTCCATGGGGTCGTTGTATGGGCAGTGAGTGTGGACCAGGCGGCAGCCAGAGCAGGGCGGTATGGTGCGCCCACTCTGAAGGCTGGACCACCCTGCACACAAACTGCAACCAGACAGAACGGCCAGACAATCAGCAGACCTGCTTCAGAGTGTGCGACTGGCACAAAGATCTGTACGACTGGCAGCTAGGAGCCTGGAACCAGTGTGTCCCGGTGTCGATGCGCAGTGCTGGAGTGCAGCGGCCCACTGTGTGCACCCGGGGAGAGGAGGGCATCCAGACCCGCGAGGTGGGCTGTGTTCAGAAAGCCAATGGCAACCCAGCCGAGGATACAATATGTGAATATTTTGAGCCCAAACCACGCCTGGAGCAGGCCTGTCTTATCCCTTGTCCCCAGGACTGTGTGGTATCTGAGTTCAGCCCTTGGACTCACTGTTCTAAAACCTGTGGGATAGGCTTACAGAACCGGATCCGCTTTGTTCTGGCTGCGCCACTGTTTGGTGGGGCAGCTTGCCCAAACTTGACAGAATTTCAGACGTGCCAGCCAGGGGCCTGTGACGGACAGGAGAGCCTCTACAGCCTCAGGGTTGGACCCTGGGGTCACTGCTCGGTCCCGATGCCGAGGCAAGCCAGACAAGCTGACGAGCCACCCGGAGAGAGTGATAAACCATTAAAGGAAAGTGATAAACTTCCCAAAGAGGGTGACAAACAGCCGAGAGAGCGTGAAAAAACATCCAAAGGGGCTGACAAACAGTCCAGAGAAGGTTTTAAACTGTCCAGTGAGGGTGAGAAACAGGGCAAAGAGGGTGACAAACAGGGCAAAGAGGGCGACAAACAGCACAAAGAGGGTGACAAACAGCACAAAGAAGGAGACAAAGCATCCAAAGAGGGTGACAAACGGCCCAGAGATGGACGCAAACTATCCAGAGCCAACAGAAAACTGGTCAGGGCAAACCGGAAACCAGACAGGCCATCCCGACAGGCAGACAGGCCCAAACAACAGAAAAAGGCTAAAAACAAAGAGAAGAAAGACAAAATGAGAGAGAAAGCCCGGGAAAGGTTAGGGGAGAGGGGTAAAGTGAAGGATCCTGAGACCAGAGAACTCATTAAAAAAAAGAGGAACAGAAACCATCAGAACCGACCAGGAGGAAAGTTCTGGGACCTGCAGGTTGGCTACCAGACCAGAGAAGTCTCCTGTGTGCATAAGAGTGGGAATGTTGAAGCTCTCAGGTGAGATAAGTCAAATTAATTTCCCTTATGTATCATCTCACATGCTTGTTATCTATGATTATGTGTATCATTTTGAAGGTATACTCTCCTTTTTGGTTTGTCTTTAGTTTCTTCAGAGGCTAGTAAATTTGTTTCAGTGTTAAGATTTAGACAGTTTTATTAATCCTATAAGTTTCACAGTCTACATTCATGTAAAAAGAAACAAAAGAGCATTTAATATAATAGTGAGCATGAAGTGTTGAGTCATTACGGTCTGTGACTGTGTCAAGGAGACGTTTATTTCTAGAGCACCTTATACACAACCAAGGTTGACCAAAGTGCTTTACATAAATGAATAACAAAAAATCCAAAAGATACATAAATGAATAACAATAACGTCAAAGATAAAATTAAGAAAAAGACAATTTCATCTAGTAATATATGATATGAGATGTACAATACAACACACAGAAACAACTTTCTTTTCACACAGGTTCGAAAGCCTGGGAGAAAAAAAAATAGTTTAAACCCTTAATAGGGCACTCATTGAAATACTTGCAAATTCCAAATTTCCACCGTAGAGAATATTGGAGGATATTACATACAGCCAGAATGCGTAAAGAAAACATACGGACCCGGGGGAGGGGGGTAATATTTTGACAAATACATTTACAGAATTAAAGTGGCAAATCTACGAGAATTTATGAGATTCTTGAGGGGGTTTTTTCACTTTTTTCTCGTAAATCTGTGACTTTTTTCGCACAGATTTGCCACTTTAAATCTCTTAGATCTGCAACTTTTTTCTTGTAGATTTTCCTCTGTCCTCACTTTTTTCTTGAAATATTACAAATCCATGTGGTTCTACGACTTCACAGAGAGACGATATCCACTGAAGTTACCAAATACAGTTCTTCGCCCGATAAAGGGTTAAGAGAAGATTTAAAAATGTCCAAAGTCTCTAACGAGCGAATATGCAGCTGTAAACTGTCCCACAGCTTAGGGGCAGCAACTGCAAAAGATCGATTGCCTTTAGCTGCATTTAAGCGCATCCAGGTATGACTCATTTAGACCTCAGAGCTCTGGCCGGTCTATGAACATGTATGAGTTCAGCCAAATACGCTGGGGCTGTGTGTAGGTCTGAGCTTGTTGCAGCAAATAACCATTAATAGACCCAGGCCCTGTGGATATGAGCCTCTGCTGATAAACATAGTCCCAATAAACACATGAGGTTGTCCTAATACATTTATTGGACAACAGGATGAGAGGAGGAATGAATGTTTGAAAGTACCATGTGTATCATCATCAGCTTTTAATTGAACTGTACATTTTTCTTTCACAATGTACACATATGAAAGGAGAATATATGTATGAGGCCATTTATACAGGAGCAGGTCATATCAGTTGCAATGTTAATCTTTGAGTAACTCAATGACAGAATAAAACTAAACGTGTCTTTTGTCTCGTTTTAATGTTCTCCGCAAGCTAGTCTTCATACTCACTGTTACATGACATATCCTAAATATAACTTAAAGTGACTTAAGGTATAGTATTGTTAGGTACATCCTTTTCCACAGCAATGCATTTTTAAATCTCAAAATATTAAACATTGGAATTGAAATGTGGGAAATAAATATTAAAACATCATAGATAAATAAAACATAAATAAATAAACTACAATCAAAATAAATAAAATTCTCTCAGGCTCTGTTAACAGAAACTGCAAAATGTGAAATAAATATTATATTTTTATATATTATAAATAATATATAAACAGCTGTTTCTGAGATTTTTTGGCAATTCCTGCCTATCAAACATTTGCAGTATTACTGAAATAACACAAAAAGTCTGTGTCATAATGCGTCCCCTACTGGAGTGACGTGGCTCCTTTAAGAGGCAGGACAGTCAGTGCTAACAGGCTAACAGTTAGCTCTGTAGCAGTACAAGTGTGTATGTGCTTCAGTAGCAGCATGTGTTCAATTAGCGACCTCCGTTTGTTTACAACAAGCACCGGATGCTATGTGCACAGTTAGCGATGCCGGTTAATTTACGATCAGCGGCGGACACCATGTGTACAGTTAGCATGCCGGTTTGTTTACAATACAAGTGTTTTGAAACTTGTCTTTTGTCTAGTTTTAATGTTCTCTGCAAGCTAGTCTTTATACTCACTGTTACATGACATATCCTAAATATACACTACCGGTCAAAAGTTTTAGAACACCACAATTTTTCAATTCTTTATTGAAATTCAAGCAGTTCAATTCCAATGAACAGCTAGAATGGGTACAAAGGTAAGTGGTGAACTGCCAGAGGTAAATAAAAAAAGGTAAGGTTAACCAAAACTGAAAAAGAATGTACATTTCATAATTATACAAAAAGGCCTTTTTCAGGGAACAAGGAATGAAAAAAGCAGTTCTGCAGCAACGGAGGTTGATCAAGCCTTGAAAGTTGCTAAGTTGCTACCAATTCCTAAAGGTGTCCCAACTTTTCTTGATCACTTACAACCTACAAGTTGCTCCACATTTATGGGAACTTTCTGAAGAATATTTGATTTCCATTGTAGAAAGAATGCCACGAGTGTGTTCAGCTGTTCTATCTGTTTAGGTGGCTACTTCCATGAGTCAACAGTTTAGAATACATTTTCCTTTCTAAACTGATTCTATGATTTATTTTTTAACTTCAGTTGTTTATTTGTTACATGCATTAATTTCAGAGTACACTGAGACATTAAACTGCATCATTTTCAATAAAATTCTGGAAAAGTTGGAGTGTTCTAAAACTTTGACCAGTAGTGTAACTTAAAGTGGCTTAAGGTATTTTGTTTTGTCCTTTCAGCCTCTGCTCCCAGGAGTCGTTCCCAGTGACCTTCCAGGCCTGCGTCATGACCAAAGACTGTGATGTCACTGAATGGTCTGAATGGTCAACTTGCTCCAAGGAGTGTTATGACCCCAACGGGGTCAAGGGGGAGCGCACTCGCACCAGAAAAGTGAGCCAGTTCCCAATCAACGAAGGAGCAGATTGTCCTGAACTTGAGGAGAAGGAGCCCTGCAGCCCCCAGGGAGACAGAGTGCCACCCTGCATTGTGTAAGCACTGGATACTGAGAGAAGGAGTTATACAACTAAAGCACAAGCGTTGCTAGTTTCCTGAGTCAAGATGGATTGCTGTGGCTCAGTTGGTAGAGTTGGTTGGCCCCTAACCGAAGGTGGTTCGATCCCTGACCGTTGCAGCCTACATGTCGAAGTATCCTTGAGCAAGATACTGAACCCCAAATTGCTCCCGATGCTGCGTTCATCTGTGTGTGAATGAATTCCCGATGGTGGCAGGTGGCACTGTTTAGGGTAGCCTCTGCCACCAGTATGAATGTGTGTGTGAAAGGGTGAATGAGCGCAGTCTGTAGTGTAAAGCGCTTTGAGTGGTCGCAAAGCGACTAGAAAAGCGATATATAAGTGCAGGTCCATTACCATTATCTCTGCAAAGGAAAAGTGCTCACTAACACAGATTTAAACTAATTTCTGAGCAAAATGTGAGATAAATAGGCCTCTTGTGTACATAGAAAAAGTTTTAGAACATTGATTTCGGCTCATGAAAAATTGGAGCAAAAAAAGTGTTGCGTTTAATTGCTCAGTGTAAGTAAAAACTTTGGGAAGAGGTGGAAGGGGAGCCTTAAAAACACTAACTGTAGTCAGAGACACAGCTGGCTTCACATAGATCAACACCTTTAAGGATAAAACTAGAGGAACGTATCCCTCAACTGACTGAGCAAAAATAATCTCCTGAATAATCATTCTTATCTTTCTTAAAAGAGGAACCAGAGGGGCAGCATACATTTGTGATAAAATTACATCAAATCTAGATTCTATCAAAGCAAGGCATAATGAAAGCATAGGGACTCAAAAGAGGTGACATTTCCAAGACCTGATAGTCTATGTGGTGAAAATAATTAAAGATTGATTTGAGGAAAAAGCAACAATACCGCAACAATTGCTCAATCTATTGTTGCAGAATGACACACGCCTCACCATGGGGTCCCCAATGATAAGTGTGGAGGGGCCAGTGTCAACAAATCACGTAGCACAGCAGGAGGCGTAGGAGAAGTGAGAAAATATGGAATGCCACCAGTGGCCACTTAGGTCAGAGTGGGAGTCGGAGTGGTGCTCCTGCTTCTTTGTGTAATGTCACGGAGTGGGCTCCTCCAGATGGTGGATGACGGAGGCGTTTAGGTGTTTAGCCAGGGGACGGTGGAGTATGTATGTATATATATACATATATATCCCTTTATCAGGCAAAGAACTATATTTGGTAACTTCAGGTAATATTTTGAGAAAAAAGTTGCAAATTTTCTAGATTAAAGTGGCAAATCTACAAGAAAAAAAGTCGCAGATTTAAGAGATTTAAAGTGGCAAATCTGCGCGAAAAAAGGTGCGGATTTACAAGAAAAAAGTGGGGGAAAATCTGCTTTTTTCCCCCCAGATTCACCACTTTAAATCTCATAAATCTACGCATTTTTCTCTCGTAGATTTGCCACTTTTATCTCGTAGACTTTTTTCTCAAAATATTATTTTCGTATGTTTTTTTGTTTTTTTTACACATTCTGGCTGTATGTAATATCCTCCAATATTCTCTAGGGTTGAAATTTGGAATTTGCAAGTATTTCAATGAGTGTCCTATTAAGGGTTAAGGTGGTGAATCTGGGAGAAAAAAGTTGTTTTTTCCCCCTTTTTTCTCGTAAATCTGCGACTTTTTTTGCGCAGATTTGCCACTTTAAATCTCTTAAATCTGTGACGTTTTTTCTTGTAGATTTGCCACTTTAATCTAGTAAATTTGCAACTTTTTTTCCTCAAAATATTACCTGAAGTTACCAAATATAGTTCTTTGCCTGATAAAGGGTTAAACACACACAGACACACACACACACACACACACACACACACACACTCACAAGAAAATTGTTGTTATTGTTGTCTTGAATTGTATTTTTAGGAAACACAATAATGGACTGATATACTTAAATCAGACTAACTCTTCATGTGTCCACCTCTGTCCTCAGTTACAGCTGGAAGACTACAGAGTGGACAGAATGCAGAGTGGACATGCTGCTGAGTCAACAGGACCGTCGCCGTGGAAACCAGACCGGGTTGTGTGGAGGAGGGATTCAGACTCGGGAGGTCTATTGTGTCCAGACTAGCGCTGAAACACCACCCAACCTCAGCTCACTCAGGAGCAAAGAAGGTGACTAGCCCAGCATTCTTTCCTTTTTTCATCTCTTCAGTTTTTGTTATTGCTTTATTTGTTTTATTGTAAGATCGCTTTATTCACAATTTAACACCACATGTTTAGCTGACTTTATTTATTTAGGTTGTTGATTATACATTATTTATTGATTGATTTACCCTTTCTGTGTTGAAAACCACATGCAAGAGAATTTTTAAAAAGTACAGGGAAATTAAAATTAAATGAAAATCATTCTTGGGCCAAGATGTCTCAAGTCAATGCTTTTATATTTTCCTGCATTTGACTAAAAACTCATTAATGTTAAAATCAAACTAACATCTGAATTAAAGAATACAATATGAGTATGAAGTTGACATCACAAGATAATCACTTCATATTTAAATAGTACTATGCATCATGTAATTTGTCAAACTGAGGTTATGGTTGGGGAAAGATACAGGTCTCCTTTATGCTTTGAAGAAGTCAGTATTGACTTTAGGCAGAAAACAGCCCAATTTGCCTTTTTGAAATAAGAAATAAGTAATCTAACAAATAGCTATTACTTATCGCTATATGAATTGTAATAGATCGGGTGGTATAATTACTGTAAAAAAAAAAAACAAGACTGTGCCAAACATGTCTTTTGTCCCACCTCTACACTCGCTGCAGGTTTACTACACTGCAAAAAAAGAAAAGTTGGGTGAACTCAAAATTTCAAGGCAACAAACTTTGATACATTTTTTAGTTGGACAATTAAACTAAATATTTTAAGTTTTGTTTTTGAGTTTGCTCAAGTCTGAATCTCTCTGGCACGATTGTAACGCCGCTATGAAATGTCAGCTAATGTTGTGACCACAATTTTGAGTTAGCATTGATACGCTAATGGCTACTCTTGTAGCTGTCACAAGCAGCGCCGCTAGCATCAGTTAGCCGCTAGCATCAGTTAGCCGCTAGCTTCAGTTAGCCGCTAGCTTTCGCTAATGACCAAATTTCACAACAAAGAAATAAGAGTTAGCAGAACTATTGTCCCTTGTGAACCCCAACTTAAAGATATAACAACTCACAAACTTGTTTTTGAGCATACAACTGGCTTCATTTGTTGTGCTAACTTACATTAATACCCTAAATGTCAGTAATTTATATTTCCAAGTTTTAACAACTTAAATCACTGTTTTAGGCAAAAAAATACAAGTTGGCTTTTTTGCAGTGTATGTGCCAAAGTAGATACTTAAAGAGGTTTTCCCCTCATATTTAACCTAGGACTGAGCCATATGAATATGCAAATGTACATGCAGAAGCCATACAGAGGGGAAAGCTGATGAAATATGAGTTTTCACATAAATTAATAGCATTACTTAGCACATGTGCTGCAAGTAGCCTGGTAGCACACCCATGCTTATAGCACACACACAATAAATCTCAGTCCATCTGGCCAGGGAAAGTGAACTGGCATCTGCTGCTAGAAATTATTCAGATCAGATACTCACAACCAATTATGGTCTCTTATCCTTTAGTGTCAACATTCCACATTGTTCCACATGTTGCCAAAAGTGTTGAGTGTCACTTTCCACTATTTCCTTTGACATAATTTTGTCAACATATTTAATTATTCATGCAAGGGTGTTCCATGGAGCCTAACTGGCTGTGTTTGTTGTTGGGGAACCAGTTTAGGATGGAGTTAGCATGACAAATTATTTTGAAAAATTGGTAACGCTTTATATTAAGGTCCTTGTAATAACCATTAATTAACAAGTAATAAGGCATTGTTCTTGCTTTAGATCCCTTTAGCTGCAAAAATCATAGTTAACAGTTAACAACTGCATAGTTAACTTATAATAGGTGAACAATAAAGTATATTTTAATATCAATAAGCAAACAAAAGATTAATAAAGGCATGGCAAAGACATAATGGGTGGGTTATGGGTGTTTGTAATGCTATTATGAAGAATTATAAGATACTCATGAGGCTTTTATTAATGTTCTTATTATACATCTCTTATAGCCTGCTATTAGCTGTATTATAATGCCATTATTAACACTTATATAGGCTTATAAACACACAGTAATGTAAATAAGCATCTTGTAAGGACTCACAAGGGCCTTATGACTTGTCAATTAATGGTTATTACAAGGACCTTAATATAAAGCGTTATCGAAAATTTTGTAAAAAAAATAAATAAATCCCCTCTTCAAAAAAATATTTGTTTTAGCTATTTTAATTTACCAAAAAAGGAATCATATCGTCATTGGTTCTCCCTACTGGTTCTTGTATTTCAGTGTACTGCAATATACATAGTTGTGTTTCCAAGTAGCAAAAGAAATTGTAGGTATTGCATATCTCCAAAACCATAACCCTAACCCAAGGGCAGGACACAGACTTAGGTGGCAATCAGGTTTAAACAGTTTATTGGCAACCTGCAGCTAAAGGCAGGGAGGGCTAAAGGGGAATAGAGAAGAAGGGCTGAAGCGAGCCAGGCACAATGTGGCAGAGGGAGTGGAGGCAGGACTTCAGCTGCAGCAGGACAAGTGGGATGCAGATGGGCGGAGGTGACGGAGATCCAAAGGGTTGGTGATCCTGAGCACAATGGGAAATGTGTTAGGAGGCAGTTAGGTAACATGAAAAGTTAACAAAAACTGACACAGAAAAACGCTGGCAATGCCAGAGTAGCTGCCGGTGTACTCAGTAGTTTGGCAAACAATGAATAAAGAGCCAGGGTTCTTGTTCTGCAGCAGATAATTAAATGAGACACACATACAGACACATGAGTAAGGAGAAAACACAAGAGAAAGTGAGGATTAAGGCCTGATCATAACACACAATGGTGAGATTTATGCATGAGTTTTTTCATGTAGTTTCAGGTTTCTACCATTCAGCCGCTTCTGTACCAGAGTGATTCTGGCCTGCAGGCGATTTAAGACAGTTTTTCTGTTAGACGCTGTAATGTGAGAATTTTACCCTTGCCCAGTACTGAATAATTAATAGATGTCAAGCATCATGGTCAAGAGATGTTAAATTATCGAGCTAAGAATTTGACAGCTAGCTGCAGGAAAATCACTTCCTAGTCTGCTTTTTCCGACTTTGCCGAACTTCATAATTTACAATAAGACATGCTTTTGACTGTTTCAGATATGGTATTAGGGTATTTGGATATGATCTTGTGCACTGCTCCCAATGAGCATATAGACCTGTTTAACTGTGCTTAGGCTATTTGTATGTTCTTGTCTGCATTGTGAAACATCCTGGTATTTTTCTAACAGTGGTGTTATAAGTTGTATTGACCATCAGCTTAAGAGTTTCCACAGATGGCTGTGCCATATTCAACCCAGTTTTGCTCACATCTTCAGTTTTATGAAAATCGACATTGTTTCTGTAATAATGATTTGGATTGTAATTGATTTTCTTGCAATTTAGATTCATGGACTAATTGTGCTTGCATTGTTGTTTAACGATACATTGACATGCATTTCAGTTATGTAGTCTACAAGTCTGGGAGTATATATTAACCCTTTATTGGGCGAAGAACTATATTTGGTAACTTCAGTGGATATCAAAATGGGGTCCCCGTCTCTCTGTGAGGTCGTAGAACCATATGGATTTGTAATATTTAGAGAAAAAAGTTGCAAATTTACTAGATTAAAGTGGCAAATCTACAAGAAAAAAAGTTGCAGATCTAAGAGATTTAAAGTGATAAATCTGTGCGAAAAAAGTCACAGATTTACGAGAAAAAAGTGAAAAAAAACCCCCTCAAAAATCTCATTAATCTGCACAAATTTTTCTCGTAGATTTGCCACTTTAACCTCGTAAATTTATTTGTCAAAATATTACCCCCCTCCCCCGGGTCCGTATGTTTTTTTTTTTTTTTTTTACACATTCTGGCTGTATGTAATATCCTCCAATATTCTCTAGGGTGGAAATTTGGAATTTGCAAGTATTTCAATGAGTGCCCTATTAAGGGTTAATTAAAATTGTAGGCCTTTTGTAATAAGCTATGTGGACCCAAATGCACGACTCAAGAGGCAGGTTATCAGTGCAAACACAATCCTTTATTGATTACAGCTGGTGTAATGTGCAGGGGGGAGGGGTGGAGTGTATTTTCAGGATCCAACCGTGGCAGGTGAGGTTGGATCCTGCCAGCTCAGGTCAGGGAACAAAGTCTTTTGTTTGGTGTCTACCATGTGGTATTGGCGACGCCGCGTCAGCATGTAGAGATGGATCTTGTAGGTTAACTCACACGACTTGAGAAGCACAGGGTAGCAAGTGACAGGAGCATTAGCACACAAGCTAATTAACACCAGGAAGCACCAAAAACACAAGCGGAGAAAAGGTACGAGGAACTGCCACACTGGCTGATGAAAAGATCTGGCAATGAGTGAAGAGAAGACCGGGGGATTTATATTGATTGCTGGATTAGGAAACCTGGTCCTGCCTGGGAAACAAAGCCAAGCACGTGCACTCACACACACACACACACATAGAACAGACAGGGGAGGAGGCACAGGATCAGACAAACGGGCGTATCCCAAAGTCAGGCATCCTTCCTTGGTAGGACCCTTCCTTCAGAGTCCTTCTATCACTGGTATAACACACTCATAGAAACAGCCTTCAGTGTGCAGGTGTGTGTTATTGTGTAATTCAGCTATTCTCAACCTTGGGGTCGGGACCCCAATTGGGGTCGCGAGATGATTTCTGGGGGTCGCCAAATCATTTTGGAAGTCAGCTCTGTCTCCACTGTGTTAAAGTGTTCATGTGTTAATGTGTTTTAGTCTTTTTGATACAAAATGACCAAAAAAAGACACAAAATGACCAAAAAAGACACAAATTGACCACAAAATGATCAAAAAAAGACACAAAATGACCAAAAAAGACACAAATTGACCACAAAATAATCAAAAAAAGACACAATAAAAGACACAAAATGACCGAAAAAAGACACAAAATTACAAAAAACACACACAAAATGACCAAAAAAAAGACATTAAGTGACCAAAAAGAGTAAAACACATTAACACACGAACACTTTAACACATTGGAGACAGAGCTGACTTCCAAAATGATTTGGCGACCCCCAGAAATCATCTTGCGACACCAATTGGGGTCCCGACCCCAAGGTTGAGAATAGCTGCTCTGGAGGATCCTGGACACACACAGAGGATTTTTTCATTTATCACTGACAAGAATAGGTGCCACATGACCAATTAAAGAGGTTACTTCCACAGAAACACAGACACAAAAGAGTAACATAAAACATAAACTGAGAAAAGTGACAAGAATAAATATATGAAACATGAATGGAATACCCAGGAACCTTGCTGCATCATATTCAATTACTTTTTGAATCGCCTGCATTTTGTGTTTTTCTTTACATAAATGAAGCCATAACTACCATAATTGTGCACCAGAATCCAATGAATGAAGTCTTTGATGCTCAAAATGAACTACTTGATAGAATTATTAGAAAATAATCTGATATTAATGTAATGAAAAAAGCACCTAATCACAACACTTGACATATCAAGTGCTCTTGTGTTACGGTGGTACTCAAGGCCATGCCACATGTATGCATAGTTAAGCAACACTATTAAAGGATGCACCTTTGGCCAAGTGGAGGCAATTTGCATGTGAATGAGGCTTCGTCCTGTGGCACAGCGAGAATGATTCATCATCCTGACGACCTTGCAGAGAATCACAGCTGCTTGGATCTGAGGTCTACCGAGAATCAGCCATGGAAGACTGGTCTGCTGCGTGGGGGAAACAAAGAAAACAACTTTGTGGTTTCAAAGCTGCCTGGTTTTGAAATATTTGGGGTTTTAGGGCTGGGTGCTGTGAATAAAAGAGTAGAGTGTTGATTTATATTTTAAGGAGAAGTGATTTGAAATGATTTTCTGGGGTATATACAGTGGCGGTTGTTAGAAAAAATGCATGAGTAAACCTTGAAAATTGAATAATCTGACACCAACAGGAAGAAACCTCACCAATTATTTCTGCGCAGTCTTTGATGGGGAATGATGAGCAGGAGATGTCAAATTTCTCAGTTTTAACAAAAGTTTATTACAATACGTCAAAAAATGTGCATTATACAGAGATCTCCGGGTTCACTCTCCATGTCCCTGAATACAAACAGACGGGTTTCAGTTTGTGAAGTCTGAAACACGTCTCTCTCCCTGAATCCATTAAAATACTAATATTTGTTTACAAAACATGCTGGTCAATTTCTTCCAGGAAGTTCTGCCTTCTTCATCCGCTGATTCGCCAGTCTTCATCACTTATACATACAATCAATGCTGCCCAGAGCAAGGCCATGCTGACCTGCTAACAAACTTGTTATGATGAACATTTTGCCTTGTTATGTTGTACAGAGATATAACAAGAGCCCAAATATTCTTCAATGTCTACTTGTTATTTTAAAGTCTAAAAAATATAAGACAGACAATAATATTCTTTGTGATTATTGAATCTTAATTAGTTTAAGCAAATGGAATATATGTAATTAAAGTAATCACAGTTTCTAAATCAACATTAACACACAAGCATAATCATTGTATCAAAATCATATTGCCTGATTCATATAAATGCATAGAGATAGACATTATCAAGGTTTAGTGAATTACGCTTGCATAGTGACCTGTGATGACTGTTGGAGAAAAATCACAAAGACAAAAAAAGAGAGGAAGACAGTAACATTTCATCTCAAACAATGTAGACTATTCAAATTATTCTAACACAGTTCCAGACCAGTGTTACTGTGGGGGCCAAGCAGGGGCCAGTGTTTAATCAGAGGGGCACATTAAAAATCGTCAAAAATGATATTTAAGCATTCAAAACCTTTATTCTAGTGTATTTAAACATCTTATTTAAGTATATTTGGAAGATACAAATTCATTTAAATAATGAGACTATGTTGAGACCAACAATAACAATTATTTTTGTGCACAATTACTTTTTTTATATTCTGGAAGTGCAGGACAGTAATAATGATCTTATTTTATACATACACAAGCTTTTATTGAACAATTAAACTATGAAACAATGTACATATTCTGGGTTCCTTTTGTCTACAATGACGTATTGTTTGAACAAAAAACAGGTAAAAATTGTTCTGTCGTTCATCGTTTTTCATCATTTTATTATTAATTTGACACTGGGACCACAGCAGGGGCCAAGGGCTTCTTCACAGGGGCAGTGGCCCCTGGAGGCCCCTGTGTAGAACCACCACTTAGTATATAGGATTCTGAAGGATGTACAGTACATGCTTCTTCTGTGCAGCTTTTAAACTGAATAAAAATAAGAAACTATAATATTGGCGGCAGGTGGTGCAGAGGGACACACTCTTCTACCATTGTAGCAACCTGACTTCATTCCCTGACCATCATTCCTTTGTAAAATTGTGTTTGCGGCATTATCAATGGCACAAACTGTGGAATATGTTCTGGACATCAAATTGTCAAATTTCATGCTTAACCCTTTAATGCACAACATATGGACAACCCTTTTAATACACAACATGGGTTAAAAATGACTCATTCATCCAAATTTGACTTAAAATTAAATGACCTAATATTATAATAGTAATTTCTTTAAAATAGTTACTTTCCACACTCATATATTTCATATATTTAACATGTTTATGTATCATTTTGTCACACATATAGTTTATCTGGAAGGTATTCACAGCACTTCACATTTTTTTTATGTTTCAGCCTTATTCCAAAATGGATTAAATTCACTTTTCCTTAAAATTATGCACACAATACCCCATAATTAAATTTTTGACCCATGTTGTGCAGTAGAAGCATAGTGATACAAAAAGGGTTTTCATTCAAAAAGTAAGAAATGAAAACAAAAAAATAGGATGTATGATGATCAGAAACAAGTTGATTGAAGAAACCCTGGACTACTGAATGATGAAATTAATTTATTGCAAAGATATAGAAAATTAAAAACTCAGTCGGGTCACTTTAGACCCATGTTGTGCATCAAAGGGTTAATGTCTCTAGTTTTTCCGTTCTTTTTCATTTTTACTATAGCTGTGTTACATTTTGCTGTGATGAAAACAAGTTTCACTGCAATACATTATTCCAAAGCTTTTGTCTGTGTCTCCGTAGCTTTGCGACCAATGAACAGTGATCTGTGTCTGAGTATCCCCCCAAACACCACCCAGCTCTGCCACATCAGCTGTCCTGTGGAGTGTGAGGTGTCGTCATGGAGCGCCTGGGGACCCTGCACCTTTGAAAACTGCCAGGACGAGACGGCTAAAAAAGGTAAGAAGTCAGTGAGAATTATAATGTCTCTGTCATGATGGAGTTAATGGAGTTCAACAGCCATCTCACAATTAGGGCCTTGCTCTTCTAAAACTTGGCACCTGTTATTTTATACTGATGGATGGATTCATGTATGAATATTGAAATAGCCATTTTCATAAAAATAACCTTTACTTGGATCCAAAAACTAACAAACAAACAAAAACAAATGGATTAATAACAATTTTTTTTGTGTCCTACAACATCTATGAGAAAAAGATTACAAAATCACCAGCAAGGTAGAAAGTCACATTTACTCTACACAGCATTACAATTATCCATATATAACAGTCTACACAGCATTATAATTATCAACATAAAAATCTACACAGCATTATAATTATCCAAATATAACAATCCACACAGCATTATAATCATCCAAATATAACAATCTACACACCATTATAATTATCCATATATAAAAATCTACACAGCATTATAATTATCCAAATATAACAATCCACACAGCATTATAATCATCCAAATATAACAATCTACACACCATTATAATTATCCATATATAAAAATCTACACAGCATTATAATTATCCATATATAACAATCTACACAGCATTATAATTATCAATATAAAAATCCACACAGCATTGCAATTATCCATAAATTACAATCTACACAGCATTATAATTATCCATATATAACAATCTACACAGCATTATAATTATCCAAATATAACACATTCTACATGATGTACTTCCGGGATGTATCTTCTGTTGTGTCATGTTAGTATTAATCATTAAATATGGAATTAAGTTTTAGAAATAAAGTCCCGTGGCAGCCAAAGCGTCATCATCTCCTCTGTCTTTTTGTGGGCTGTTGTGTCAGGTCGTGGTGGTCCATCAGCAGAGTTGACACAGTCGCTGCTTCAGCCCTTAATTATCCCTGAAACAGCAGCGTCCGCCATGACTAATGCATATTGACTGTGCCTTAATGAAGCACCTTGTATGAAAGGGAGGGCTTCAAATTGTCCTCCATGCATCTTAATGATGGATCTGCTCCCACTTGTTAGTTTTCTCACTACTCTACTCCTGCTCTAGCAGTTGTTTGCTGTACGTACATAATAAAAGTGAACATAAACATGCACACACATCCTAAAGCAGGGGTCTCAAACTCAAATTACCTGGGGGCCGCTGGAGGCACTATCAAAATGAATCAAAATAGATCAAAATACACAGAATTACCAAAAAAGACACAAACTTATTTAAAAAGACACAAAATGACCCAAAAAAGACACAAAATTATAAAAAAGACACAAAATTACCAAAAAATACACAAAAATTATTTAAAAAGACACAAAATGACACAAAAAAGACACAAAATAACCAAAAAAAGACACAAAATTATAAAAAAACACACACAAAATGACCAAAAAATACACAGAATTACCAAAAAATACACAAAATGACCCCAAAAAGACACAAAATTACCAAAAAAGTAATTAAAGGGACCTTCTACACACAACAAGGTAAATTTACATTCATATAAAACTCACATTAAACTTTCATATCAAGGTGGTGCCACAAAATATCGTCACGAGGGCCGCAATTAGCCCGCGGACCGTGAGTTTGAGACCCATGTCCTAAAGTGTGTGAAAGCTGGCTCTCATTATCTGTGAAAATATAACTAAAACTGTATCATCCTGGCATCAAACCATGTATCTGCCTGCCTGTCAGAACATGGCTTACAACACATTAGTGTAATGTACACAGAGTGTTTGTTGAATGCTGCTTTGGACTGTTTGATCAACTGCATGCAGAGAAATACACACATTTCCACTGTAGTATCCAAACAAAGTTAAGGCTAATTGGGATTTTTGCAATATTGAGCGGAAGGATCATCTTCGTCTTTTATCAAAAGTGAAACCGTTTTTATCTTTTAACCTCTTTGAACAGATCGTGCACGCTTTTTTTTCCAAGTCGGCTGGACTACTGCAACGCTCTGTACCAGAACTAATAATTAATAATAATTAATTTTAATAATAATTATTTTATTGCTGATTGGTATATGGAAATGTTTTTTTTATTGTTGATTCTATGTACAGCACTTTGGAGACGTTTTTGTTGTTTAAATGTGCTATACAAATAAAGTGGATTGGATTGAAGGTAGCTACGGTTTACGTTGCATTAAAGTAAAAATAGTTTTATTTCAAGCATAAATACACATCAAATTGCGTTTTTCGTCATGAAAAGAATAAGATAACATTTTTTTTCTTCATATATATTTTTTTAATTTAATTTATAAAGAATCTCCATGAGGTCTTGATAAGATCACTTAAAATATTGTACTTGCTAGATGCCTGTTATGATTCATCTTAAAATGATGGGTCCATAATTCAGAGAAATCTTGATTTACCTTTTACCTTTACCCATCATCACCAGCCCTAACATAAGCTTATCAGGGACATGATAGGTCCTCACATACAGTGTGGCTATTATTAGTGTTGTCAATAACAATAAAGCCTCTACCTCTGACAGCAGCTGCCTATGCTGTTTTACTATCTTGCAGCCATGTAATTCATAAAATGTCCTTCATACACTGTAAAAAAAAATCTGTTTAATTTACGGTAAAATACCGGCAGCTGTGGTTGCCAGAACTTCACCGTAAGAAATACAGTGAGCGTATGTAAATGTAAATATCAGCAAAAAAACTGTAATTTATACTGAATAATCCCATTACTTTCAGGATAATTGTGTCATCATGGTATTTCTCCATTCATTTTACATGAAAATTGTTTATTTTTACAGCACAACTGTGTGTTTTCTACAGTTTATGACAGTAGAATTTAAAGTTTTATGCTATTCTTTGATTTACAGTAATTAAAAGTATCTACTACGGTCATGTACAATGTTCAATTTTACGACCTATTTCTGATGTAATTTGACAGTGTTTTACTGTAATTTCTACAAACATTTTTTTACAGTGTATATAGCAAGTGGTTGATGCCTGGTAGAATTGAATTCTCAGATAAAATCTCCATCAAGGGTTTAGACACATGGTGGTGCATGTCCTGCTGAACTGTCTGATTAAATACATTTTTCTGAAGGGGAATAAAGGAATTGGAAAATTGGGAAAGGATCCTACCATTTCCACCTAAATCCTGCAGGCACTCCAGGACTCTGCTGTCTTATCAGACTGGAGCAGGAGTGTGGATTAAGGGGTGGGTGACCTTGGCTGGACTGGAGATAAAACCCGTTCTTCCCAGGACCTGTGTCAAGGAATTCCATACCCTTGAGGAAACGGCACACACATTAGAACACCTCCATGCATTATGAGGGCATGGGGGGATGGGTTGAGGGACTCGGGCCGTGGGGGGTTGTTTTCATTTACTTCATTAGCTTCCTGTTGTTCCCGACAGGCTTCAAACTGAGGAAGAGAAAAATCGTCAATGAGCCAACAGGCGGGACGGGCAACTGCCCCCACCTGGTGGAGGCCATACCATGTGAAGACCCCAGCTGCTACGACTGGCTGGTGGTGAAACTGGAGGAGTGCATCCCTGATAATGAGAAGGAATGTGGACCAGGAATCCATATCCCACAAGTACAGTGTGTCAACAGTGATGGTGAGTAGACACAAATAAAACACATGTACAATGCCATTTTCTTTGGGTGATTATTAAGAGCTACAAAGAGACCTGGGGGAATCAGAGGGAGCTAAAATGACCTGGAGCAGAAACGAGAAAGGTACAGAAAGTATATTTTGAGCAGCAAGATGAAGAAGAATGCTCGAAAGAGGAGAAGACGAATAATAACACCTTTATTTTATTTATTTTTATTCATATAGCACCTTTAGAAACAGTGTTCACAATGAGCTTTGACAGAACAAGCATGAATAAAACTCAAAAATACAAATAAATAAAGGCAAAACCAATAACAATGAAGAAAAGAGTTTTTTTTAAAACCTATAAAAATAAAAATAGTCCTCTTTATCACATGTCTCTAATGTGAACTAAGGGGCATTTAGCAGCCAAAGAATAATTTGGTAGGCACCAAAATTAGCTACAATAAGAGATAATATTATTATAGTAGAAATTTATCTCACTTTTTTACTTAATCACTATCTAGATAATAATTTCCCTTTCAAATAAACTTATAATTTATATTATTCTTGTCTTCACTATTCAACACAATTAAGAAATACAAGGCTACAATGTCTCAGTCAAAGCAAACTGCAGTTACTGAAATTTTTATGATTATTTCTCTGAAATAAAGCAAAATTGAAATCTAAAACTTTGTCACAAGATAAAAAGGACATCAAGGAGTTTATTTTTAGTTAGAACTCAATTTCGACCAAAAATGTAGCAACTGCAGTTAGGCTTTGTAGTATAGAATAGTATAGTATAGTATAGTATAGAATAGTATAGTATAGTATAGTATAGTATAGTATAGTATAGTATAGTATAGTACTATGACAGCAGCTATTGGTGAAGCTTTGTCTGGAGCTGTAATTATGGCTATGACAGCAGCTATTGCTATTTCTGGTGCTGTAGGTAGCTAACGGTAGCTATGGAAACTGTCGCTAAATCTTTTGTTTTCAGCAAGTAGAGTATTCACCTGAGCAAAGAAAGTGTTGGAAAATCTAGACACTGCTGCCATGATTTGAGCGGCTGCTTCTAGCAGGTGTGACAGATTTGTTATCACCCATCCTCACCATGCTCAGACAGTGCAACCATATCAAGTTAAATGTAGACAGTGAAAAAATAAGAGCCATAGCCACAGCTGTAGCTAACACCATAGTCATAACAGCAAACACAAAATTTCTTAAATACAGTATACACTACTGGTCAAAAGTTTTAGAACACTCCAACTTTTCCAGAATTTTATTGAAAATGATGCAGTTTAATGTCTCAGTGTACTCTGAAATGAATGCATGTAACAAATAAACAATTGAAGTTAAAAAAATAAATCATAGAATCAGTTTAGAAAGGAAAATGTATTCTAAACTGTTGACTCATCGAAGTAGCCACCTTAACAGATAACAGATTCCCATAAATGTGGAGCAACTTGTAGGTTGTAAGTGATCAAGAAAAGTTGGGACACCTGTAGGAATTGGTAGCAACTTAGCAACTTTCAAGGCTTGATCAACCTCCGTTGCTGCAGAACTGCTTTAAGTTTTTAACCCATTTCTTGTTCCCTGAAAAAGGCCTTTTTGTATAATTATGAAATGTACATTCTTTTTCAGTTTTGGTTAACATTACCTTTTTTTATTTACCTCTGGCAGTTCACCACTTACCTTTGTACCCATTCTAGCTGTTCATTGGACTTAAACTGCTTGAATTTCAATAAAGAATTGAAAAATTGTGGTGTTCTAAAACTTTGAACCGGTAGTGTATATTTCCAAAAATAAAAGTTTGTTTGTTGGAAGGCGTTTGTAGGAAAAAACAACTAACATCATGTTTTCCCAGTTAGTATCAGTATCGACTGTGGTGTGGACACATTCTTTCAAGAGGAAATGTCCTACTATATTACTCACAACGCTCACATATCCATCGTATCATATTCATCATTCAGGATTGAATAAAGGAGATGTCAGTACGACCAGACTGCAGACTGCGGTTTGACTTGTCTTTTGTGTTTAATGATGAAAAGAAAATTGTCCCTTTGATTGCTTCAATTGCTTGCTGAGCTCAGTGTAAACTCATATCACTTTCAGCCTCTCAGATATTGGTGAGCAGGAGAGAAGGAAGGTGCTTTCTCTGAAACTCTTTGTTACTGCTAAGCTACAAGGCCACTTTTGATATTACTTTATTTTACACTGAAAATATATCATCTTCTAAAAGAGAAACATTTTGTTACTGCCTGGGAGGTAGTAATTCAGCCTCTTCCTGGCTTTTGCAATGTTGTAACAGCTGACAGGTAACTTATAGGACATCAGACCTTCATCCTAAATGAGTAGTGTCTCCTCATTTAGAAAGTGTGTTAAAATGTATTCAGTAATTAATGATTATTGGGGCACTCTTGCCTGAAGTTTGCATTAGTTCTGCCAATATAAAAACAGGCCACATGGACATTCAAGTCTGTGACTCACAAACAAAATACTGCAATTTATGAATTTATTTTTTAAACTATATCGATATATGCCATGGAACTTTACTTGGATCTGGAGGAGTTGCAGTGTATATCAATGGACAACTGAAAGTTATGTTGCATTCTTACAACCACTTGACAAATTTGAATTATACCTTAAATAGTTAATTTCTTCTCTGTTCCGATCGACAACACCAGTAAGCTTTGAACGCATCAGGGTAGCCAAGAGTCAGTGCTGTTATTTTCAGTTATCTAAACTAAGTATTTTTGCAGTTCTTTTATTGGATATATCCTGCTTTATAGTCATTTATGTATAAAGCAATACCGGGTGTCCTTTTGGATTCCCTGAATGGCCATTGATGGTCTTCACCTGGAAGAGAACAATTCTGAATGCTCAGTTGTAAGTTGGCAAAAAATACCTCTTGGTCTTTTTTCATTTTCATTTTGATTTTTTTTGTGAAGGCACAAATTTGGGAAAATGAAAACCTTTTGAATGACGGACATAATTTTGATCTGTGAAATTTTTCATACTGTTTGTTTTTTACTATGTTATTTTGAGTCTGTTGCTTGTTCTTTTTATATGAAATGTATGCTTTTGTCTTGGCTAGTGGTCTGAATCGCAATAGGAATATTCCTTAAAAAATAAAAAAATAATTTTTGTATCCTGGAAGGATACTTTTCATTGACGTATATGTACTGTACATGTGAAGTACTTTTTTAAAACCTATTTGGTCTACAAATACATTTTAAATTCCTTAAATCTCCTTGTGTCCATCCAGGTAAATATGTGGAGAGACAGCTTTGCCGTGATGCCATCCTGCCCATGCCAGCCATCTGTGAGGTGCCTTGCCCAAAGGACTGTGCCCTGAGCCCCTGGACCCCCTGGTCTCTCTGCTCCCACACCTGCTCTGGAAAAAGCACAGAGGGCAAGCAGACCAGAGCTCGCTCCATCCTCGCCTATAATGCAGGAGAAGGTAAGATCTTCCAAGTTCTGCAACAGGAGAACAAAGCAATGCAGGACCTCTAAATCAGTCAGAAACCAGTCAGTTGTTCTCATCTGATATGAACAAAGGTACCAAGAATAGTATCTGCTTTGACCAACCTACACTGCAAAAAAATAAAAGTGGGGTGAACTCAAAATTTTAAAGGCAACAAACTTCGATAAAATTTTAAGTTGGACAATTAAACTAAATATTTTAAGTTTTGTTTTTGAGTTTGCTCAACTCTGAATTTCTCTGGCACGATTGTAACGGCGATATGAATGTCAGCTAATGTTGCGACCACAATTTTGAGTTAGCATTGATACGCTAATGGCTACTCTTGTAGCTGTAACAAGTAGCGCCGTTAGCGTCAGTTAGCCGCTAGCGTCAGTTAGCCGCTAGCTTTCGCTAATGACCAAATTTCACAACATAGAAATACAAGTTAGCAGAACTATTGTCCCTTGTTGTGAACCCCAACTTAAAGATATAAGTAACAACAACTCACAAACTTGTTTTTGAGCAGACAACTGGCTTCCTTTGTTGTGCTAACTTGCATTATTGCCCTAAATGTCAGTAATTTATATTTACAAGTTTTACCAAATTAAATCACTGTTTTAGGCCAAAAAATACAAGTTGGCTTTTTTGCAGTGTATATTGGTCCAATACAACAATGATGCTAGTAGTGTCTTAAGCTTCAGTTTTTGGTGCATATCTCTTTGGCCTCTCCTCTTTAACCTCAGGTGAAATGTCAAAGTGAAATAAATTATTATATATATATATATGAATGATTGTGTCTTCCTCTACAGCAACTGCAAAGGTTGTGGCGTGGGTTACTGTGATGCAGGGTAAGCTTGACTGGAAGGATAACAAGCCTGCTGAAGCCAAAATCACTCTGTTTCTAATGTCATTGACACTTTAGTGTATGATATGTACTCTCCTTTAAACAAAATCACAAGGACTTTGCCTTTGCTTCTGTTCAAGGTCCCTCCCAGCTGTCGTTGGTCCATCCAATCTTTGGTACAGTCATATTTGATGTTCTTAGAGGACAGCAAGTGATTTTTGCCAATGTAGTTTGTAGTCTCCATGTGTTTAACTAGCGGGATTTAAAATTGTGTCTAGCTTGATGTAATCTATCCCCATTAATCTGCTGGCACAGCAAAATGCCATGCTTTGAGAATAGAAAAAACACTTTTACATAGTAGTGATAGAATTCAGTATTCCTTAGCATTAAGTGTTTCAAACCCTAAGGTTAAAATAGGGTATCTTATTGGTGCTGGAATGGTCCTAAAGTAAGTGCCTGTGGGTTAAAGCCCAACCCTCAAAGCTGCAAATCACACTGTGAAAACTGAGCCATTCTCACCAAACCTTGTTATGAGAAAACGGGAGGCTGCACATATGGTTAGCATCAGTTATCATTTTAACAGCTCTTGTTGTGTTTATTCCTGGACCACATTGCATGGCATGTTGTGTTTGGCAATTTACAATACCACAGCATCCATGCTGGAGTCAGGAGCTGGCTCATAGTCTACATAGAAGATTGCCATGTGAATGCAAATTCCTACTCCATTCCCCATACTGGGCTGAAGAAGGTTGTCTATGTATCTATATATGTTAGAATATGATGCAGACTGCATGTAATATTTATTAGCTTTTTCTACCATTTAGGTGGCAGACACTGCTGTGGTGTTGGATGTATGACAATCCACCGAGCAAGAAGCCAGACAGGCTGACAGCGCCAGACAGAGTAGCAAAATTTATATAGCTAATCTGCAGCCATTTAAACTGCACATTTTTCAAATACATGTTGACTTTGATTTGTGCCATTAATGTACTATTTAATTTACCAGAGCAGCATCAATGGTGTGTCCTTCTACGAGTTACCAAGCACCATGCCCGATAAATGATTGCACTAATGAAATCCAATTATACATTTTATAAATGACCCTTCGGAAGACATTACATCTGTACTGTTACATAAGGATCATGCACCAGTTTCTATGGTGGACATTCTTCGAGGGGATTCTCTTTTCCCCAGGATAATAGCTGCTGCAAATGACGAGGTCTCCTGTTGAAGATGACAGTGGCATGCAACATGAAGTGTTTCCCAATTTAGATCTTTATACAAGTTGCAAAACGTATAAATACATTTTATAACACTGGGCACTGGAAGCCAGTGCACCGTTGCATGTGTGTTGGTATGCAGTGGTATGCATTGCACTTGGATTCCTTGGTACGCTCACTCGGCAAAGTGATATTTTTTTCCTTGACTGTCCAAATGTTATCAAATGTTTGAATGGGTTGCCAGTGGTTATCATCTCATATATAAGGGCAAGCCTTCTCCACCGGCTGGTAGGCCAGTAGATAGGTGCCCAATGGATGGGCTGATAAAAGTGTATTGTTTAGCGCCACTCTCTGCTGGCCTTAGTGGTTATGAACAACTGCAAGGCGGAAGTGACTTTATGCAGCGAGAAGGCGACGGGGCAATCCAGGAACTAGAGTATAAAGCATGAACAGTTGCTCTTAGGGCCAGCGGGTCAAACAAACCAGGACCTTCACCCAGAAGGCGGTGGGGTCCCATATCAATTCAAACAAATATTGATTTTAGATGACCTACGTAACTACGTTACTTCCGGTGCTTGCATCATCCTTGTAACTCCTTCATTTCTAGCATTTACATCCATTTTTTTACTTAATAACCTATTGCATGACCGGTCTTTTGCCCTAACTTAGAGAAGTGGTTATGTAGTGTATTTGTATGGAAACTTCTGCCTTTTAATCCAACATTATCACTTTGTTTTCAGCAAGCAACCATTGGATAGGTCGATAACGACCTTCTGATGAAGCAGGACCCAACTCAGCTATTGTAATAGGCTGATTGCCGTTGATAACAGCCATTGAATCATCTGATAACATTTGAAACAGGTGGACTGTCAATGTGTACTCCTTGTTATGTCTTGCCTATTAGACATTAGACAATCAAAAACAACAACTGAAAACTTTTTTGTGTGGTTGGGTGGAGAAGTGTACTTTGCCATAAACAGCTTATGAGTTTCTACTAATTCAACAATTTTAGTCACCTTTTGAAATCAAAGCTTCACAAAGTACATACTGTTTATAGACAGTGATGCTAGGTTCAGGCTTATGTTGGTCGTCTCTTTACACATCTACACGCTCTTTTTGCATATCCAGACGTTCAGTCTGCAGCCTACTGGCAGTTTCCTTTAGCATCGGTTACATTCTGGTTGGTGATTTCCTAAGTTGTACCTGCATTATGAGAGATTCATAGATCTATATTCTGTTATGGGGCCAAAACACCCTTGGACAATTTTGTCTTACAGCTCTGGAAAGCCAAATACATCCCCGTGGACAAGATTACTTAAATCAAGTCTGGGACAATTCCAAATTAGAGCAGATTCAAGATTAAAACAAGATTGAGTATGAATTAGGTTAAATCTGGTTCAAGACCATGTTCAAATGAGGCCAAGATAAAGACAAGTGTTAGTGGGAGACAATAACCAGGTAAGAGAAATGTCTCAAAAACAAAACTTGAGTACTACAGACTTTTTTTAGGGTCCCTTCTTGTAGTAGTGTTGCTGTCAGCTTTGTTAATATCTGTAGTACAACTACGCCATTGATGCTTGTATGTGTTTCATGTGTTCAGGGGGAATCCAGTGTCCCAATATCACCGCCCTGCAGGAGGTGAGGAACTGCAATGACCATCCCTGCACTGTGTACCACTGGCAGACCGGCCCATGGGGACAATGCATAGAGGACTCCTCCATCTCTGCCACCAATACGTCTATGGGCCAAACACGCGGTGACGATGCCTCCTGCTCAGTAGGGATGCAGACACGCAAGGTTATCTGTGTCCGAGTCAATGTGGGCCAGGTTCCTCCGAAAAAGTAAGATTCTAAATAGCTTTTACAGGTTCAGGTGTGATTAAAGTTCATGAATGTGATCCCATCTCTGTTATACTCTCTTTCACCCCCAAAGGAACAACAAGGGTTGAACTAGCGTTGATTTTCAGTTTAAGAAGGTTAACCCACGTTGACCGGCTCGGCTACTTTACCCAGATAGAGAGGTGTGTCAGGTGTGGGTTGGATTTCAATGTGAATAGCATTCACACCAACAAGGTTGCTATCAGCTAGGGTGGGACAACTCACTTGTCACTGGTTGCAGCTATGAATAGGCAGTTGTATCCCATACTGTAAACAAATGATGCAATGGCTGCAAGAATGTTTTACAATGTTACAATGTACCCTAACCCTAACACAATCCACTAGTGCCATGGGATTATGTTTGAGTGATAGGTGCAGTCAGTCAGTATAGATGTACTTAGAAGGTTTTTTTTCTTGTCTCTTATTTAATATTCATTCCCCATTAACCAACAAGTGAAGATTTGAACAACATGAATATGTGACAAGACTCTGAGGTGCAGGAGTTGAGGAAAAAATGAAGGGACAGAGTAAAGGGCTGAGGCTGCTCATACCTGGTATTGAACATGCATCCCTGGTGATCAGATCAGCTCTGGATAGGATGTCTATTCACGTCTGGAATTGAAATTGGTTTTCACACGTCTTTAGTGACCACCTGTACAATATACATGGAGTAAAACGTGGTTAATAAGGGTGGTTGCAACATACAGGGATGTTGGCAGTAAAATCCTACATAAACATGAATTCTGGTACATTTTATGAACCTGAAACTAGATGGTCATGTCTACCGGCTGGCCTCTGCCAGGCAACATCGACATGCAGAGCTCAGAGAGCCGGGGAGGAGAGCAGGCGGGCAGGCCACAGTGTCAGATCTGTGATGACTGGCTTGGTTTGACTGACAAAACTGGGTTGAACCCTTCAAAAAAAGGGTTGAACTATGTGTCAGATAACTCTGGTCCAACTCTGGTCCTTGGTATCAAAGAGGTATTACATACAGTGTAACACAGGACTGTTCAACTGGTGTTAAAGGATACTATATCATATAATATGTTTCAGTAATGAGACTTCGATGCTCAAGTCAGAACAGGCTGGCTTGTGGGAGAGATTCTAGTCCATAAAACCAGGATGTGAAAACTGATCTTAACTGATGTTTTATTTATCCTTATTCCTTATTATTATTACACTTCACTTACAAAGTGTGAGGAGTTATTTTCAGTAAGAAATATCACAAGCTTGTGTTTGACTCAGAATTTGCTAGAATATTGCTCTGGCAGGCTTCTTCTCCAGTGGCAGCCACAAATTAAGCTTATGTGTTTTTGTATGTAAAGCCACTGACCCTGCCTGAAGTACACTAAAAATATGATTTCTCAGAAACAGAGATGATGTAATACATACAATAATACAATAAAATGTAATCAGAACAGTGTCATGAAATGATCCAGGAAATGTGTTGAATATAACATCTAAATATTTTTCAACTCTGAATTGACACTGCATGAGGAAAACTAATAACAAAACCAGCTGCTCATCACACATTCAAAGCCCTTTTACCTTTCAATAAAAACTCCTGACTGGGGAAACATTTTTTCAGTGAGTTTTCACAAAAAAAACAACACATTCTCCCCAAAATAATGCAAATTATTGGCTATTGTTACAATGTCAGGCTGAATGATTGAAGTAAAATAAAACGGCAACTTAGTCTTAGTCTCCTCTTCAGGCTTATCTTTTCCTGTTTTAGCAATGACAAAGCTGAAAGTGTAATCCTCATGCAGATGTAGGAATAGTTCTGCTGAATGCAGTCAAATCCACACAGCTTGACTCTTATTTGGTTGTGGACTTTGTTTGCACATGGCACATTATGCCGTTTAGTCTCCTGGTTAGTGTGTTGTTGCTGGTGTCTGGCAGAGGTGCTAGCTGATGAGCTGTTTTAAGCATCTGGGTCTGTTGGCCCCCTGAAGGCATCTGCTGGGAACATGAATTATCTATTTATTTATTCAACAGAATGGGAGCATTATTCTGGCAGCACAGCACTACGCATGCAACCCCCCCAGCCCCCCATGCTGTGTATGTAAATTAATCTCACATTTTATTCCTGCACTTACTCCTAACCCACTGTCACATGCTGAGCAGTGAGCCTGCAGCCTTGGGACACGTTCACATCAATGGAGAAAAGGGCACCTGCTTTCACCTGCAACACCAGCTGTGACCAGGATGTGAAGCCTGCCAGTAAACATAAATTTGCATTAGATAATTTTAACACATTAGCATGATAGCAAAAACAAAAAATATGTACGAGGGTATTAATTTTGTGTGGTTTAAATGTGGTTAAAACACAAGTTAATATAGTTCATTTTTTGAATGTGGGCACATGTAGCCTATCATGTTTTTGTGTGCACTAAGCCTCTTTTCTTGCAAAATGTTAATTGCTGATCAGCCATGAGAATTCTGACAAATAGATGGCATCGTTAATATTCTGTAGGGAAGGGATTTCAGGATAAGAGGAAGTGTTGGAAATGCAAACTTTGGCCTGTTAATGACATTATTTTCATAATATGATAATTTCCAAAGAGCATTGCTGGGTTCACACTGACATTTCCATTGTTTACATATACTGCATCTATATGTGTACCATATTCAAATTCACAAGGAGGCTGCAGCAAACACTTAAAACATGTAAAATAGCCTAACTTTGCATTAAAAATCGAAAAATGTAATTGCCTATCTTCACAACCATGTACTGCAGTTACAGTGTCACAAGAAGATCCACTGTTGAACTCTGGAGACTTTGTAAAATGGAGAGTTTCCAAGCATTGGAACCATTACCAGCATTGTTCCTTTGGCTCTGATCCAGCACACCTCCATTGGGTTTTCAAGGGTACTCTGTGTTTGTCTGAACATGTCAATGATGTACTTCCAGGTGCCCAGAGAGTCTGCGCCCAGACACCGTCAGGCCCTGTTTACTGCCATGCAAGAGAGACTGTATCATTACACCATACAGCGACTGGAGCCCCTGCACTTCAACATGTCAAGCAGGTAGCTGTGTCTCTTTGTTGCCTCAGTTACACACTGTGAGGCCTTGCAGGGTGTCACACAGGGAAAATGCACCAGTGTCAAGAGAAGGAAATTCTTTAAAGATTGTATGATTGTGTTTCGTCATGAATGAACCCAAATGTTGTCATTATTATACCAACACCAAAATAAAAATAATAATCTCATCATGCATACTGGGACAGAATACAAAACATTTCAATTCCATTTGGATTCGGACATGAATACACAGCATGCTTCATTTCAATCCAGACTTTTCTTCCTCTCTGTAGCAGAAAATACTTCTTGACTAAAAATAATGAAGCGAGGCCTTTCCTTTCATGATCAGACGATCTTTAGTGAAAAATAAAGAAAAGAGAAAAAAACATACAGCGTGTGCGTTCATGCCGTGGCTCCACATTTCTTGCTAACACAACAAACTCTGACGTAACCACGTATGTTACGTCTGCATTTGGGAAATGAAGTCTTTTTAATGTAACTCCAAATCAATTAAATGAAATGTCTCTTTCTAATCACATTACACACATGAACTGTTTTTAATAATATTACTGTTAACTTATATTTCACCTGTATTGACTTATTTATTCTTTTACTCAGACAAATAAATTCTCAACACTCTCCAGTAGATGCAAACGAGGCTTTGTAATGTGTAGAGCCACCGATCATACCTGAAGTACACTAAAAACATTATTTATCAGAAACAGAGATCAAGTAATTAACCAGTTACCATTCAATTTCCTTTTTTTTGGAGAATTGTTGGTTGTGTTTAGGGGGAGATAGCAGGTCAACAATAAATGCAATACAATAAACAATAAATGCATCATCTGAAAGCTGTGAACCTGAAGTAAATTTGATGCGTGTCAAGTTGTTCTGGTCAAAAATATCTAATAAATTGACTTATATTAATATTATGAACCCCTTATACACCTGAATAGCTTTAAATAAATAAATATATCCCTTTGAAGTCCAGTCCATGGTCAACTATGTCCCATAAGTTGTTGCAACAATTTGGGTTGATACAATTTCTTACGCACAGTTGCTGCTAAATTATGCAATTTTATTCCAATATGATCACATATCTGTCTTTAGAATGTTCCATCATAGAATGTTCTTACACACTGATGCTCTTTTCTATCAAAGCAAGTATAGCAACACTGACAGGATTGTTGGCATTTCTGAATATTGGCAACGTCCAACATTAGTAAACAGGAGAGGAGGTTTTGAGATCCATAGGAAAGATGCAACTGGAGCAATATTTCAAGCTGTCACTCTCAAGACTGGCCATTAGAGATGTGTGTTACATCTTTCAACCTCGGTCACAGCTATGAGATTCTGCAATTTGCAAACAAAACTTTAAGTACTAAAGTTAATACTAAGTATTACATTTACATTTAGAGTATCTGTAACACTTTACAATAACATCTAAGTGATGTTTATAGGTGGTTTATAAACCAATTATTAACCATTTACAAAGTGCTATACAAATTTAATCTTGAAATGTTTTCAACCAATTTCTTAAAGGTATATTAATAATTTCAAAATCATTAACATACTTAATATGGTGTTAAAATGTTATAATCAGTGCAACTAAAACTATAAATAAACAAATCCATTATAATTTAATTGTTTGTTAATGGTAAAGTAACTATAAACTTACATTAATATACCATCTATTTGTCATTTATAAATGATGTAGTTAGTTAAACATTAATAAATTATGTATTTACCATTCTAAATGGCCTATATACGATTTATAAATGATGAATAAACCTTAATAAACTATCTGTTAACCATTTATAAATGATGGTTATTGTAAAGTGTTACCAGAGTATCTATATGATTTTTCTTCTCTCTTTGCTTAGGTCGTAACACCAAGAAGAAGCAGTACAGGAAACGTATTATTATCCAGTTACCAGCCAACGGGGGACAGGACTGTCCTGACGTGTTGACCCAGGAGAGAGAGTGTGAGGCTCCATCTGTCTGTCAAGGATACAGGTAACTGGTCCTGTTCAACAAAAAACAAATGCATGTGTCACAAATTCATAACCTCCTAGTTGTATATGCCATCATCAGTTATGGGAAATTTTAGACGGTTATGATATCTTTCAGTTTGTCAAAATAACTATAGAAGTTTATGCAAACTGGTGCCAAATGGCCAGTTACACAAATCTGGAAAAATGACTCACTAACCCAAATGTTTTTAATTTTGTACTTGGAATTATTCAGCCCTAACCACAATTGACATACCATCATTCAAAAGCAGGCTTAAGCCAGCACAAAATGGGGCAGGTGGGTGGGGGGCAGATGGGGTTCAGGTTATGTTGCTAAAGTTGAGATCTTGGAATTTTTTTTAAACAACCAAAAAAATACAACCAAACATTATCCCCATGTCTTACACTGCTAATATGGTCTCCAGAGGATGGACACTAGATTTTGTTCGTCTGAATTTTTAGCTAAAATAATGGTTGATATTTGTCAAGTAAATAAAAAAAAAAGAGTTAGTAAATTAGTTAGTTAGTTAGGTTTTGCACCCTTTTGATTATGGTCTGGATTATTATCAACTATCTGTGTTCCTGTAGGGGGATTTTATTATCAAGCAAAAATACACCTAATGTCAAGACACCTCTGATTCTAACACCTCTTCTTTTTTAGATGGAAAACCCACAAATGGCGGCGATGTCAGCTGGTTCCATGGTCAGTGCGTCAAGACAGTCCTGGAGCTCAGGAGACCTGTGGGCCGGGCCTGCAGGTTAGGGGTGAGGACAAGCACACAGACAACTGCAAAGATGACATAAAATTTCACACTTTATTTAGATCTCCATATGAACACATTAGTTTAACCCTTTATAAGGCAAATAACTATATTTGGTAACTTCAGGTAATATTTCGAGAAAAAAATTGCAAATTCACTTGATTAAAGTGGCAAATCTACAGGAAAAAAGAGAGAAAAAAGCAACTTTTTTCCCCCCCAGATTCACCACTTTAAATCTCAAATCTGCGCTTTTTTTCTCGTAGATTTGCCACTTCAATCTCGTAAACTTTTTTCTCAAAATATTATTTTTACACATTCTGGCTGTATGTAATATCCTCCAATATTCTCTAGGGTTGAAATTTGGAATTTGCAAGTATTTCAATGAGTGCCTTATTAAGGGTTAAAGTGGTGAATCTGGAAGAAAAAAGTTGCTTTTTTCCCACTTTTTTCTCGTAAATCTACAACTTTTTTTGCACAGATTTGCCACTTTAAATCTCTTAAATCTGTGTCTTTTTTTCTTGTACATTTGCCACTTTAATCTAGTAAATTTGCAACTTTTCCCTCGAAAGATTACCTGAAGTTACCAAATATAGTTCTTTGCCTGATAAAGGGTTAACGGAGCACAAAGAACAGCTAAACCAAAAGTTCACAAGATAGAGCTAAGATAGAGCGCTAACCCTAACCACTGATCAGGTCCTTTCATCCACATGCTGTCTTTGCAAGAGCATGGAATAGTGAAGTTGGCATTAAATCAGTATCCTGAGGGCTATGAATGTTGCAGTTTAGGTGTAACAGAGCCTCAAATATCATCTTTTCAACTATCCAATGCTAATATACTGAAGTACAGGTTTACTCTTCAGAATGTTTGGTTATTTATTTCAGTAGAGAACATCAGAACAAAACATCTATTATTCTACAGGGCTGAGCATAGCACGGCTACCTGTGGAGTGAGAACAGAGGCAGTTGACTTGTTATGAGCGCATACACTGACACAAAGACAGAGACTATTATCTGATGGAATCTGATCAAATGATGAGCATCCTGCTCCTCCATCTTAGGAAGCTCTTGTCATTATGTTCCATTACCTGTAATAGTATACTAGTGCTGGAGAGAAGCAATTCAATACAAGCCTTTTTCTATTCACCATCTCACTCAATATAACGTTTGGAAGGCAATAGTCATTTCAGCCCTTTACAGCCCTTACTTCCAGTATGTGTCTGGGTCCAGTAAATGTCTTAAATGGGTATAAGAGAGAAAGACAGAAATACTGATGTAATGACTTGTATTGTATCTCCGTTTTCCTTATTCCTAAAATTGAGCCCGCTAGTCATCCGGAAGAAAAAAACAACGGAGTTCGCCGGTGGGACCTCTGAATAATAACTGTATTGTAGAGATCGCTTTTGTAAACGTTGTATTTAATGAAGTAGCCTCCTTGTCAGTTCTGTCTTTTAGAAAAAAACAGAATAATGTCTAAAAGCTGCTTGGTGGTCAAATGCTTTACCAACAACAATGTGTTTTTTTAAATCTGACAAACCGAAAAACTTTTAAGAGGACAAAAGTTGATATTGGCTAACATTAGTTTGCTCACATAGCTAACATTGGCTTGCTAACAAATAGCTAACATTAGCCTACTAACAGCCAACAGGGGAATGGGAATGTTCATATGCTGATCTTCCTAAAAAATAATTTGTCTGCAAGCTCATTCTGTTAAAAAAATAAATAAATTGTAAAAAAATCATATTGAATCTGTAGTTGCGTGTATCAGTTACATCCCTAGTGATTATTCTACGCATCAATTACCAGAAGCAACAGCAGCAGATGCTTCAATCACACACATTTTCTTTATAAAATGTTAATATTCAAGTCTCCATCCTCATTAACTATTCACTCCTTTCCCTCTGTAGCTGTTTCATGTCGGAAGCAGGATGGTGGGCAGGCAGACATTGAAGCATGTCTTAAGTTCGCCGGCTCGATGCCGCGTCTCACATACCACTGCCAGGTACCGTGCCAGGAAGACTGTCAACTGAGCAGCTGGTCCAAGTTCTCTTCATGTACAGCTGATTGCGTGGGCGTCAGGACCCGCAAGAGGATGCTAATTGGTACGTGACAGGCTTTAGTTTCAAGCAGCCTTCTAAATTACATCCATCTTTAGAGTAAGATAATTGGCTATAAAAAAGTTTTTGAATTTGAACCTTTTTTTTATGTGTAAAGTTGACTGAGTTAACTTTGTTTTTGTTTCCTTTTTTTCAGGGAAGAGCAAAAAGCGTGACCAATGTAAAAACCACCAGATGTATCCCCTGAGTGAGACTCAGTACTGCCCATGCAACAAATACAATGCCCAGCCTGTGGGCAACTGGTCGGACTGTGTCCTACCTGAGGGTGGCCGGGTGGAGGGTCAGCTGGGCATGAAGGTCCAAGGTGACATCAAGGAGTGCGGACAAGGATATCGCTACCAGGCCATGGTATGCTATGACCAGGACAATCGCATCGTGGAAACTTCTCGCTGCAACAGCCATGGTGAGTTCTCCATTCTCACATAACCAACTAACATTAATTCTACCCCTTCCTCATTTTTTAGAAATGTTATTTTTAAGTGGCTGAAATTGTTTAATTATCTCTTTCACCATTGCTATCATTAAATATCAATCAGAGAGAGAGAGAGAGAGAGAGAGAGAGAGAGAGAGAGAGATTTTCCTTCTCAAAAATCAATAAAATTGGCATGAAAATAAAAATATTAATCTCTAGGTTCTGCTTTCTTATAAACAATCCTGTATGAACCTGAGACTCTGTGTAACAGCTGATCTGTGTAGATATGCTATACATAGAAAATGAATAACTATCAGTTCCTGATAATCCAGTGGACCTCGTGCATAAATGCGCACAGCCTCTTCCTCAGTTTGGTGCCTGACCAATGGTCCAGTAGTCCCTGAAATACTGTTATATGCGTACACGCGTTACAGGCGTTAACACGTGTGTTATTGTCCTGAAGCCAACTCTTCAGATGCCTTAACGTGTGCATGTGTAGACCGAAATAACCGAAACCGAAACCGAAACTGTCTCATCGGTCTCTCTTGGTGATACATGGATTGCTTTAATTGTGAAGCGAAGCAGCTGTTAAACTCAAAATTCGTCATCATAAAGTAAATAATTATTTGTACATTGAGAGGAGCGTGCGCACAGGCGTCCGCTACGTTTGCTTGTGGCACAGCACGAATGACCCATCCATATTTGATTTCCACAAACAGTACACAGCGTGTGTCTGTACGCTCATGTAGAATTGTACTTAACAGTCGTGCGGGTCTTCATGTCACATATTTGAGGCGTAGTTCACCCGTCACGATGCTACGTGACGCTTGTCTGTCCATTGAAAACGAATGTAATTTACACGTGCACGTTGGTTTGATGTCATCGCATAGGCGCTGTACACGCGTTTTAGTATATTTTGCTGTCATAAAATGCCCCTCATAAACACGCATGCACACACACTATTGATTAAATTATTAATCTGAGTTCAAAACTTTAGTTTAGTATGGTTTCTGGGACTAAGACACTAAGACAATTCAAAAAAAAATGTGTTTTTATTATGTTTGGATATGTAAGTTTGTTTGGTTGTGATTGCTTACAGGGTACATTGAGGAGGCTTGCATCATACCCTGTCCGTCTGACTGCAAACTGAGTGAATGGTCCAACTGGTCACGCTGCAGCAAGTCATGCGGCAGTGGGGTCAAAGTTCGCTCGAAGTGGCTCAGAGAAAAGCCTTACAATGGTGGAAGACCATGTCCTAAACTTGACCATGTCAACCAGGTGAGAGGGATCTCTCTTTAAAACTATGTGATTCATTTTTCAACAAAAGATTTACATTTAAATGCTTGTCTTTGTGATGTGGATGTTTCTCATTATCTATCATGAAAAATTAGAGAGTTATTTTAGTATAACTTTATATTTATACTTATGTTTAATTCCTGACTATAATAATCTGTTTTTTTTCTTTTCTGTTATTCATTTCTCCTCTTTGATGAATGCATTCCATCCATAGGCTCAGGTAAGCACTGTTGCAGATTTTTTTGCAGTCTTTTTGTAGCAATCACTTTGGAACTCTTCACTTGAAATAGTGTTTTTCTCCTATTTAATCAAACTGTTATGGAAAAATAATGAATAACTATCTAACTTAGATAGGATAATATGATGAATTATTGTTATAACGTTTGAAGGACACACAAAATTCAACACTTTATTTGTTGCTTAACCGCACATTTCTTGTACAGAATGAGACAGGTTGCTCTGATGTTTGTGTGTCAGGTGTATGAGGTGGTGCCGTGCCTCAGTGACTGTGGGCAATATGTCTGGGTGGCCGAACCCTGGAGTGTGTGGAAGGTCAGCAATGTGGACCTAAAGGATAACTGTGGTGAAGGTGTTCAAACCAGAAAAGTCAGGTAAGTCAGTCAGACAGTTTAGTAGGAGAACCTGAAGATATTTATTTCAGGAGCTCCACACTGTGTGTCAAGGTTTTCTTGTCATAAATGTACAGTAATCATTGTGTTTTGGTTAGAAGCCTATTAAACCTTTGACTTAGATTTATAAGAGCTTAGCACGTTATGACTGAAGTACAGTATGTGATGGCCATTCCCATCCTTAAATATGTCTCATAAATTGTTGCAGCTTTTGTTACACAGATTAAGTGGTAAATTTGACAACTCTGACCCCTCAAGATTTGGTGAAAATTGTCAAGTATACTTTCAAAATACCAAATTAATACAACAAGAACCATAGAAAATGTAATTTGGTATTAAAAACATCAGACAATTTGGATATTTTATTCAAGAGTTGCATTTTTCTGTGACTGGATGGTGAGCACTGTGGTTGGAAACTATACTGAGAAATCTATACGTCCTGTGAATGCCCTAGGTCTCAAGTTTGTTGATGTTTTATAAGGTTGCTTGGGACAAACATCATCACACATTAATACACATTAGGATTGATATCTGAATTTATGAATAGATATTGGAAAATTAAAATGAATATCTATTTTGAATCAATCTTTTAAACCCGACCCTATCAATGGCCACTAGCTTTTGGAATTGAGATTAGGGCCAATATTTTCAAAAAATAAAGTAAATTATAATCTCTGTCAATGTCCCCTTTTCTTCTCCTTCTGGGATGTCCAGTTTTTATGTTGCTCACAGTTTTTAATCTCAGCTAATCTGTTGTTAGCTTTGGGCTGTTTATCATTGAAAATATTTTTACTACCAAAGGGTCAGGGGGCTGCAGAAAAAGTTTGGGAACCACTGGGTTATGGGTGTTGTGGATATGGACTAACCCTTACCTAAACCCCTATGTGTCCAGATGTATGCTGAACACTATTGACGGACCTTCTGAGCAGGTGGAGGACTACCTGTGTGATCCAGAGGAGATGCCTCTGGGAGCTCGCAACAGCCGCCTACCCTGCCCAGAGGATTGTGTGTTGTCAGACTGGGCAGCCTGGAGCCCGTGTCCTCTGGTATAAATGACATTTTACTTTTTCTGTCTGTGGTTTGTATTCACATATGAAGTAAATACTCAACAGTCAATATTTAAGGGCAATTTTGACTTCATACGGAACAGTTGAGAGATGTCAGAAAACATAATGTCTCTGTCCAATATGGCTATGGACTGTCTAGTTAGTTAATAAAGTAATAAATTGCTGGTTTACTGCATAACATACATGCTCTATATTGTTTTTGTGGTTTGAATGTATGTTTAGTAGCATTCCTGGCTGAATGGCGGTCGACTCTTTAACTGATAGTTCACTGGATTTATTTAAAATCGCTCCATGAAAATAAAAATAAGACATTCCTTGGTCACCTTGTGAATCACCGTAAGAGCTACCAGGTGGAAAACAATAACAAACATTAGCATTAGCACTTGAGCAAACAAATATAGCCAATAATATATATGACGGAAGAAAATAAACTTTAACAAACCTTGTGCCCCTGTCAGGCACTATAGAAGCCTTTTTGATACTTTATATCAACTTTATTTGAATTACAACGCACACGTTATTATTTACTGTTCATTTTTAATCTTACTGTTCCACCTGTTATTTCCTGTCACTACCTTTCAAAATAAAAGCACCCGTTTCACACTGGATGGTGCCTTTTTAAAATAAAAACAACACAACCATAGACTGTATAGCTCACAACATGTAAAACACCTAGAAAATTACAAACATGAAGCTATATAATAAAAAAACATAGGAAAAAAAATAGGAAGGTAATTTACAGTTGTGTTTAAAATAATTGGAAAAGTGATATAGGGATTGGAGTATATTTACTACTTTTTACTGCTGTATTTCATTTACTCCACATTAATCATCATAATATGTATTCTTACCAGTAGCAGCTCAAAACTAGATAATTTACTGTATTTTATAAAGCGATTAAATTCATTTTTAGCAGAATTAAGTTCAGAGTATTGGTCCGGCCCTTTGCAGCCTTCGCAGTGTCTCATGTGGCCCCTTGGGAAAATACATTGCCCACCCCTGGTCTAATTTTACTGGAGATAAAGACATGAGCAAAGGTTATTTGCTAATTACAGGCACATACATTGCAACAGTATGGCTGAATAAGTCATGACCCTTTCCTCTACTCCTTAGCCATGCAGTGGGAACAGTACTCGAGAGAGGAGTGCTTACCCACTCCGCAAGCCTGGAGAGAAGAAGGAGTGTCCTCCAACTACAGAGACAGAGCTCTGCAAACACAACGGCAACTGCTTCCACTACTATTACAACATCACTGGTGAGAAAAGAGCATCAACTATGTCGAAGGCAGCAGAGCTTACAGTGCAACATTATGTCATAATTTTGAGCTGGATTGCATTAGATGCATTTTTAATGTGCAAGATGCTGTTTGACTATGTGAGTTGTTTGTGCTGATGAAACATCTCTCTGCAGATTGGAGTACCTGCCAGCTCAGTGAAAGAGCAGTGTGCGGAAATGGTATCAAAACCCGCATGTTGGACTGTGTGCGAAGTGACGGCAAATCTGTAGACCTCAAGTTCTGCAAAGAGGTGACTTGTGTAGCACTTCCTGTTTGTTTGTTTATTACAAAGAGAAAACACGGAGTAAATAAAATCCTCTCTTCTCATGCAGCTGGGCCTGGAGAGGAAGTGGCAGATGAATGCTTCCTGTGTTGTGGATTGTCCCGTCAACTGCCAGCTGTCTGATTGGTCACCATGGTCTGAGTGCACCCATACCTGTGGGCTGGCAGGTATGTGTGCAGTTCTATCCAGTGTACTGTTTCTATGGCAAAGTAACCAAGTGCTTGGTCTTGGTGAGGCTGAGATGTCCCAGAAAAAAATTAAATTGTAAATGGACCTTTTATCCAAAGAGCTTTACACTACACACTATGCTCATTCACCCGTTAGCACCCACATTCATACTGGTGGCAGAGGCTACCAGGGCACACTGGTGCCACCTGCCACCATTGGGAATTCATTCACACACCAGTGAATGCAGCATCGGGAGCCATTTGGGGTTCAGTATCTTGCCCAAGGATACTTTGACATGTAGGCTGCCATGGTCTGGAATCGAACCAACAACATTCCGGTCAGTGGGTGACCGCTATACCAACCGAGCCACAGTCGCCCTTATAGCCACTCTGTAATGACCTTAACCCTTAATAGGGCACTCATTGAAATACTTGCAAATTCCAAATTTCTACCCTAGAGAATATTGGAGGATATTACATACTGCCAGAATGTGTAAAAAAAAAACATACGAAAATAATATTTTGAGAAAAAAGTTTACGAGATTAAAGTGGCAAATCTACAAGAAAAATATGCGCAGATTTATGAGATTTAAAGTGGTGAATCTGGGAGAAAAAAGTTGCTTTTTTCACACTTTTTGTCATAAATCTGCGACTTTTTTTCACACAGATTTGCCACTTTAAATCTCTTTTTTTTCTTGTAGATTTTCCACTTTAATCTAGTAAATTTGCAACTTTTTTCTCGAAATATTACCTGACTCTAACTACCAAATATAGTTCTTTGCCTGATAAAGGGTTAAACAGCTCCAGGGAAAATCATTTAATGAAAAAGAAGCCAACACAGAAACCATTAAAATGCTCAAAACAATGACAATTTCAACAGTTCCATGACTTTAGTCTACAGAGGACCATTGTGTGATATGTTTGACATTGGAGAAAAACTTAATTTGTTGTGAGATGTAGTTGAAAGCCCTCGACCAACTTTATACAGAACTGTCAAGTTACTTTAAGGTCATGGTGTCATGCTATAGCTTATTATTGATGTTCGAGTGATCTCTGCCCTATTTAAAACTGTTGGACACAGACTCAAACTTTCCTTCAATCTGATTGTTTGTGGTATATAAGACGATAACAGCTTGCCTCCATCCGTTGCATTTGTCTCTTCCTATCTGTGTTCTGTGCAGACAGAAAGGTGCTTCTTGGTTCATGCATATTCAATGACTAATCCAAAGTATGCATAGGTTTAGGAGCCATATTTGGTAATATTTTGACAAACTTGACCCTTCACATTAGCATAATGTTAAAGCATGTATACCATTGCTGAGAGAAGGTCTGGCAGAACTGGCTTTGACACTGAACTGTGATACACAATTGATTGTTAATTTTGTTCTCCTCGTGAGTCATTCTATAAAAGCAACTTGCAACTTGCAATCCAACATCAGCAATTTCCACAACAAACAAACAAAAAATATTCTGTTACAAAAACCTATAAACGCATTTATAATCTATAATGATACATTAGAGAAGTACTGTATGTGTCTTTATAACTTGCTAAATTAATGGTAGTTATAATGTGCTGAGTAATCCAGGACTCAGATTCTTCTGTCAAACAGTTTTGTCACTTTGTTGTTGAGATTTAAAGCATTAGGAGTTTATAATATATTATGTCCACCACTTACAAAGCTTCAAAATCGTGAAGAAAATCTTGTTATAAGTTGTCATGCATGATAATAAACATTTACAAGAGTGTGATAAAGTCTGTTCCCAAGGACTTTGTTCAAAATAAAAGCACTGGAGGCTGAGATATCCTGACGTTTTGTACCCATGTATAGGTCAACCTTAATAAACACTACATTTCTCATTATCCAACCAATGGCATATTTTTAGTAGACCCTGGCCTGCCTCATAATTATCCATATGCTTTAAATCCCTCACTTTCATTGTTCTTCATTTGTATTGCAGAATTTCTGTTAAAACAGTTTCAAAGCCCCAAACTGAACCACAATAAACCTCGTAGCATTATCGTCTCAGACTTGACATTGCACAGTTTTAACTGGCTGAATGCTACTTGATCTTGAGTAAGATCAGTTAAGCCCCTTTTAAGATGTTTTGATACTTCAGTAACACCAACATTAAAGAAATCAATATTACCACAAGATCCATTTACAAGCTGTTCTGTAGCATTCAGTCATATCATATCTCCATCAGAAGCTGTAGTTTGCCCAGTTGCCAAAATAGTAGATGTTCAAAATATATTTTTGTGTGCTTCAAACACGTCCTATTCATGTTAGCTTTAAAGCAGAGGTTCAAAGGAAAACCTGTAAAATCTAATATATACCACAGGTTTTAAATACAGATTACTGTGAAACTAGATAAACTAGAAGAGCGCTGCCAAGGCATGCCCTATATATATGTTTTTTTTTTTTTCAATGTGGGAACTTTTTCGAAATATTTTGACACCATATGAATGCAGCAAAATCTTTTTTAAAAAAAGAGGAAAAAAAGTGAAAGATATTTTGTGTATCTGCCCCTTTATTGGGTTCTTCTCCAAATGGGATGGGTTGTTAGCCCATGCTTCATGTTTCTACAAAGTTTCATTAAAATCTGTTTGTTGTTTTTCCGTAATTCTGCTGACAAACTGAGCTGAAAAATGACCTTCTTGACAGAGGTAATAACACAATTTTCATCATAGCTTATTGTAAAAAATGGATATTATTTGATTACATTTCAATTAAATTTGAACACTTCAATCAACTAGCACTCACTCTAACCTAGCATAGTGCTTTCATAGCTGTGGGTGATCTATCAAAGCTGTCGGTCGGCAGTGATCAGCTCTCAGTATTCTACATCACCTACTGGTACAGAAGAAACCAGAAACCCTTTATGATGTGAGAAAAAATGGTTTTATAGCCCTCAACTAACTGAGTGAGGGATAATAATATCCTCGTGTGTAATTCCATAGGATCAGGCCATTGATTGGCAGTCCATTTCAAGTGTGTGCTCTGGGGCTCAGGGAGCACTCACAGCTCTTAAGAAGAGCAGCATCCCAAAGCAACAAGAGCAAATAGTAGATATGAAACCAATACAGCCTTCGCTACTGTGATAATCTTATCTGTGCCTAGACGGGAAGGATTTTGTTCCTTGTATGGAGAAAAAGCAAGTTAGAGGGCAAGTTAGAAGGAATAGAGGGCCTCCTTGCTTGTCCTAGCAGTGTTTGCTTTAACCTTCAGGCTGGCTGCAAGGACATATGTTCCTGGCAGAATAATTTATGTTCCTGAGCCAGGAATAGCAATGAGCCTGATTTGTGATTTCAAGCAAATTATCATACCTGGAAGCAGCAAGGTGCTGTTATAAATCACATAACTACCTCTGTTGAGCTTGTGTGCATAGATAATCATGGCATTGTGTGTATTCCTGACAAACACTGTAACAGCTGGCATAGGCCTTCTTTTGCCCAGCAGCTCTCACTGCCACCCACAACTCAACTCCAAATACTGCCATGGCCAACTGCAGCAAACCACTCAAGCATGAAAATTATAATGATGGGTGATGTTCTGGCAATTTTGTGGATTGCACTAAGTTAATGGGTGAGCTGGCCAAACACAAAGCACCCAATACTCTGTTCAGCAAGTTTTATTAGCACATTCGTATTCCATACACCGCACAATCCCGAATGGCTCTTTTACAGTACAACAAAGCCCCATACACCGCTCGACTTATGACTGTTGCACTTTTCAGCATTGGCTCTTCAGCAAGACTCAATGCGACCCTGTACATCAGCCATTCTCAACCTTGGGGTCCCGACCCCAATTGGGGTCTCAAGATTATTTCTGGGGATCGGCAAATCATTTTTGAAAAAATAAATGCACAATATGAATATTAAATCACATAATTTCAGACAGGAAGATGTTTTAGTTGTTGTCTGCTTCATTATTTGTTCAAAATTTGTCATATCAACTGAGTTTGTATGAGATGAAATGCAAGATGCTGTTCAGTGAGCACAGCGGAAAAAATAAACAAACAAAAAGAAAAAAAACTGACGCTTTGTTGCTTTACCGCAGCTGCAGTTTGCTAGCAGCTAGCTATAACTGATGCTGGAAAAATGGAGTGATGGCTGCGAAGAAAAGCTCCAGACTTGGGTCAGCAGCAGCAGGGGTTCCAAGGACTACCACCAGAAAGCCTAACGGGAGGCTAGGCTAGGCTAGGCTAGGCTCCGTAAATATCAGCCCGACTTCTTGAAGTATGGCTTTTCCTGCATGACAAAAAACAACACAGAATATCCACAGTGTGTCATTTGCTCTGAAGTGCTGGCAAACGAAATCTTGAAACCAGTAAAACTGAAGAGACAAGAGGGGGTGGGGGGTCGCGGACAACATGCATGTTAAATTGGGGGTCGCGAGTCAAAAAGGTTAAGAACCACTGCTGTACATCACATCAGGACAGACCCCACTTATCTACACGTTCCCCTCTCACATGGTGCTATCAGAGTTAAGTTCACAGTTTGAGTTCCCACAAGGCCTTGCGTCTTGAATATCAAGTAGGTCACCGCATACTTCATGTCCCACCGTGACCGGAAACACCAAGTTTCCTTCACACTTATGACTGGTTTCTGTCAACATAAGGCACTAGCATCTTCTGCACTTTGTAAGGGACACATTGTACAACAGGTTCACTGGTCAGTTAAATAAGATCGTTCTCTGGATCCTTCACACTTAAAGTGAATGATCTCACTCAGTGTAACTGTCTAACCTCACATGGGGATAATAAAGTATTACAAAAACATTCTCTTCTACTAAATGAGATCAAAACAGTTTGATACAAAAAATGAATTCAAACAAACAATAATTAAAGCGTGCATGTACTGTGGGTAGTGAAACGCGAGGGGTAAGTGATACTGAGCATGCTAGGCACGTAGCCAGTGGTCTTATGACATGTTGGGACATGATGTTCATGGGTAATGTAATGTGTAATGGGAAATGTTTCTTGGCAGAAAACAGACCGATCTGGCAACAGACGTCTCATCATTTCTGCAGCCTGCTGACTCAAACAGATGCAGGGTTATTTTCTTCATTCATCACCAGCCAAATTGGCTAGTAACTTTACAAATGTTAGCCCCCAAAGTTCATTTTTACCTGCATTTGGCAGTTAGTGGTTGTCACTTCAAAGCCCTGATTGTTAGTATGATATGACAGGAAATGTTCATTTTGCTGAATTTAACATGTGAACAAGAGTGATTTCACTCTCAATGGGGCTTTCTGTAACTGTTCTTAGTGACTAACTAAGTCTTTTTTTCTTCTTTTATTAATGCTGGCCATGATTTCAATACCTGCTTTGATTTGAGAATCCACTACACTGCAAAAAAAGAAAAGTTGGGTCAACTCAAAATTTTAAGGCAACAAACTTCGATAAAATTTTAAGTTGGACAATTAAACCAAATATTTTAGGTTTTGTTTTTGAGTTTGCTCAACTCTGAATTTCTCTTGCACGATTGTAACGCCGCTATGAAATGTCAGCTAATGTTGCGACCACAATTTTGAGTTAGCATTGATACGCTAATGGCTACTCTTGTAGCTGTAACAAGCAGCGCCGCTAGCATCAGTTAGCTGCTAGCTTTCGCTAATGACCAAATTTCACAACAAAGAAATAAGAGTTAGCAGAACTATTGTCCCTTGTTGTGAACCCCAACTTAAAGATATAAGTAACAACAACTCACAAACTTGTTTTTGAGCAGACAACTGTCTTCCTTTGTTGTGTTAACTGTGTTAACATTATTGCCCTAAATGTCAGTAATTTATATTTCCAAGTTTTACCAAATTAAATCACTGTTTTAGGCCAAAAATACAAGTTGGCTTTTTTGCAGTGTATAGCTCTAATTGAGAACGGTCAAGATGTCACCTTTACAGACAATATAGTTTTCAAAATGATGTGACTCTTCCACACTCTTCTAGCTGCTCTGACCTGACTGTCTTCCTCACCTTGGGTCATTGTCCTCATGAATATTCTTTTGTCATCTCTTCATCTGCTGCCTTGCAGGCAAGCTGTGGAGGAAGCGGGTAGTGACCCAGGCTCCTCAGGGTGATGGGAGGCCCTGTCCGTCCCAGATGGAGCAGTGGAAGCCGTGCCTGGTGAAGCCCTGCTACAGCTGGAGATACAGCGCCTGGTCTGACTGCAAGTCTGAGGTCAGTCGGCTTCCATCCTACTGTCGGTCACAAGCCTCCATCAAGTTTGGCCAATATTGTCCAAGCAGCTTCATCACAATATTGAGACAGTTATAATTTTCCCTTCATCGGGTCATTATGTAGAATTAATGAAGACATTTGACAGGAATGCAAATCGTCATTTATGACTGAACACAGGCTGTTAGCATCAATAATGTAACAATGTAATAATATAGCCACTAATAGAAATGAAAGAAAAAAGTAATTTGTTATTTTAAAACACTCAACAGCTCCTAAGGACTGCAGGTCATCATAAATTGACAATGTTCCTACCCTTAAGAGTACTCTCCAGATTGAGCATTGCACTCTTATAACAGATTCAAGTTAATAATTTATCAAATTTGATGCATTAGATCCAGAGATATAATTTTTTTTTATTCCTTCCATTTTTCTTTCCTGTCAAAACCTGACCCACTATGCAACTCCACTTGATTCACTCCACTGTACAGATTCGAGTGGTTTAGGATAGTAACGGCTAATGTAGCCTGGAGCCTCTAGCTTCAAGCAGAGATGAGGAGCGGGCTACAGAAGTCTGGTAAGCTTACTTCTTTCTAACTCCACATTCTTAGATTTGCTTCATTTTCAAACTTGTAGTGTTCAGACCCAACTGACACCGACTCAAGTGACATTACTTGAGGACATTTAACAGACTTCACACAGCCCCCCTGAAGATACAAAAGGCTTTTACAAACTTTTTCACATATGTACTATCAAACAGACTTTCTTGTGTAAAATCAGGGGAGGTCCCATTAAAATCTAAACTATCTCTCTAGAATATAATATACCGGTATTCATGATGAAACAAGAAAAAAATCAACGGAGTTCAACAAACCTCAGCTAAACTGCTTCATCAGGACTGTGTTAATATGGTGTGATCACTGTGATTGACTGCTGGCAACCAAAAAATGTTATCCCTTCCTTTTCAAACTAGTGAGAACAACACAGATGAAAGCACAAAAGGAGAAATATATCATGTGAAACAAGCACAACTGGTATAACTTTGGGGGAATGTTGTGTTTATATAGGACCCCATCACTGATAGTAAGAAATAAAGAACTCGGTTTTCTTGCATATTCATTCATTCATATTGTGCATTAATTTGCTCTATGGTGAACTTTGAGATGAACGTTTACCAATTGCAAAATCTGGCAACTAATACTAATTCATGTAATGCTTTCTGACTCCTCCCTTTTCACATTCTTTTTCTCTCCCTGCTCTATAACAATACAATTTAAAAAAAAGTTGGGATGCTGAAAAAAGGCATACTAACATTTAATTATTTTTTTTTAATACATACACTCATTTTAATGGGGTAAATTATATAATTTATATATGTATATTATATACATAATGTCCCAACCAAGTTTTTAGGAATTGAGGTTTATAGTTCATATTGTCTCTTATTTATTCTGTTTAACATATGTTTATTTGTCCATGCCTAAAGCATATGCTGCTGGACATTTCAGCTGTCTGGTTTTTTTCTTGCTTAGAGTTTTCACAATGAACATCAGCAAATCATGAGACCATAGTAGTTCTTTTGTTTTTTTTGTTGTTTCTAGCCAAAAATCAATTCATTAGGGCAATGAAGTCCCATCTGAATTTAGTGTAAACAGCTATCCAGCTCCTCATGATAGCAAAGGCTGCATGAGTTGAATACATATAAAGGTGTTCTTGGCCCATACATAAAATGTTTTTCTGTTCCATCAGGGGGCGAGATGTGGAGAAGGCCTACGCTTCAGGAATGTGTCGTGTTTTGTATCAGATGGTTCAGGTCAGCAGGACAGCAGTCTGGTGGATGATGAGCTGTGTGGAGATCTTGAGCCCTCAGTGGACGGAGACACACACATTGTCCTGCAGGAACCCTGCACTGTTCCCTGCCCAGGTAAGGAAATAATACAGGAGGACCCAAAGTAGTGAAATGTCTTGTGAAAAAAAGTTTCCAGGTATAACCCCTGCAATATTCTAACACCAAAGAATAAATGAGCGAGATTGAGTCCGATCTATTAAAAAAAAAAACACAAGCTGTAGTGGCAAATTAAGACAGCTCAAAGCCCCAAGGTCAGATGATGCTGTACACCAAAATATTCCCCGAACTCTAAGACTCAAAAATGATAGAATCAAAGAAGTAGCAGGAGATTCGTTCAGAGGTTCATGCAACAGAGTTTTATTCTTGCAAAGTTCAAGAGATTAAAACTCAATGAGTTCCCTGGTTGCAACCACAAGAGACTCAATAAACAGTGTTAGAACATCAGTTTATATGTCATAAAATCTTCCTTTTTCTCCTTCTCTCATTGGTGGGTTCTCCCCTCTACCAATATGTATCCTTGTAAACATGAGATATGGTTTACACCCATTAGGTGATCATACTACTGTGGGTTTTTTTTTTGTTAAAGTGGGGTGGGGGCTAAATCTGTATCTTCATAAACATGAGGTGTGGTGTGTACTGATTAGGTGATCATTCTACTGTGTTTTCTTTGTTTGAGGCTATCAGGTGATGGCTGGGTTCATTTTGCTTGTTTTCATCTGTGGAGGATTGAAATATCTGTTGGTATCAGCATTTTTACCTTCCATGTTACCTTATATGGGCACTAAGACTTCCTGTGTTTTGTTCCTAATACTAGATGAGAGTTGGGTTCATTTTTCTTTAAGAATAATCACACTTTTAATTATTATAACCTTCAAAAACATAATTTTACAAGTTTTTCAACACATATCAAGAATTTACCTTTACTCTGACATTTCTTCTGTCTCCAGTCTGGTCATCAGAGTGATTGCTCACTGTATCTCACGATACAGCTCTCAGTATGACACACACTCATTTAGCTCAACACAAGTCAAGAATGTCATCACTGCTTATGGCAGTCACTCACAACAGTTTCTCACAACAAAGCCCAGCCCAAGTACACATCAGATTGGGAGTTATTTAGGGCTTCAACCCTCACCACCCACACTTTAACCTCTAGCACATTTACACTCTGCCACTTGGATAATTGCAATGTGTCATGTCATCATGTGTTTGCACTGTGATGTAATTAGCACAATATAATTTGTGAATTGGATCATATGACAGAGCAGATAGTGGTGGCAAGTGCATGAGTCTCCCCTTTACAGACATGCCCACTAGATGCTAATCTCCCAGGTTTGTGTGTTTGTGTTATTTTTATTCACTTTATTTTAATATTTCTGCATAGTGGGGTCCATAAACCGTCTTGGAATTGCATTAATTGGATATCACTAGAAATCTGAGACATTTGGGGATTCAATTGTTATCATATGTAATGAAGAGACTATTGTTTTTAAACTTGACCTTACTGGAATAAATAACTTGTTTTGAAATGTAGGACAATCACAGCCTTGTGAAACGTTATAACTACAGTCAAGGGCCTTCAGAGGATGTATGGCTTTTCTAGGTATTTTGATAATACAGAATACTTCATGTGTAGTTCTTCTTAATATGAACCATATTTACATTTATAGATTGTGGCATCCTCTAATGATGTCGTTCATAGTAATTATTAATGACGCCAAGGCGGAAGTGATGTTAAAGAGTGAGAAACAAAAGGGGAAGCAAGGATATTAATATAAAGCATGAAAAGGGAGTCTCTCTCACCCCTAGTTTCTGTGAATTTAAATCAAATCAAATCAAATCAAATTTTATTTATATAGCGCTTTTCATACATATAAATGCAACACAAAGTGCTTTACAAAAAATAGGAATGAAAACAGACAATAAAAATTACAAATCCCACCCCTCCCATCCCCACATACACATCTGTATGTACACATACATGCACACACGCACATAGACACGCACGCACACAAACACACACTCAGACTCATACACAGCACATATTGATTGACAAGGTGGAGACATGGCAAGGCAAAACCACTGACCTCGGTTTAGGGCAAAAAACCTTCTGCTGCGGACAGAGAGCGGGAGAGTGAAGCTCATAGACAGACCGGGAGCTTTGATCAATAAACATGCGGTGAATTAGTTCAAAAGACATACAGAACAATATTTGTGGGATTTAAACAGCAGAAAACGCTTCACCAAACGCGACGGAAAACGCGTCCGGTGGGGATTGCACAATAGAAAGTGAAGGGGCCGCTCACATCTCACTCCCAGTGAGCATTGGCAGTTAGACTTTATTTTATTTTCTTGTTAAGATGGTTTGTAGCCTAAAAACAGACAATGTAGGATGTATAATTGTCCCCTTGTTACTCTGTGTGACTGTCTGCATCCAAGAAACTAAACTGTGCAGTGCAGGGAATGACTCTGATTTGCTCACGGAGGCGCTTGAACAGACAGTTAGTTTACGGAACGCTAGATCTGTTTGGAAAAAAGTTTGGATACAGAGCGTCTATAAACAGAATGATACATTTTAAATATCGCTCGATCACGTCAATTTGATCGTAGGGAGCCAAAATCATGATTGTGATTATTATTCAATTAATTGTGCAGCCCTAAGTCTACCCCAGTGAGAAATAAACCACAGACGTAGGACACAAAGCCCAGATTTAACCATTAAGTTACACACCTAGCTGCAAAGCCTGCTTCGTAATACAGTAATACAAGGCCCTGGTTCAACATTTAATCTATAGTTCTCTGTGTGTGTGTGTGTATGTGTGTGTGTGTGTGTGTGTCTTGCCCTCCTGGACAATTTAGTGATCTTGTTCTCAGATCAATTACTTGAGTGAGTACAAAGGCATGTAGTGTTATCATAACTAAGAGCCATAAAACACTGTACAGATCCCAGATGTATTATTCCTCTTGACTACCCGATGAAAGGATTGAAGTAGAGGTTCCCATGTAAACCTGACCTGACTCTAATTACCCTGAGGATTTAATTCCATCTGAAGGTAATCTCTATGCTCTATCTTGACCTGCAATTTTGCTTTCTGGGTTAAGTCCATCTTTACTGGCCACAGGTCTCTGCTCTGTTTGGAGACAAAGCTTGATGCCATGGGAGTTGGACACAATATGTAGCAGGGTGTCAAACATAGGACCTGTGAGTTATATTATGAAATACCCTATTTCTATTTGTACACTGGTAATAGGAGTAAGAGGCCCTGTGCTGCATAAGCTATTACAGATCCTGCATGTTTACCTCCAGGCTATGACACAACACAGAGGTTAATGGGAAATCAGTGTGCTTGGTGTATTTGATTTGTTCACTGCACCCCTCAGCGCTCAAGGAATATAAAATTGCCGAAAAATATGAGAACTTGCTAGGACAACCAAAAAACAAGGAAGATTAAATGAATTGTTGGCAGCAGTCTGTTTTTAGCCGTAGCTGAGAGATCAAAGATACATAGTGAAAGCTATGCACCCTGGAACATGCACAGATAGACCTCAAAGGGATCATCAGCACCTAACCTTATGCCTACTAGAGAATAAGAACCCTTTTCCTGAGATGTCTAAAGGAATGGATACATTCCTGTTTGTCTACAACCTTTCTTACCCATCAGATATATTGACTAAATCAAACCAGCAGCTCAGGAGTACAGCCACTCTGCTCTCTCTCCTTCCGTAGTTACGAGCACTGTGTGGGCACTGAGCCTTTCTATAGTGAAGAACATGCAAGTTTTTCATTTGTTTTTGTCTTGAACTATTAATATTATGACCCCTTTTTCTCTTTATTCTTTAAATATTAGCCTACAACTTTATTACTTCTCAGTAACAACACAGCTTTATATAATATGTTTCAAATGTGCAGAAAGTTTTGAACATGAGCAGAACTCTTGTTGAAATGCATATGAGCTATCACATTTCATTGAAACAATGAAAATATATTAATTTGTCATTGATGTTAATATGTGTTTATAATAAATACATACGTATATACATTTAAAGAAGCCCCTGCCCCGACAACATACATCGGTCGGGCCACTTGGGTCTGGTATTTGGCCCCTGGACTGAATTTAGTTTGCCACCCCTGAGTGACATTCCCTTATCATACAAAAACTACTCTGCTTTACAAAGTCTAACTGCAGTAACTACATTTTTGGTTGAAATTGAGTTATAACTAAAAAATGAACTCCTTGATGTCTGTTTGTCTTTTGACAAAGTTTTAGATTTCAATTTTGCTTTATTTCAGAGAAATAATGATGTAAAAATCAGTAACTACAAAATCCAGAAAAAAGATAAAAATATAAATTATATATATATATATATATATATATATATATATATATATATATATGTATATATAATATACACAAATCTTTGAATAGAGTTGTTAAACACTTTTAAATACACTAACAACAAAAATCAATTGAATTGAATGTTAATTTTCTGAAAACAAAATACAAACGCTGATAGAAGACTACAACATTGTAGTTACTGCACTCTGTTTATGCATTAATATTAGAACCCCATTATAGCAATGCAAAACCAGAGTGCAATAACTACATTTTTGGGGTCAAAGGTCAAATATTTGTCATGATTTTTGAGCATAAAAATGTAATCATCAAAACATGTAGAAATAGGTGTCATACAGCTTACCTACCAATAACCAATTTGACTGGCCTGTTAAAAACGTGAAAAAACTTTAAAGCAGTTTTTCTCAGTTTTCCCCCTTGTGTAGTTAAATGGTGGATAAACACATTTAATTTTAGATAAATTCTTCACAGTAAAAGTCCCCGTTCATTGAAGCTCTTCACCTAATATTTCACTGTGCATTCTGCTTGTGGTTGTCCTCTCCGCAGTGGAAGTAGACTTACTTTTACTGAAGAAAAGCCACCAACAAAGCTCTGCTCACTGTGTGATGTGCCATGACTCATACACAGCTGAAAGCAAACATGAAACAGCATAATAAAGCAAGACACAGGAGAGAAACTGAACTTCAAATGAGAGACTCAGTTACTAGCAGCTGAACGCAAAGACTTACTGGCCATGGTTGGCGAGAAGCTCAAGGAACGCTTTAACACCCTAGAGCAGGGATGGGCAACTGGAGGCCCGGGGGCCGCATACGGCCCGCACCCTCCCTTGAAGTGGCCCTCAGTACAACTACATGCATTTGAGCATGAAATCTGTATAAAAAGTGCAGTGCAAAAATGCACAAAATTACCTCTTGCAATTAATGTTGGTCTGCTGTTCTTGCACTGAAAAAAAAAGAAATCACAGTAAGTGGTTATTTTTTATTTGCTTCAAACCTTTTGTATTCCTATTTATACTGTTACACATGCATTTGAGCATGAAATACGTTAAGTTACTGCACTGTAAACATATTTGAAATTGCAGTTTCATCGTATCTAGTTAAGTGCAGTATGCCTCTGCCCTGGCGACAGCCTTGGCTAAAGGAATTGTGTATTTGGGTTGGCTAAAGTTAACAGCTAACAGTTCAGTAACTAGCAAACTACATTAGCGTTTAAGTTATTAGACATTGACGTCATGCATTTTAGAAAAAAAAGAACAGGGTTAGGCTTCAAAAATAAACTATTTCCAGATGTAACTTTTAACAACAGAACACCAACACCAGTCTCGAAAAACACACTACATATCCCACCTGCCAGTCAGGCGAACTCCATGGCTTTTAACATTTTGTTGCTTTGACAGCAGGTAGAATGTACAATAACAAAGTACTGACAGTTGAAGCACTTACTGTTGAGTGTGTTGTGTTGTAGAAGCTTCAAGAGCTCCAGAGTGTTCCACACAATGCAACAAGCTGGTGTTAGCGGTTGGGAGGAAGGCAGCTGAGGGCCATGCAGAGAGCTTTTGCAGAGCTGATAATGGATGTTTTGTCAGTTTTTATCAAACCTCAGTGATCATTTTTCAGTTGCTACCAAGTTCCTGGAAAAAGAAAAAAAAATGGCTGTTGTTACAGCAAGCAGTGTGTGTATGTATAGTATTTGTCCCAACATGCGTGTGTGTGTGTGTGTGTGAGTGTGTGTGTGTGTGTGTGTGTGTGTGTGTGTGTGTACTTACACTGACCTCCCCAGCTTGTGTGTGAGTGTGTGTGTGTGTGTGTGTGTGTGTGTGTGTGTGTGTGTGTGTGTGTGTGTGTACTTACACTGACCTCCCCAGCTTGTGTGTGAGTGTGTGTGTGTGTGTGTGTGTGTGTGTGTGTGTGTGTGTGTGTGTGTGTGTGTACTTACACTGACCTCCCCAGCTTGTGTGTGAGTGTGTGTGTGTGTGTGTGTGTGTGTGTACTTACACTGTATGAGGGGCATTTTATGCCAGCACACTATACTAAAACGCGTGTACAGCGCCTATGCGATGACATCAAACGTCTAACGTGCGCGTGTAAATTCCATTCACTTTCAATGGACAGACAGGCGTCACGTAGGCGTCACGCAGACGCTGTACACGCGTTGTTGCACATACGCCTACGTGACGGCTGCGTGACGGGTGAACTACGCCTCAAATACGTGACATGAAGACCCGCGTGACTGTTAAGTACAATTCTACATAGGCGTACAGACACGCGTATTGCGAGTACACCAGATAACATGGGTGACGGGTGAAAAGTGCCACGAGCGAACGTAGTGGACGCCTGTGTGTGTGTGTAACTCGTGTAAGCCTATAACAGTTCAGCTGTTACACAGAGTCTCAGCTTCATATGGTATTGTTTATAAAGCACAACTTATAGATGAAGAGAAAGACTATCTCGTACTTACCAGATAAACTTAACGTTTTTCCGGCCAAAACCGGAGGCTTAATTAGCCTGTTTTAGGAGTGAAAGTCAGCAAAATGCAGCTTAAACAAAATGTTTTACCTCATTAGTTAACTACGAATGTCTGTAAAACATAATGGGACTGTGCATAAGTGCCGAATTGGGTTAAACAGTGTAGATATAAGGTCCGATGGAATCATATTGTGAACGGACTGCTGTCCACATGGCTACTGAATATTCATTAGATAGGTCCGCATGGCTACTTAATATTCAGGGGTGACAGCGATTACGGCTTCTGCAGGCAGGTAAACCTACCTAATTACAGCTGGTGCGTAATGAACTGTGTGTCCGCGCGCGTTGCACTTTACTATTAGCCTACTATTTTTAAGTAGCTGAAATTATTTTAATTATCCCTTTCACCCTTGCTATCATTAAATATCAATTCGATATCATTCAAACCTAGAGAGAGAGAGAGAGAGAGAGAGAGAGAGAGAGAGAGAGAGAGAGAGATTTCGTTAACAAGAAAATAAAAACTGGCCTGAAAATAATAGAAATATCCTGACAGCTCTGTGGGGGCTTGGAGTTCATCTGTAAGTTGTGCTTTCTTATAAACAATACCATATGAAGCTGAGACTCTGTGTAACAGCTGAACTGTTACACAGAGTAACACACTGTTAACGTACACGCGTTACACACACACACAGGCGTCCGCTACGTTCGCTCGTGGCACTTTTCACCCGTCACCCATGTCATCTGGTGTACTCGCAATACGCGTGTCTGTAAGCACGCCTATTAATCAGACTTTATGCTGGCACAGGCGACGCATTCTAGGCGTTTAAGTATAGTGTGCTGGCATAAAATACCCCTCATAACACTGACCTCCCCAGCTTCTGTGTGTGTGTGTGTGTGTGTGTGTGCGTGTGCGTGTGTGTACTTACACTGACCTCCCCAGCTTCTGTATGTGTGTGTGTGTGTGTGTGTACTTACACTGACCTCCCCAGCTTCTGTGTGTGTGTGTGTGTGTGTGTGTGTGTGTGTCTGTGTGTGTACTTACACTGACCTCCCCAGCTTCTCTCTGTGTGTGTGTGTGCGTGTGTGTGTGTGTGTGTGTGTGTGTGTGTGTGTGTGTGTGTGTGTAATCAGCTCATGATCAAATTAAGTGGCTTTCTGGGGACAACAAGGTCAAAGAGGACTGTCAGATCTGGCTTGTGTCCGTTCTGATGCTCACATCAGCCTTGACATCACACAGGGAGCAGTGTAATATATTATACAGATAACCTTCCTGCAGAATATAATATTAAAGGGCAGGTGTGAATATGTATCACAGTTTTATTGGGGAAAATCTGAGAAGAGGTGTTTTAACTTTGTTTTTACTTCAGTGTGTGTTGTTGACCTTTCCCTGCCAGAGAGTGAAGTGGGTACACTTGTACCTGAATTGTGTTGACAATCAATCTACTTGTCCTTTAATCCTGCTGATTGGAGGCTTTCCAGTTGCTGGAAATTGACATAATTGGATGCTTTTCATTGTGCTAGGAAGATTACAGCTTTATTTGAAAAAGGCCTTTTTTTTCTAATTCTCCTTGTAGGCATATTCTTTATGTAAGTCTTCCTGTGTCCTGATCTGCTCCTGTTTTAATTAGTAGTTAATGCAAACTCAGCACTTCCTACACCGTTAGCTGTTGTCTTGATAAATTAACACTGCAAAATCCAACCTGACAAAAAATGAGAATTAAATAACTAGACTTAAGCAAATACATGCTTGAAACAAGTACAATTATCTGCCAGTGCAGTAAGTAAATTTTTCTTTGTAAGAATTCTTTAAGTAAGTAAAAATATCTCGGCACTGGAAAAACATTGATGTTTTAAAATATGTCCCAAAAAAACTTATTTTGAGCAATTGTGGCTTGAAAAGTCCAAATGTAGTAACATTAAAATAAGCAAGCAATAGTTGAAACTAGCACTTTTTTCTCTCATTTCAGTATCTGTGGGTAGATACTGGTGGTAGAAAATGTTTTTGAAGTAGAATTTAAACTACATGCAACTAAAACTCTGAATTGGAGCTTATATTTTAGGTAAAAACTCACCATATTCAACAGCTGAATAAATTGAAAAGCTAAAAAAAAAAACAACAACAAGTCTTTACGCAAGACTAAAATTCCTGTGAAGAAGGATTATTCACTTGTTTTTGTTACAAAAAGACACGTTCTTAAAATAAGCACATGCAGCTATGGTCAGTAGGTAAATTATACTCAAAACAAGATAATTAAGATACTATTGCTAGATATAAGAAGAAAATACGGTAACGCTTTATATTAAGGTCCTTGTAATAACCATTAATTAACAAGTAATAAGGCCCTTGTAAGTCCTTACAAGATGCTTATTAACATTATTGTGTGTTTATAAGCTTATATAAGTGTTAATAATGGCATTATAATACAGCTAATAGCAGGCTATAAGAGATGTATAAGCACTAATAAGAAACTTGTTAACAGTTTGCAAATGCTTAAGAACATTAATAAAAGCCTCATGAGTATCTTATAAGTGTTAATAATAGCATTACAAACACCCATGACCCACCCATTATGTCTTTGCCATGCCTTTATTAATCTTATTTTGTTTGCTTATTGATATTAAAATATACTTTATTGCTCATCTATTATAAGTTATCTATGCTTTTTGCAACTACCGGATCTAAAGCAAGAACAATGCCTTATTACTTGTTAATTAATGGTTATTAAGGACCTTATTATAAAGCGTTACAGAAATACTTCATGTTTTTTTTTGTTGCAGTATACATTTCTACAGCACTAGTTTGATCAGTACATACAGTGATGTACACTATCTGAAAGCTGGGAAGCTGAAGATGAATCTGAGATGCAGCTCAGCACTGTGTGTCAAGTTGTTCTTGTCTCTGACCAAATGAACCCCGGAGTGGTACTTCAGTGGTGGGAATGTGATCTGATCTTGATCCATCACTTTTGCTTATCGAGCCAGTATCTAGCCAGCTAACTGCATGCTTCTCTCAGACATATGCACTAGACCAGAATACAGATTATTATTTCTATATTTACTTTCTTGCTCCTTTCCCAGATACATATCACAAATAAGTGGAGTGAACGCTCTCATATGTGATGTAGTTATGCATTTTGGTTTGCTCAGATTAACAATTAATTCATCTTTATAAAACAAATTATTAACATTAATTCCCAAATGTGCAGAGACAGTTTACTGTACCCTGTTTTCTCTCGTCCTATTAGGATCCCAGAAGTAGAATTTAGAATTTGGGATAACATTTATGTTGAATATTAAAAACACAAATAACATATTGTACATTACAACTTGCCAAAGGTAAAAGTATTATGGCACTCCCAAATTTAAAAGATTATATTAAGCAGCACAACCTGGTCCAATAATTAAGGGGTGTGACAAAGCGTAAATATATTTTAAGGATTATAACAGATTCATCAGTCATTTGAAACGAAGAATGAATGGATCCAATATGTTCTCACACACTTAACATTGGGTTTGATATAATTAAGCAATATACATTAGAAAGGAAAGTGAGACTTGAGCTGGTTTGCAGAGGAAGACAGACTGAAACCCAACCTGAATGACCAAACCTCCAGAGACTGGGAGAGAAAGGGGATCACATTAATGTGCATGAGAACTTAGAATGGAAATATAATGAGTTTTCAGGATTTGAAAGAAAGGTATGGAGACTTTTTCTCTTTTTTTGACATCTACAATTGAGAAATTGATTGGATGTAGTAATACAGACATACATAAAAATGAAAGCAATCTCAGTGCTTAACCGAACTTGAAGAGACTCTATTTATGCTGCTGTTTTTGTTGCTTTCCTTAATCTGTGTTTATATTTTTAGTACTTTGTTCTCTCATTTGTGTTTATATTATTATGCACCAATACACCACAGGAATTTCATTGTAAGTGAAAACCTAAAATAAAACTGACTATGATTCTGATTCCAGATATGCAATACCTAAGGAATAGGAACTATGTACCTTGGAAGTGAATATGAAATTGATAATGAAAGATAATTAACCATGATATTACAGTCAAAAGGAAATAACAGAAGCTGGTGCAAGACTGAATCCCCCTGTACAACAATAATTAGAAATTGTAAGAGACAATTGCACAGTATATGTTTTTAGTAGTAAGTGGAAGAAATGGATGATTTATGACACGGTGTGAAAAGCATATGGACGAGCAGACATAAACCACAAGATACTGGATCTGTTTACTCTGGTTTTGTCTATATTCTATGTTTAATTTGTGTACTCTTTGTTTTTGTTTATGTCCAACTGGTTGGAAAAGAACAAGTTAAAAAATCAATCAGAGAGAAGGAGCAAAAAAAGGTATTTTGTGATAGAAGATATATTCGGGATGTCAAACTGATTCAGCAGTGTTTTCAGATCCCAGGAACAGGGATCACTTCGTGTTTCGAGACAGAAATTATGCTTAATAGGAACAGTGTTGCCACTTTGCCAATTTTTTGAAAATTAGTGCCCGGTCTCCCTCCATGTCACAGCGGTCGGTGCCCAAGCCACAATATTAAACCAGGAGATTAAAATGAAAAGTAGTAGTAGCAGTAACTACATTTTTGGTCAAAATTGAGTTATAACTAAAAATGATGGGCTTGAGGTCTGTTTTATATTGTGACAAATTGGATTTTGCTTTATTTCAGAGAAATAATCATATAAAAACCACAAAATCCAACTCAAAACCAAGCAGTAATTGCACTTATCGTGGTCTGCTTTGTATATATATATACGAATTTAAACATTTATAAGTACACTTATAACAAAATCAATTTGAAAATGTTTATTCACTTAAAACAATATATAAAAGCTGAAAGAAGACAGCAACATTGTTGTTACTCCACCCTGTATGTGCATTACTATTAGAACCTTTTACAGCAAAACCAGAAAGCAGTAACTACATTTTTGGGGTCAAAGGTCAAATAAATTGTCATGATGTAGAAATAAGTGTCATATCACTAATCTACCTGTAACTCATTTGGCTGGCCAGTTAAAAAAAACTTGAAAGCAATTTTTCTCAGTTTTACCCTTTGCTTATTTGAGTTTTAATCTCTTTGGATTTGTTTTATGAAATACAGAATTGTTAGCAGTTGCCAGTTAAAAAATGGATAAATATACTTTTCATGGCCCCATTAAATGCACTTGCTTTAGCTTTAACAACAACACTGTAATGCTCCTTGAAATGCAGGACAGTGATTTTGAGCTGAACTCTGTGTGTTTTGTAGGAGAGTGCTACCTGACAGACTGGACTGTTTGGAGTCCGTGCCAGCTAAGCTGCATGAACGGGGATGACCTGGGTTTCGGCTCAGTCCAGGTCCGATCCCGAGCCGTGGTGGCCCAGGATCCTGAGAACCTGCTGCAGTGTCCAGAACAGGAAATGGAGGTTCGACCATGTACAGGTCAGTCAAACACAAAGTCCTGCAGGAACTTTAAATTATACTTAAGTAAATCCAGAGAGGTGCATGATAAGAGTACGGTATATATCCACCGTACAGGCTAAATTGTTAATAAAGCATTTAACAAAGTCAAAACAATGCTCTTCCTGCAGAGGGTCAGTGTTTTGAATATAAGTGGAGGACTGGACCGTGGAGAGGGTCATCTCGCCAAGTCTGGTGTCAACGATCAGATGGACTAAATGTCACAGGTAAGCATAATATACCTCTGACTTACATTGCTGAAAGCTATTGGGTACTAGAATTAGGACCTGGTTTTGTTAAGTAGACCGCTCTGTGCTAGGCAGTTTTGCACAAAAGGTTAAGAACCCCCCCTGCTTTCCAAAATATTAAGACCACCCTCCGTTTAGCAAACAAAAAAAACCTTCCGCTTGACTGATCCATTCAACAATATTTGTACAATCTCAAACAGCTTGCCATTTTGGGTTTGTGGTAAAACCAATGGAAAACAAGATGTTCTGGTCAGCATTAAAAAAATCTACATTTCCATACAATCGATTAAAAAAAAAGTTATTAAATTATACTTATTAACTGCACAATTTGCTGTGATTAATTACCATGAATCCCTTTTTTTTGTCATTAGACTGTAGACTTGTAATAATGGATATGTGTCTGTACATCTGAGACTTATGGGTAACCATAGCTCCCATTTTCATTCAGATGTCTTGAGATCAGAGATCAAGGGCTCCCTTTGAAAATGGCCATGGTTGGAATATTATTTAAGCCCCTACCTGACAGAGTGTATGTCATGGTACCAATGATTACTTAGCTCTTAAGTATCTTTATACATATTCATGCATCATCATTTTTATTTTTTTTGTTTAATATGTTTCATTGATCGCAAAATTTAAATGTTTCTGACTGCACTAATAAAATAAATAGTAGCGAGTCTAATAATGATCCTTGAGGGACACCATTATTAACCATTTGGGAATTTGAGATTGAATTGAATTGTCAATCTCAGTTCAAGCTCTGCCAGAAACATACACTTTTGTTGAGCAGAATCATTAGAATCAATTGGCAGCACTTTGTTTAAAAAACAGTTATGATCAAAAGTATCAAAATACTTATTAAATTGATTTATAAAGAGTGCTGTGCAATGTATTGCTTTTTATAATGTAAGATTTCAGACAGCACATATATAGACTAATAGTTGTTTTGTCACAAGTGCTGCCACATTTGTGTATTGGTATTGCTGTTTTGTATATATATATATATATATATATATATAACAATGCAGTAAATTATCACTTTTTTTCTGGGAAAATATATATATAATAAATATATAATATATAGTATATTGAATCACTTTTTTATGCCTGTTTCGCTCAACATCCATGCAATGTGTCTGCCAACGAATAACTTAAAACTGAAGTGATGAACAAATTATTCCAATATCACTACACATTGTAAGTATTATTGTATGAGAGTTTGACCTTTTGTCCTTTGCTCCGCAGGTGGTTGCCTAGTGACAGCCCAGCCAATATCTGACCGGTCCTGTGACCCGCCCTGCACCAAGCCACGCTCCCTGTGCACAGAGGTCAGTTATTGACAGAGGAGGAATATTTCCAACATCTGTGGTCTGATTCAGTGCTCAGCCTCCATGATGCTGCTACTTTGTTGCCCTAGATGATATTTCCTGTGAAGCTGTTTGATCTGGAACTGAGAATAGATAGGAAATGGATTTCTTGTTTCTTCCCTTACAGTCTCTCAGCATCTTTTGGTGCTTCCAAGTCCTTTGTGGCATGTTTTGGTGTCTCTTGGTGTAACTTTGTGTCTTCAAAATCTCTTGACTCAAAGTCTCTTGACACCTCTTGTCTCTTGGCATCTTTTAGTGCCTCCGAATATGTTTTGATACTCTTGGCATCTTGTGCCGTCTCTCCCGGTGTCTCTCAGGTGTATTGTTCCTTTTGGATTACAGTCACTAGCCACAGCTAGGCCATGTCATAATAAGCAACCACAGTGCAAGACACATATCCCAGTGAAAACACAATGCCAAAATGTTAATCCGACTTCTTTCAGCCATGTGAGAAATGAATCAGCAGTTCAAAGCTCTGTGTCTGAAGGCCAGAATGAGCCCCAGACCCCAGTTGGGATGAAAGCAGTGCATCTGAATAGTTTAGGGAAACAGAAAAAAGGGAGTAGTAGTAGTTAAAAAATGAAAAGAGAAAAAACAGCCTAACAGTTAAGCTTTTCCCATTATCCTTTCTGAACACACCTGTACTAAAGCTCTCAAGGTTAAAGAGCAGCTGCTAGTGTTTTTTAGAAATACAGACCAGCATAACAGAGACTCTAACCTGCCTTTGAACAGGGAAATTCAGAATATACTAAACTTACATAACAACATGTTGGGAATTTATGATGCCTCTTTTATGAATAAATGATACCTTGCACAGGGTGTCAAATATGTAAAAAATAAAATAAAAAGAAGAAGAAGAAAAAAAAGGGCGTTATCATAAATGCTATCCCTCCCATAAGGATATCAAATATGTAAGGATGAACCCGAGCAACAGTCATTATAATTAATAATATGACTTGATTTACTAGTCTTAACCCTTTGATGCACAACATGGGTCTAAAGTGACCCGACAGAGTTTTTATGTTCTATATCTTTGCAATTAATTATTTTCATCATTCAGTATTCAAGTATTTTCCCCAATTAGTTTGTTTCTATCATCATACATCCTGATTTTATGTTTTCCTCTATTATTTTTTTAATAAAACCCTTTTTGTGTCACTACTCTTCTAATGCACAACATGGGTCAAAAATGACCCATATCCATTTTTTAGCTAAGTAGATTGCTAAGCTAATTACTTAGCTAACTTATGGGATAAGTAGCTTGCTAAGCTAACTTATTGGATAAGTATCTTGCTAAGCTAACTACTTATATAACTTCTTGGCTAAGTAGTTAGCTTAGCAAGCTACTTATCCAAGTAGTTAGCTAAGTAATAATACAAAAACTAATTTTCTTCATAAAGTATGAGAGGCAAAATAGAAATAATGATCTGTTGTTATCAAAAACAAGATATTTAAAGAATACTTGGAATATTCAATCATAAAATAAGTTGGTATCAAAAGATAGAGCACAGAAACACAGAGCAAGCATTAAATAACATGGGAAATTAATGAGGGTAATTTTTGACCCATGTTGTGCATCAAAGGGTTTAACGAGTGAGTTATTAAAAAAACAATCACCCCATTCACTGTCCTGGAGGGGGAAATTAACTTTTGATGGGTTCTGAATCTACCACATAGACACCGACAGCAGATAACACATGTATTTAATCACCAAATACACAGGCAGCACCATGTTTTTTCAGCACGCAGGTATTTTAGTCTTTTCTTTCTGGAGGATAGCCGAGTTTCTCTCCCTGTCAGCAGTCAAAATCCCTCTCAAGGCCCTGTCCGAGATCTCATCATTAACAAGTAACATCTGTTCAAGGTGCTGCTCCCACAAACCACTCCCCCATCTGTCCCCTCTGCAGCTGACACCGAAACGCCCCCGCTACCACAGAGACTAAAGCTGTTCTTTGAACCAGACTGTAAACACGTTTATTTCTGCTGTGAAGTTGGACATTTTAACATGAGGGTCTGTCTGATTTGCTCCCTTCTGCAGCAAACCTCAAGCAGTCAGTCGAAGAATTGCACACAGCGCTTGGTAGCCTCACACAACTTCTAGGGTGTCTGATGTAGTGCTGCCTAATGTCAAATATGGAATAGTTTTTTTCATTAGGCTGGGGTGACTAACTGACCCATGACAGGATATTTGACACCCCTGTCAAAAAACCCAATGTGAAGGCTTTTATGAACTGATCAGACAAAATCCAATTGAGGCATGCTCTATACTTCTGTGGCTCACAACACATACATTTGCGCAACCTGTGATAATTATTTAAGTGGCTTTGCCTTAAATCAGGGGTGTCAAACTCAAATACACAATGGGCCAAAATTTAAAACTTGAATAAAATCGCGGGCCAACATTGAACAAATAAACCTTTTAATATATACCATACATATGTTTTGCTATAACATTAAATATGGAACCAGCAACACTTATAAACATACAATATATAACAAAATAGTGCAGACATGCAAAATCAAATGTCAAATAAAAAACACATCAATGTCATTAATTTATTAAATAAAAATCGTATGCCTCTTTTCTATTTGCATCCTTCTGATTTAAATATCACAATAAAGTTTTTCAACAGGTTAATACATTTAAAAATAAAATGACAATAATAAATCTAGTATTAGCAGTAAATGCGCCGTATAATACCGGCGGGTCAGCTTTTATAGTACAATAATTATATAATAATTTGATATTGGCTTGCGGGCCAAATAAAATTACACTGCGGGCCAAATTTGGCCCACGGGCCAGAGTTTGACACTCCTGCCTTAAATGATCACACGCAAAGGAGATTTGTGGTTAATATGTTTATAATATATTAGAAATAGACATTGGGCTTTACAGTAATCTTATATTTGTCAGCTAGCAGGTGTGCTGTTAAAGCATGTTAAGTTCGAAGGTGTTTTCAGTTTTTTTTATTTTACCCTCTGTTTTGACTGCAGAGGGTGTGAAAATATAATGCTTGTCCATTTAATTGTGTTTCTTCCTGTCAGGCGGGAGTGTGTGGCTGTGAGGAGGGCTACACTGAAGTCATGACGTCTGATGGCGTCTTGGACCAGTGTACAGTCATCCCAGTTCTGGAAATTCCCACTGCAGGTGACAGCAAGGCTGATGTCAAGACCATCCGAGCCTTCAACCCCACCCTGCCTGCAGCCAGCTCACCAGGCAGGGCAGGACGCACCTGGTTCCTGCAGCCTTTTGGCCCAGGTAAGACATGTCAATACAGTCTGTGACATGTAACCACTGGAACTGGTCATTTTTCAACATGATCTCACAGAAATCTGTGAAATAGCCACGGATTTCGTTTAACTCAAAATCCGTGGAATAGCCACGGAATCGCTCAAATTTCCGTGAAACTGACACGGATTTCGCTACAATGCAAGTTAATGACATGTCATATTTTTCTGGCGAGATCTTCACCATAAAGTGATTATGTCCATTCACTGAGTGAAGATTTAGAAAATAAAACATATATTTCTCGCTAGAAATGTGATCAAAATCCATTTTTATGCAGAAACTAAGTCAAAATATAGATTTTTCACTAAAAATGAGAGAACTGTCCGCCATGTTTTTTGTTCTGACTGCTGGGACCTTGAAAGTCACGTGACTTGGAACAAACCAATAGCCACGGGATATGACTGTTATTAACTTGCATTGTAGCGAAATCCGTGTCAGTTTCACGGAAATTTGAGCGATTCCGTGGCTATTCCACGGATTTTGAGTTAAGCGAAATCCGTGGCTATTTCACGGATTTCTGTGAGACCAGGTTGTCATTTTTTGTTAATAGAATGGTAGAGTGTAATAATACAGTGAAGCAAAAATATAAATAGGAATAGAGTAAGTGTTGGATTTTAATGGTGTGCAGAAGAAACCATCAATCATGGAAACAGTAGCAGAACATAGTGAGACAAATAAAAATCACTTAAACCATGTACCAAATTACAATATATTCATACTATAATAGTATAATAGAAATGTGTGGTCGCTGAGAACACATAATTATTGCTGATTTAACTATAAAAGGAGGAGCGGTAGAGGAGTAGTAATAGAAAGGGAAACAGAGGGAGGTCCTATGACAAAGGAAGAAATGAATGAAGGGAGGGTAGAGGGGAAAAGGAGAGAAAGAATCGGAAACAAAGGAACAAAGGAACAAAGGAGCACAGAGGGGAAAGGATACAATCCAATACAATTACAAAGCAAGAACAAATAGAGACGAAGACAAGGAATGAAGGCAAACATAAGGGAAAAGGAGAAGTAATGAATCAGAGGCACACAGCTGTGATAAAATGTAGCAAAACATGTCTTTAAACCCCAATGGTGGTGCATTGAACAACCTTTTGTGTTAAGTGTATTGCTTTCTTAATAAGGCAGGGTTTCTTCATAGAAATTTGCTTTATCATTGGTCATAACAGACTAAGGGTCCAGATAAAAGACAAGTGTTATAAAGAATAAATTAAATACAACAGCACAAGGAGAACTCATGGTTTAACCCTTTGAAACATGTTTTCTTTAAAGGATCGCCAAAAATACACCGTTTAGTGTACAAAGAAACAGGCATTATCGTAAAAATCATAAAATTTTGATATTTCTGTTAAAATCACTTTTTTCTACAGACCTGTGTGTATACAAAGCTGCTGATTGGGTAACACCTTGAACACACAATACATGAGAGAAAATATACTTCTAAGCATGTTGCACACGGTTTAAAGGAGACATTACAGGTTGAACGTGCCCCAGGAAGAGGTAATAAAAGGGGAAAGGAAAAAAATATCAAATCACAAGGAAGAAAATAGTAACAAGGAATGACTGAGGGAACTGAATAAACAGGTTAAATTTTGAAAAAAGTAAAAGAAAATTAAATGAACAGTATATGATAGGAGAAGAAAAGACATAATCAATTATATCAATAGTACTCTTTATAAAAACATTAATCAAATGGCAAAAGGCGACTGGTATGTCTATAAATATATTAAAATACACTTAAGTAATTAATATAACAAGCTGCTTTGAGAATTCAAATTTCAATTTTTGTACAAAGAACATGGTTTAAAAAAAAAAAAAATTCATTAACCCAACATATTTATAGATGAAGGTGTTCCAGTATATGAAACATTTTATACGAGTGTTAAATTGCATGGTTGATCTGTGTATGTTTGTATTACACTGATGATTCAGCGACCAGCAGTTATAGCCTCACTGAAGTGGAGCATAAAATGTGTATAACTCTACTGCCCCCTTCAGCGTAGACAAGGAAATGAATGCCATATGGTTTATTTCCAGACAGTTTATTCTGTGTGTGTGTGTCTGTGTGTGTGTGTGTGTGTGTCTGTGTTTATCTGTGCAGATGGGAAGCTGAAGACCTGGGTGTATGGAGTAGCAGCCGGAGCGTTTGTTCTGCTCGTCTTCATAATCTCCATGACATACTTAGCATGGTAACGTACCAGCAATTGCTTGTTTTTTTTCTTTTTTACTGTCTCAGAGATCACAATGATCCTCCTGTGATCTAGAACTCTTTAAGGTGCAGGGACTAACATTTAGTTCGAGGTGGATTTAGAGATTTATTTAACCTGGGTTTTACCTCCATGACATCACTGCTTATGTTTATTCGTTTGTTCAGTTCATTTCATTTCATTTTTCATTTCACTTTGAGTTCCCTCATCAGTTGTCCCTTCATTTCTTGTTTTTCTCTCTCCACACTCACCCTCATACCTCCTGCTCAGTTATTGTGGTAATTGCCTCTGCTGCAAGTCAAGCTCCAAGTCCCTGTCAGACGGGGTTTATTGGATGGACCCAAATGGCTACACAGTGCCTTACACCTGTCCTGCCTGCCAGAAACTAGAGCAAGACGAGTTACAGCGGCACAGTCAACTTCAACAACAACAACAACAACAACAACAACAGCAGCAGCAGCAGCAATATGAGGCACTGCTCCAGCAGCCTTCACCATCACAGCAACCACAGCAGCAGTCACTGCCACCCCCACCACCTCACTTTGAAACTCTCATCACTTAGTTCAGGGCCCGACCTCACTGTATCTCACTGTGCCTGACATGAATTTGTGGCCAAATACATCCAGTGCCTGTTCACTCATTTCATTGGATCACTTCCTGGAGGTGAGCATGAAACACACCACCTAGCTGCAGGGTTTTATTGTAATTACAAACTGCAGATGAACACTGTATCCATCCACCAAGTGCAGCATCTCTGGTTCAACATGATCTCACAGAAATCCGTGAAATAGCCACGGATTCGCTCAAATTTCCGTGAAACTGACACGGATTTCACTACAATGCAAGTTAATGACAGTCATATCCCGTGGCTATTCCAACATACAAAGTGATTATGTACATTCACTGAGTGAATATTTAGAAAATAAAACATATATTTCTCGCTACAAATGTGATCAAAATCCATTTTTATGCAGAAACTAAGTCAAAATATAGATTTTTCACTAAAAATGAGAGAACTGTCCGCCATGTTTTTTGTTCTGACTGCTGGGACCTTGAAAGTCACGTGACTTGGAACAAACCAATAGCCACGGGATATGACTGTCATTAACTTGCATTGTAGCGAAATCCATGTCAGTTTCACGGAAATTTGAGCGATTCCGTAAAGGTTTTTTTGTTTTGGTCTCTTACAAGCAAGATTCTTCCTGCTAAACTTGGCTCACCACGTCCTGACTCCAGCTCTGTACTTGGGATTAATCATCGTTCTCGCTCAGAGAGAAATCCAATAAGCTTACCTCCCAGAGCATTGAACTATGCTTTTGTAGGCGTAGAGACCTGAAGCTTACAAATTACAAACAGTTGTTTATATTTAGATAAAGGCTTTGTAATTTGCATTGAGAATTAAGGAAAATACTATCTATATTCCGTTTTTAATCACAAATTCTAGTCCTTGTCTGGCTGCAAAAGCATCTAAAGCAGCATGCAGAGGAAGTCTTTAGTGATGTTGCTGCTCATACTAATGTTACATCTAACATTAATGCTGCTACAACTACTGCTACTGCTGCTTCTTCTACTTTAACTGCTGTAATGCTTTATTTTAGTTAGTTAGTCCAAAATGGGGAAATCGTTGGTTTGCCACTATCTGTCCTGTGTTGGACAGATTGTAGCAAATTGTTACTGCCAGAAATATATTTCTAGGGGGAAGATAACAAATTATTACATTTTAAATTTTTCCCTATTTTAAATCTAGTCATGCATTCATATACAGAGTGTCATCCAAAGGTTATGGTATTGTAACCCTAGTTCTATAAGCACAGATGGCTCCCTCTACTGGACTCTATGTGTAATATACTCTGATGTAACAATAATTCAATACAGGGAACCTTGCACATTGTTAAGAAAACAACAGACCTCCTGCACACCAAGGTTATTATAGTTAACAAAAACTAACGAAAATAACGAAAACTAGAATTGAAAAAACATTTTCGTTAACTGAAATAAAAATAAAAACGATAACTAACTGTATTGCGTGGTTACAAAACTAACTAAAACTAACTAAAATTATAGTGAAAATGTCCTTAGTTTTTGTTTTTGTCAACTTTTTTCATTCATAATTCAGTGTTTCTATTTGAACATGCAACACATGGTAAATATGTTTACTGAGACTGGGATGTTTACACTCCAACCAAAATTCAAAACACCTGGAACTGTAAGAGTTAATAACCTTATTGGGGCTGAGATGGATAAACCAAAGGAAATAAGGGCAAAATCTATTATGACCGCTTTGAATCTGGCACCCAACACATAGCCCATTACAAAAAAAACTAAAACTAACACTAAAACTAATAAAAACTAAACTAAAACTAAGCATTTTCAAAAAATAAAAACTAAACTAAAACTAGAAACTCACTCTAAAAACTAACTAAAACTAACTGAATTTGAAAACAAAAATTCACAACGAAATTAAAACTAAAACTAATGAAAAATCCAAAACTATTATAACCTTGCTGCACACGGAGCATGGGGACATGTAGGTGTATCCTGCCCGATCACGATCCCTGTTCACTAGTCTTGTGTCATTCCAGTTAGAACAGTCCCTGAAACAGAGCACAACCTGTTCAAGAGATAAAAACATGTGAACGGACAGGGTATTAACTGCAATGCTACTGTACATATGTGGAATATGACTGCCTTCTTTCATCAAATACTGCAAAAAATAGAAGAGAACCAACTGTACCAGGCAGGGGGTCTAGTCTCCTTCCCACGCACCATATTGGAGCCGCCACCATCTCAGTCATAACCATCAAAACTCCCAAATTTACAGAAAAAAAAATCAGTGAACAAAACTTGAGTGTCCTTAACCCTTTATCAGGCAAAGAACTACATTTGGTAACTTCAGGTAATATTTCGAGAAAAAAGTTGCAAATTTACTAGATTAAAGTGGCAAATCTGCGTGAAAAAGAGTCACAGATTTAAGAGATTTAAAGTGGCAAGTTTGTGCGAAAAAAGTCACAGATTTACGAGAAAAAAGTGTGAAAAAAGCAACTTTTTTCTCCCAGATTCACCACTTTAACCCTTAATAGGGCACTCATTGAAATAATTGCAAATTCCAAATTTCAACCCTAGAGAATATTGGAGGATATTACGTATGACAGAATGTGTCAAAAAAACATACGAAAATAATATTTTGAGAAAAAAGTTTACGAGATTAAAGTGGCAAATCTACGAGAAAAAAATGCGTAGATTTATGAGATTTAAAGTGGTGAATCTGGGAGAAAGAAGTTGCTTTTTCCCACTTTTTTCTCGTAAATCTGGGACTTTTTTTGCACAGATTTGCCACTTTAAATGTCTTAAATCTGCGATTTTTTTCTTGTAGATTTGCTACTTTAATCTAGTAAATTTGCAACTTTTTTCTCGAAATATTACCTGAAGTTAAGTTCACTGATTTGGTATAAGTGAAAAGACAGAAGTCCATCAATGTGGAAACATCCTCACTCTGCCTCAATAGCATTATACTTCTCACACTGAAATGTGAAAAAGCTTTGTTTTCAGGTTCTCTAAACATGTTTTTTTCCCTGCTGTGTGTTTTGCTCTGTAGCAAAAAGCCAAAGAAGCCACAGCGACGGCAGATGAACAACAGACTGAAGCCGCTGACTCTGGCCTACGACGGAGACGCCGACATGTAGAACTCTTCCTGCTGAACACAGTAAACTGCAGACATTTTTCCGACTGCAGGGCACACAGGGTTGCTTGGAAACCCTTGATGTCAGGGTTTTCGCTGGGCATTGTTCAACCTTTATGTGGACTCCCTAGGATAATGATTCTGACAGAAAGACAAAACCTCAGTTTCAGTTGAAGAACCAGAATCCATGTCAATTAGCAGCCTTGATGGTGCCGTGCTCTTTTAAATTTCCATTTTGATACTTTATTTCACACGAGCCTTCATGAATTATTTATCTTCTTCTAGAAGTTTGCCTTTGCTTCTTTGCCATGTACTACTGCCGGTAACATCCGAATCATGTTTGTCGGAGAGAGTCACCCCAAAAACAAAGATTTTCCTCTAAAAGCACAAATCTTCATTTGTCTTTTGCTCATTTTGTCACAGCTGAGTGGGATAATCTCTTAAGGACACTTAGCCATTCTTTATTTATTGAAAACATTCAAATGCATCTGTTATACTGTGGCCTGGGTCCATCTTGCAAGAAAATAAAACCAGAGAACAAAAGCATAATGATTCCCAGAGCCACTATCACGTCTGCCTGCCTCTCCCTTATCCGTCTTCAGGCATAATTTTGCACTATATTAGTGCAGCATGTTATATATTTACGTCCTGCTTCACCATGGGAAATTGCCTCTCTCAATACAAGATGGTGTACAGTCTTGTTCTAGAAATGTAAAAAAAAAAAAAAAAAACTTTTTTTGCAAACAGAACTCACCAATGGTTGTTAATATTTTCTTCTATTACCTCTAATATGTAATACAATGGGACTCAGTGTAAATAGAATTTTTTTTCTGTGGTCTCAATTTGTTTCTTTCTAGTTTGTACAGCCATTCGTCCCAAACTAGTTAATTTATTGCCTGACAGGTGTTAAGATCATGATCTTTTACTTCCTTCCATTATGAAATCCTTTAGCTGTGATTTGGGAAAAGATAGAAGATAGTTTAATATTGAATCTTGGCTTCAAATATTTAGTTGTGTAAAGTTAGTGACATTTGAGTTCAGAGATTCATATCAGAAGTCGGTTAAAATAAGTCATGATTCTGAGTTTAATGGCTGATGGGAAAAAAATCAGACTTGACAATGACTTATTTGATTCACACTCAAAATGGTTTCATTCTAAGTCAAATGACTTTTATATCCCTTGATTTTGCTAAACAGTGTCAGTATGCTTTGAACTAAGCATTTCATACAATGGATCACCCAACCAACATCTGAAGACAAAAGTGTTTTAAGCTGCTTGTTCTGAAGGCCCTACTATCATAAGCCCTATTCCACCACTGGTGATGTTCACTATGCACACATGCACTATATTCAGGAACATTTCCACCTTGAGCCTTTTTACACATTTCATGGCAAGTGGGGCAAGGGACAGTCCGTCAAATGGCTGAGATACAACGCTTGTTTATGCCAACTGACATAAAAGTCAACAGAAGAAGAAGAAGGCAAGGAGACATCTCTTATTAACCCTCTATGGTACGGTGTTGCCCTCAGGCAACATACCCATTTTTGGCCTGTCAAATTTCTACAACGCATGTTTTTGAGTGATGCGATACTTTAAAAAAGAGGGAAGAGTATAGGAAACCCAGGAGGCCATATTGAAACCCTATTTTGCAGACTTTTCCAAGGGAAACAACTTTGCCATTTTGCGCCACAAAAAAAAAATCACTCAAAACGCCATTTCCTGGCCCTTTTCCATCTGGAAAAAAAAATATTTCTACTTATAGGTGAGTAAACCTTCAATGGTACAATGTTTCCTACAGGCAAAATTCAGACAAGAAACCGGTTAAAAAAGTTCCTTTTATAATGTTTTTAAATTTAAAATGTTATGTATTGTACCCTGTTGAAGCTACTGAATCTTTTACACATTTATTAAATAAATGATGTTAAAATAATTTTAAAAACGTTCTTTTTCACTTGTGCACCGTTATGGTACAATGTTGCCTACGGGCTAACAAACCCCAAAAACTTCCACAAAAACCAGAATTATAACATTTCTTCAGGTTATCTTTGTTTTGTGTATTTTAAGACAAAAAAACACTCCAAACATTTTTTTCTTAACAGGCATCATAATGCGTACCATAGAGGGTTAATTTAAAGAACATGGCAGGCAAGGAGCTGTTATTGTCCCAATGCCAATGTTCTTTTCATGTAAAAAAAACATCTTTTGTCTGACTGATATAACCCTTGAACCCTTGAAGTGTTACCATTTTCTGCATTTCCCCTTAAATATCTGGAGATGGGAAATTAGTGGTACAGATTTCCCTGAATATCTCTGCACCCATGGAGGAAATGTTCCTGAACATTTCAGGGATAGCATACGTGTGTGAAAGGGGAAATAGCCTCCTTATGGCTAATTCTTAATTCTCCATCTATTTCCATGCACTCTTTCAAACTCACAAAAGGATTGTGCAGTTATTGTGGCCACTTGTATGAAGTTTTGAATGACGCCTCTGTACCTTGTTGGTCAGGACCTGCAGCTCGCCGTCTGAATATGTTTTGTTTTTTCTTGGGTATTCTGCCTTCTGTGTTCTTGGTGTACAGGCAACATTTTTATATTACCACATAGATAATTGGAATCAGATAAAACCAAGGGCAAATTGCATTCAGCTGCAAATCCTTGTGGGCATGTTTGCATTATAATATCATTAGCACAATATCATTTGTCAATTGAAACTTGAGCTGGTGCAGAGTGCAAGTGATGCAGAATTCATGATGCTATCAGTGGCTGCAAGCTCATCTGTCTTTCATGTGTAGTTCAGACACAATAAATTGGGATAAAAGCACATGCTTTCTAACAGTCATGGTACTGTTGGCATTTGGTTGTACAAAACATAGCCAATGGCTGGATACAGTGGGAGTGCTCACACTGCAAAAAAACAAAAATTGGGTGAACTCAAAATTTCAAGGCAACAAACTTCGATAAAATTTTAAGTTGGACAATTAAACTAAATATTTCAAGTTTTGTTTTTGAGTTTGCTCAACTCTAAATTCAGATTTTTGTCAAACTTATAACTAAGTAGCCTACTAACTTATAATTTTACATTGTAATAACTTTTAATCCTTACTTCTGCTAACTCCTGCAATGTGCTGAATTGGCACGATTGTAACGCTGCTATGAAATGTAAGCTAATGTTGCGACCACAATTTTGAGTTAGCATTGATACGCTAATGGCTACTCTTGTAGCTGTAACAGGCAGCGCCGCTAGCATCAGTTAGCCGCTAGTATCAGTTAGCCGCTAGCTTTCGCTAATGACCAAATTTCACAACAAAGAAATAAGAGTTAGCAGAACTATTGTCCCTTGTTGTGAACCCCAACTTAAAGATATAAGTAACAACAACTCACAAACTTGTTTTTGAGCAGACAACTGGCTTCCTTTGTTGTGCTAACGTACATTATTGCCCTAAATGTCAATAATTTATATTTCCAAGTTTTACCAACTTAAATCACTGTTTTAGGCCAAAAAACACAAGTTGGCTTTTTTGCAGTGCACTGGGGTGTCAGCATTGGGTGGACTGTTTGCAAACATTTCTGTAATTTTCAGAAACAGACAGTCCAATATTCACACCCACTTAGTGCTCTAATTGGACAGCTGTGCGGAGGCGAAAAAGGGTTTGGAGCCATTCCCCTCCCTCTCTATCTCTTTTCATTCTTCTCACATGTTTTACACTCACCTCAGAGTGTGACTGGTTTGGAACAGTTACACACCCTTGATTTCCAATAACAAAATGTCTCTTTTTGCATACTCTGGCCCTAAGAATTTAGTAATTCTGATGGACTGGATGAGACGGTTCCATTCCAAATGCAATAGGGAGTGAAAACATCGCAATCTTTCTCACAAATTCTGAGGAAAAAAAGTGTGTCCCAATATTTTTTGTGGGCCGGAAATGTGTTTAATCAAGCAATCTGCTGGTCCTTTGCAACTTGTAATGTCAGGAAATGAAACATGATTACATTGTGTTAATCAGGTATTTGACTTCAGGTAGTGACTGTTATATTCATAGCTTGAAGTGGCCGAGTGAAAATAATAAAAGCCAGAAATAAAATCATCTTTCTGTTCTTGTTAGCTACCTGGACACATTGTTTATCACAGGGTATTCAGATAATGTTTTCCATTAACCTGGTTCTTTGATTGTCCAGCATTTCTTGATTAAATGTCTCACTGTAAACTTGGATATGATGAAACCTAGATGAATGCTGCCTCTGAATTGTACTTTGTTGGCAGTTTGAAAGCATCTTCAGGAACTTCAGAAACTTAGACATATCAGTTATCAGTTATTTCCTCCCTCACAGTGGGAAAAGGCTACACCATGTGCCCCCTTGACCTCAGGTTTGAAGGATCCATGATCAGGCCCAGAAGTCAGACTTTTGATTTTCATCCCACTTTCTTATACAGAACCCAACTATAAATGGCTTATAAATTACAAATAATAACTTTTATTCATGTTTAATTGGTACCTCTTGATGGTGTTCATCCTTAACCCTTTATCAGGCGAAGAACGGTATTTGGATATCCAAAATAAAAATATTTCGAGAAAAAAGTTGCAGATTTACTAGATTAAAGTGTCAGATCTACAAGAAAAAAAGTTGCGGATTTAAGAGATTTAAAGTGGCAAATCTGCGTGGAAAAAAGTAACTTTTTTTCTCGCAGATTCACCACTTTAAATCTAATAAATCTGCGACTTTTTTCGCGCAGATTTGCCACTTTAAATCTCTTAAATCTGTGACTTTTTTTCTTGTAGATTTGCCACTTTAAATCTCTAGTAAATTTGCCACTTTTTTCTCAACCCCATTTTGATATCCACTGAAGTTACCAAATATAGTTCTTCGCCTGATAAAGGGTTAAGAAGCCTTGAGAGTTTTTGGTTACAAATGTTAGTGGATCATTCATAGATTTTTCTTTCCAACAATCCATCAAGTCCGCAGGCATAAATTGAAGTTATTATTCTGTTATTGGTTGAAAAAAGTTGATTATTGACTCATGTTTCATTTATACAGGTCTTCTTGAGTCCTGTCTCTATTTGTCAGCTTACATTACCCCTTAAATCCACTCCAGTGCTGTATGTTGTACACACCAGAAAACAAACAAGCCTCATTGATAAAATCCCTTCAGGATGATTCATTGTATTTATTGACATGTATTTAGAAGCTAAAAGTCCAGCCAGCCAAAGTGACCAGAACATTTATGGATATGACGCATCATATCATTGTCAGAGAATGGCAGTTTAATATTCTGTAGAGTGTGTTGCTAGTAAGTTTACGGAATGTTTAATTTATATCTCTTTGAATATGAGTTGTAAATAAAGTGCTAAATATTTCTTTTTCTTAATTTATTGTTCATGGACCATAATGTGTTTCCTTTTTTACTACATTTATTCAAAAAAATAAAAAATAAAAAAAAGAGGCGTGAACGTGGGTGTGCTAAAAGCAACTTGATAACCTTGTGAAAAACAAATTTGCTGAGGAACTCTGTCCTTTTCCTACTGTTTGTTTATATGTATTTGACTAATTGCTGATAATAAACAAGGAAACTATTTGAAAATATTGTCTTTTTTTATTAAAGCTTTGATGGTGCGTGTTGTGAAACATACAATACAAAGTTAGGGAGTTGAAAGAATGGTTAAGGAAGTTTTAGGAAGTTCGGATTTTGGTTTCAGTTTGTTTTGTGCAATGTATTAAAAAGTACGGAAGCTTATTGCATTCACTTGGAAAAAAAATCTTCGGTTTTTCTGAGTAATTTATTTTTTGTTTTGTTTTTTCGGGGTAATTATCACTGTTTTAATTTTTTTTTCTGTTTTCTGTGGTATTTTTTTCCTTTTTTTCTGTTTTTCTGATTAATTTTCCCCTCCTGTTTTTCGGGGTAATTTTTTTAAAAGTTTAGACAATAGACACATTCATTCCTTTATTGACAGCTCCATATAATGGAAGCAAACATGACCTGCTTGTTTAGTTTAATCAAGTTTTACTTTGATCTGGGTTTAAGACATGGGTACCTTACCTTTATTGACTCGGTACGGTAGAAAGTTGAAGATGGGGCATATACATATTTCACCATAGATCCATGGGAGTCACTTGCCATACATGGAGACAGCTGGAGAAGTTGGCCCAGGACCGAGACAACTGGAGAGCCTTTGTTTACGGCCTATGCCCAAAGATGGACGGTTGGCGTAAGTAAGTAAGTATAAGGTGTAGAGTAGAGTACAGTACAGTATAGTTGTATCAGAACCAGATCCACTTAGTCTTCAAATGATAAAATGAACCATACCTGACATTTATTGTCCAAATGCACTAAATGTTCTATAGCCCCTAGGACATTGAGTATAATCTGACTAGGCATGTTGTTTATCTGCAGTGACAATATTTACCTGAGCAGCATCAGATGTGCTTATCAAACCCTCAGGAAGATATATTACCCATAACAAGTCATTCAGAACAGTGTTAAGGCAGTTTGTAAAGCATTTTAATCAAAGGCCTAACTAGACTTGAAGAAGACTGACATATAGGGCATAACTCTTCCTCAGGTAGAGAGAATGAGGTCATCACTATGTTCCCCGGGTCCTATGTTCCCCAGGTCCTATGTTCCCCTGGTCCTATGTTCCCCTGGTCCTATGTTCCCCGGGTCCTATGTTCCCCTGGTCCTATGTTCCCCAGGTCCTATGTTCCCTGGTCCTATGTTCCCCTGGTCCTATGTTCCCCTGGTCCTATGTTCCCCAGGTCCTATGTTCCCCTGGTCCTATGTTCCCTGGTCCTATGTTCCCCTGGTCCTATGTTCCCCTGGTCCTATGTTCCCCAGGTCCTATGTTCCCCTGGTCCTATGTTCCCCGGGTCCTATGTTCCCCTGGTCCTATGTTCCCCGGGTCCTATGTTCCCCAGGTCCTATGTTCCCCTGGTTCTATGTTCCCCTGGTCCTATGTTCCCCGGGTCCTATGTTCCCCTGGTCCTATGTTCCCCTGGTCCTATGTTCCCCAGGTCCTATGTTCCCCTGGTTCTATGTTCCCCTGGTCCTATGTTCCCTGGTCCTATGTTCCCCTGGTCCTATGTTCCCCTGGTCCTATGTTCCCCAGGTCCTATGTTCCCCTGGTCCTATGTTCCCCGGGTCCTATGTTCCCCTGGTCCTATGTTCCCCTGGTCCTATGTTCCCCAGGTCCTATGTTCCCCTGGTCCTATGTTCCCCTGGTCCTATGTTCCCCGGGTCCTATGTTCCCCAGGTCCTATGTTCCCCAGGTCCTATGTTCCCTGGTCCTATGTTCCCCTGGTCCTATGTTCCCCTGGTCCTATGTTCCCCTGGTCCTATGTTCCCCTGGTCCTATGTTCCCCAGGTCCTATGTTCCCCTGGTCCTATGTTCCCCGGGTCCTATGTTCCCCAGGTCCTATGTTCCCCTGGTTCTATGTTCCCCTGGTCCTATGTTCCCCAGGTCCTATGTTCCCCTGGTCCTATGTTCCACTGGTCCTATGTTCCCCAGGTCCTATGTTCCCCTGGTCCTATGTTCCACTGGTCCTATGTTCCCCAGGTCCTATGTTCCCCTGCTTACCTGTCTTTAACCCTTTAATCTTTATTTGTTGTGCGTCGCGACGCACCTCAACTAAAGCAAAAGGAAACATGTTGGAGCCTGCTCTCTCTGGGTGCGCTTATAAATTAAATAATCAGTTTGTGATCCAACATTCATTGAAAGGATCCCTTGGTCCAAGATAAAGTGACATAATTAACAGAGCAGCCAAAGAGCTGCATGCAGCTCCAGACCTGCAGGTTTGCCACCCCTGACCTAATCTTTCCTCGTCTAGGCCTATTTGCATATGCGCGTCAAACAGCCTACATAGGCCTGTTTGCCATGAAATTTGGCAGTAATCGTGGAAAAAGTAAGAGACCGGGGAACATAGGACCCGGGGAACATAGACATGCTCCAGAGAGAATCAGTTCAGTTCCATTAGCAAAGGCTCTGGCCCCTATGAAGTGAGCCTTGTTTCCTTGTTCATGAGCATTAACCAGCAGAGGTCAGAGCTGCATTATTTCCTCTCTGGCTGTTTGGGATAAGTCTTCAGCAGAGTGCCGGTTGTTCCTCTGAAGGAAGAGGGACTCCTTTGCAGCTTTCCAAACTGAGTTGCGTTAGAAACGGGAGGAGAATTGTAGAATAATCTCCCAGGGTTTGGAGTTATCTTCCCTTATTTGGCGATGCGATGTAATGTGTCAGTCACATCAGGAAGTTTGGCAAATCTGCATCACTTCTTTGTGGACATATTGATCTTTGTTTTCAGACAGGCCGTAGAGTCGCAGGTTCCAGCCTAGAGAACAGTTCTTAACTTCAGTCAGATGTTGTTCCAGCAGGCTCACTTTTGTCTCAGCTGTGCTGACTCTATCATCAGTGTGTGTCAGTTTCACTTTTTCCTCTCATAGCTCAGCACAGGCAAAGTCAACTGTTTTCTTTAGATCCTCAATCTGAAGTGTATTGTGACACACTTGAGTTTAATCTGTTATCTGTCTTTACTCCAGTATGAAACTACAGTGATGTTGCGATTTATAAGATCAGTCTGATCAGCTGCTGTGTCTAATCAATACCGGTCAACACGCCCCCTTACTGGACATCGTTTATTGATTAGACGCTGGTTACTAGTTACTGCAGTTAGGCCTTGTATGTCAGTGTAGTACAGCCAAAATTTGGCCTGACTGGGCCCAGTTGTCCCCAAAACTTTAAAGGGTTGTGAGGAACCCAGCTCAGTTTGACTACCACATTAACACTTAACCCCAAATAAGAACATCTGGAGGATGGGTCAGAAGTGGACCATACAGCCAAAATTCAACTGTGACATACACTACCGGTCAAAAGTTTTAGAACACCCCAATTTTTCCAGTTTTTTATTGAAATTCAAGCAGCTAGGGATGGTACAAAGGTAAGTGGTGAACTGCCAGAAGTAAATAAAAAAAGGTAAGCTTAACCAAAACTGAAAAATAATGTACATTTCAGAATTATACAAGTAGGCCTTTTTTCAGGGAACGAGAAGTGGATTAACAACTTAACTCTATGGAGTTTTGGGCTATTTTGTCCATTTTTGAATTCTTTTCATGTCTTTGTAAGTCATTTTGTGTCTTTTTTCAATCATTTTGTGTCTTTTTGTGTCTTTTTTTTAGTCATTTTGTGTCTTTTTTTAGTCATTTTGTGTCTTTTTTTAGTCCTTTAGTCCAACATAAAATGTGATTTTGAATCTTTTTTTTACTTTCAAAACACTATCATGCTCAATAAAGAATTTTAAATGTTGCAAATGTGCATTAATTTCAGAGTACACGGAGACATTAAACTGCATCATTTTCAATTAAATTCTGGAAAAGTTGGTGTGTTCTAAAACTTTTGACCAGTAGTGTATATCACTGATAAGACATGTTTGGATGCACCTAGGCCATGTTTGTATGGCTTCTGGGAATCCTCTCCCTCTTTGTGCATTATTTCTATGCCAGAATATAACACGGTTCCAGGTTGTGGTATATGTGGTAATTTGTTTAGAATAATATAGTTTAAAATTAATTTTGGCTTGATTACATACATGCATTTCAAAAGAAAGAATGGGATATTAATGGTGTTCATACCCAGGGGCATGTTTTCAAAATTGTGTTTGTAAAAGGTTTAACCCTTTATCAGGCAAAGAACTATATTTGGTAACTTCAGGTAATATTTTGAGAAAAACAGTTGCAAATTTACTAGATTAAAGTGGCAAATCTACAAGAAAAAAGTCACAGATTTAAGAGATTTAAAGTGGCGAATCTGCACGAAAAAAGTTGCAGATTTACGAGAAAAAAGTGGGAAAAAAAGCAACTTTTTTCTCCCAGATTCACCACTTTAACCCTTAATAGGACACTCATTGAAATACTTGCAAATTCCAAATTTCAACCCTAGAGAATATTGGAGGATATTACATACTGCTAGAATGTGTAAAAAAAACATACGAAAATAATATTTTGAGAAAAAAGTTTACAAGATTAAAGTGGCAAATCTACAAGAAAAAAATGTGCAGATTTATGAGATTTAAAGTGTTGAATCTGGGAGAAAAAAGTAGCTTTTCCCCCACTTTTTTCTCGTAAAGCCGCAACTTTCGCGCAGATTTATCACTTTAAATCTCTTAAATCTGCAACTTTTTTTTCTTGTAGATTTGCCACTTTGATCTAGCAAATTTGCAACTTTTTTCTCGAAATATTACCTGAAGGTACCAAATATAGTTATTTGCCTGATAAAGGGTTAAGTTGACCAAAGGGAAGATTTCTGTGTCATATTTAAACTCAATAAAGTGTGCTGCTTTATAGATGAATTTCCAATAAATTCCTGATTGATACAAGACTATACAATCAAATGAAATGACTGCTGCTCTTAGCAGAAAATAAAAGCACATTCAAGTCTAACTGTGCTATGATTTCACCACTAGAGGTCAGTAAAAGACAGTTAAAGGTGTACAGAGTGCTCATCTTGATGCAGGCAGGATTTTGGTCTGGCCATACTATGACAAAATTCAAGCAATTTTGTCTAATTTTTATCTATCTTCTGATAGGACTGACAGCTTTTATAGAAGTCAGACAACATTTTTACAGCTGAGCTCACACACATTGAACTTTAGACACACTGACACACAGTGTTGACTGCACTGAAAACATTCATTTTTTTTCTCCACACTGCATTTTTGGAACAAATGGCCCCTAAAGGCCCTGAATTTGCCCCCATGCAGGCAAAAACACACAATTAGATCCAATAATTCTATTCCTACATCGGTTAAATTGTTGTCTTCTGCTTGTTGAAGTAATGTAATTGCCTTTATCACCAGAGCCTCTGATTATGATCGGATGTTGGGGAGTAAAACAGAGACAGGCTACATGGTTTTGGTCCTCTCATTTAATCAGCACTTCACATAATCATGTCTCTGTCTTCCAATTAAATTTCTTGTGCCAAGAAAAGGCTGCCCTAATCAATTAAGTCATGTTGTAAAACCCACTTCAAACGGGTGACTTTACTGCAACCTCAGAGACATCAAGATCTGGCAAAAAAAATTGATTAAGGATACTAGGTCAAACACTAAAGAACATCGATGCAGCATTCTTTGTTTCTAAGTTCAGTTTCCCCGAGCCCAAAGATAAAAGATGTTTCTTTAATCTGATAATCTCCTACTGATAAAATAAAGCACTGTCTAAATCAAGGAAAGTGGTCGTCTGTCTTTAAAAGGCTTCCAGAAAGGCTCCAAACAGTGTATTAGAGAGGAAACCATCTCTGATTTAATATCATTAATGTTTCTGTCTTTACATCAGCCATAGCCAATGACAAAAATAGTTGTTTCTATTCCCATCGATAGTGTTGAAAAAGGACATTTTGAAGCCCTCAGAAACCCTATAATTTAACATCATTAAACTGCACACAACACACTGTTTAGCAGCAAACTGGTCTCTGAAACAAAATATGCGATTTTAAGTATAGTACAGTTTTCATTGTATTTTTAAGTTTTAAGATTTTTTCTTCCTGTGGCTGGAAAAGGACCCATATGTGAGCTGAATTTAATTTAGAGAAAACAGAGTAACAGGGTTAGATCAGATGGCATGCTTTTGTTTTTTGTGTGCTTGTTTGTGCATAATCAGTTGGCATTTGATGCTTGATTGGTACAAAGATCTTTAGCTGTCTAGGGAGCTAGCTGGTCTAAGATGCTTACCATATACTTCAAGTACAATGTCTTCAAGCTGCAGACCTTTCCTGCATGTCATTCGCTCTTGACATCTCTTGTCACTTCTATAGCATACCCTGTTAAACAATGCACAAATGCCCCAATAATACTACATTATCTTTAGCAAAGGTTTAATTTTTGTTTTTACCTTTTTTCAAGCAATCTATCACCTTTATAGCCTAATCCTAGCTTGTTACAACTTGGGTTTTAAACCTGGGATTGTTCCCAAGGAGTGAATTGCTGAGATCTTGAAACAGTGCATCATAAATAAAAAGAAAAACTGAACTAAAAAATAGTCCAAAGGTGCAACAAAAACTCAAAGAAGCAAATTATTAGAAGAGAAAACAAACATGAAAAGTAAAAATTGTAATCATCCATAGCAGGCCAATTTCCGGCCTCAACTTAAACCAACCAAATTGAGTGGAGTCCTGAGCACACAGATGTGTCTACACACTGTGTGTACGCAGTTTGTCCTCCATATCAGCTGTTTTAGTTTTCTGGATAAGCTTTTTGACTTGTTTACTACCTGTCTGATTGCTCATGTATCTTACCCTGCTACATGTCAGTATAGTGCTGTTCAACTCCTTTGCCAATGACATCAACCTTAACTTTTAGTGCCAACTTCTCCATTGTCCTTCTACATTATTAATGCAAAGCACACACGGTATGGTTAAGGTGACGTAACTATGGTCTCCTGCTCAAACGTTGGACACACCATACATACAGCCTTTAAGATGATTTAAATTCCTCCTACTGCTATACTCAGCCAGTGATGAATAAAAATAAAATACTCTGTTCTCTCAAGTAAGTGTCCTGCATTCAAAATCATACCTAAAAAAAAGTAAATAAATACGAACAACAAAATATACATTAAATAACAAAAGTAAAAGTACTCATTATGCACAGTGGCCCTTTTCATCATGCTATAAGGTTTATCAATGGATTGTAATTTTTGATGCATTATATATGCATATGCATATTTATAAAGCTCATTTCAGCTACCTCATATAAAAATAGTACCTGGTAACATAGTAAAATGAAATTAGCGTTTTCGAATAAAGGTGGTGGATTAAAAAGCACAAACTGGGTTTCAAAATGTAGAAGTGAAAAGTAGCATTAAATGGGAATACTCAAGTAAAGAACAAGTGCCAAAACTTTTAACTTAAGAACAGGATTTGAGTAAATGTACTTGGTTGACATTCCACCATTGCACACAAGACACACTACTTCCTGCACTGAAATTTCAAATTGGCACTGGACATAAATTGTGCAGAATCACCTATAATGACTTTAAATCCCTTGGAATGGTGGGTAGCAATCTCACCGCATTCCCACATCTTAGCAATAAACTTGTGCGTACAGTTTCATCGTAACCAATAGAAACAATGGCCATCGCTCCAGAACAAAACCCAACTTATAATACATCCGATTGATCCTGTCACCCTTTCCCTTTGTTCAAGATATTTTTCATTGCACCCTCCCCAATGGTTTATAGCAACATAAAGATGGAAGGCAGTTCACTCTCCCAAGTTAAGTTCTGAAAGTATTAAGCAAAAATAAGTCTCAGATCTTTGGCGGTCTTTCAGCTGAAGACTTGTATTCAACCTCTTTAATAAGCCAAATGGAAGCTCGAGGTTCCATCCCCGCTCCTCAACAGTGAAGCCGGCAGTCATTCTAATTGTGATGAGGAAGCAATTGATGTGCAGCAGCTGCATCCTGTGACCGACGCTCCGCTCAACCATTTGTCTCTGTCAGCTCCCCCTCAGCCCGCCCACCCTCGACATCCTCCTGAAAAGCACTGCCAGCCTCGACCGTGACTGCAGATCGCCAGGCCTTTTGTCGCCACACATGGCGTGAAGCATGCCCTCAGCCCTACTGGTCAAGCCCAGTTTGACTCCTATTCCTTGCATGGAGTGACACTTCAGATGGCAGCTGGTTGGGCAGCAGCCATGGCAAACCTGCTGCCACCGCGTCACAGCCACGCCTGAGGGCCTGCAGCAACATCTGCCCTCACAATCGGCGATGGAGTTGAGCCAGCCAAACATATTCATGCCACTGCACGCTAGCGTCACTCAGCTGGGCAATCATCCTCTTTCTCTCTCTTGTCTTTATGTCTTGCCCCTCCTCCTTACAGCCCAATGGTAAGCTATTAGGAAAAGGCTGTAATTTTCTTTCCCAAGCCCCGAATAGACACCAAAAGGTATGCTTGGAAAATTAGCAACTTGACCCCTTGATTATACTCTATCAATGGAAGACGATCTGGTACTGAAAAGAGGAAGGCGAGCAGGTGTTTGATTGAGAAGTAAGAAATGTTTCTTTTTCCCTTTTTTGTAGTGGTTGGCAGGCATTCATATCACTCTGGTGAATGGTTCTCATTCTGTGACACTGACACAACTCAGTGGCTCAGTTCTAACTCTATGTGCTTCACTGGTGCTCTATAGTGCCCTTAGAATGCATTGAGACTCATATTTCCCTATTGACTGTCGATGTTAATGACTGGGAGCGCATTCCAAAGCATTAGTCAAAGTATTAAATAGCTTTTGCATTTTTATTCACACTTTTATTACATTCATTTTGACATAGCAATGCCAAACCATCCTCATATAAGAGGTGTATCTGAACTCAGTGTCTGTAGGGGCCAGTGTTGTTAGATTTTCATAATCATTAATGGAATGTCTATTGTGAATTTGAGTATTTACACCATTCAAGTAGCTTTTGCAGGCCTCATGTTAAGTATTTCATGAAACTGATCCCAGTCTACACCAGTCCAGTTACCATGAATGGAATTACATTCATATTGGATGATTCTGCATCTCACAATTTACATTCTGTGACACATCTCATTATGCATATTAAATTTAAAAAATAAATTGGTGTAAAGCACTTTGAGTTGCATTTATATGTATGAAAAGTGCTATATAAATAAAGTTTGATTGATTGATTGATTGATTGATACTATATAAAAGTGTTAGCTTTACCTATTCAAGTACTATACTTTACATTCTTTCTAACCATTTTAAAACTAAAATGATTATTTCAATGTTCTTTATGTTTTCTAGTCTTATAGGAACTCATTGTTCTTCCACTTATTTCACTCGTCCATCTGGACCATCAACTTGAAAACTTAAATGTGATTTTATTATCAGTGTTAGATCATAAATGTAAATCAAGTGCAGCCTTTTTAACCTGTCTGCACTGATAACTGCATTGCTACATTATATTAACATGATTTACTAAGCTATCATTACCTGCAAAAGCACTGAGCATACTCTGCCTGTTTGTTGGAAACAAATGCTATGTTGGATGACATGTAGCTCTCTTTCCTATGGAGGTTAAAGTCATTTATTGTAAGTAATGCTATGCCGGGTAGTGCAGTAGAATGATTTTCAAGTTGATGTATTGTCTAAATAAAATATGTCTCGAGCCTACTTATAATCTAGCTATATCAAAGTGAAACGAATGGAAGCCAGTGAGTCACTGATAAGTGAAAAGTGAAAATCCTGTCCTGAATCATTATGGGATTCAGAATAAATTGTATAAAATATATAAAGAACTGGCATAGCCCAATATGTTAAGCTTGGGTTAAGTTTAAAAGGTAAAAAATATATATATTTCAACATTGTTACCAGACAAAAAAGACGATACTGGACAATACTGCAAATCCTGCAAGTGTTTTTACATCTTGTACCAACTTTTAAGTTCATGTCCCTACAATATCTGTGCATGTCAAATATAGTATGGTCAATGTTTGAGAGAGATTGTTGATAAATTATTAAAAATAAAGCCACCAGTGCACATCTGTGAAAAAAAAAGAAGTCTCTGACATTTGAATGTGTTACATGTTCATCCACCACCCTAATCTCCACACTTTATTTCTGCCTTAAATAAAGACCATACGACGTCATAGAGTGACACTGAAAACTGGCACTGGACATAAAGCATATAGCACAGAATAGATCAATATAACAGCCCATTCTTTTCAATCACACACAAATAACGTGAAGTAACTTACTTACTATGGCTAGCCATGTCATTTTCATCCCTAAACCTAAGCAAGTAGTACCATTTCACAACGTTAACAGGTCTCAGTAAATGGTTAACAATGCTTTAAAAGCCAGAGAAAGGGATATAATTGGCATGCAAAAAGCTTAAAATCCATGCAATGTTAAATTGTCCTGCAGGTCCTGACCCTTCTGGACTTAAAAACTCTGACATTTAAGGCCAACCTGCAGCACTCAGACTACCAGTTCAACAGACAGACCTTACAGAAATAAAAAAAAAGGAAATGTATAGGCTAAATCTGGATGAGACATATTTAATCAACATACAGTTAATGTTAAGATAATCCTGAATAATTGGGCATTTTAGCTCCCTGTCTTAAATATTGTGCTTCATTACAGCCACAATAGAAGTCAGCCAGACTCACGTGTCACCACATGAGCTAATAAATACGTGAAAACAAGGGTTTTCTCATCCGAGGTTGAATTACCAACCAAGCAAAGCTAAAACATAGTTAAAGACTAAAATGGCCAAGACGTTGTTCCTTTTCCTTTTCAGTCCTGTCCTATAAAGAGTCTCTGTGTTGAAATCTTTTAATATGTTGCCAGTAATATGCTAACATGTTCCCAAATAAACATGTATTTAACTAAAACATAGAGAACTCTGGGCAGGCAGCAGTGCAGATATAGTAGCCTGCAGGGAGGGCATGGCAGGGGCTTAATCCAGAGGTTTAATCAAGCCCTGTTTTCATCAAATCTTTTGTTCATATTTTTGATTCCATTTTTCTTTAAACCAATTTAAACGTTTCAATGGTTAATCCTTAAGATTTCAGTTCTGTTTGATTGGATAAAACATGTGGTAACTGGTGGTAATACAAACATTTACACAGTACACGAATGGTGGACTCTGAAACTGACACTGCAAATATTTGAAAAGTAATTAATCAGCAGAAATGCCATCAATTAATAGCAGTGGTCTGACATAATAAAAACATTAAGGATTGTAGCTTTCAACCTATTTCAAGTTCAAGTTAACTTTTTTTCCCTGTATTCTAGGACAGAATATAATCTTTTTTCAATAATCCTCTCTCTCTCTTGGACAGAGCTTGAAAATATTCTCTCTGAACATGCAGATGTTGTCACTTGTATTAAGAAAATCCGTTTTTAGGAGTACAGTTTATGTCATAACTTGACAAGATGGGAGATTTGTGTGAAAATGCGCAAATATGTTCAGCAGCTTGTGGTCATGTTATTAGCAGCGTTACTGGCAATAATGCAGCAGGTTGTGACACTGACAGTGAATATGAAAATATTGCGAAGAGCTGCTGTGTTTTTATTCAGGTTTGAAGCTCTTCTCATGGGTCTGGATGGAAGAAGAGGGTCTGCCTGGAGTTATTGGCAGCGGAGAATGTCAGCTCATTCATCTACATCAGGCGCACAAACCAGCAGCGAAGGTGAAACGCTTTTTCCTCATGAGCATCTGATTATGAAAAAAAGAGAGAGCGAGAGAGAACGAGAGAGAGAGAGAGAGAGAGAGAGAGAGAGAGAGAGAACTTCGCTTTCTTCATCCTCGCTGCGTCTTGGACCAATCTCCTTTCGTTTTATTCGTCTTTTCCTGCCCCCCACCCACCCACCACCCCAAATCGTCCCTCCCCCCTGGAGCCACAGTCTCCCTGGTTGTGTTGTGAGCGCGTGTTATAAAGCGGAAAGTGCCACAGTTTTCTTCAGATTGGAGCGCTCAGACCTTCAGACAATCAGGACCTGAGCCTGCTCACAGCTATGACCCCTCCGCTCTCTCTACCTGGATTAACTCTCAAGTAGCCGCTGTTTGTTGCCCCTGCGCCCCCTTCCCTCCCTCTGCCACCATCTCCACCCGCAGCAGCCTCCCCGGCTCCACCGTCCTGCTGCCCAGTCTCCAACTCTCACCTTTGTTCTGCTGTCATGGGGTGCGTTGTGTCCTTTTTATCTGGGATGCTGAGGGGCATGACCGTGCTGTGAGGCGGATACCAGGTGGATTTATGGTCCGCAAAGCCGCAACTACCAGCTGAGGGAAATTAGTGGAACTTTGAGCTCCGGGAGGATGCAGGTGAAGTGTTGGTGTGCCGTGTTCCTCTTGACGCCTGCAGTTTGCCTGGTGAGTTAGATTCTCCTACTCTGCATGCACGTCTAGGTTAACTTTCTCCACTTGCCGCTGTTTTGACAGACGGTACAAGAGTAAAAGACATAATTGCTATTCATTTCTCACTGCGAAATCACTTTATTCAGTTCAAACGTGGACGTTTCCAAATGCGTAAACGGATGTTCGGTTGATTCACTGCGTGACATAATGCATACAATATTCAACTGTGATTCAAACTTTATCTCAACACTTTTCATAACTGTTTGGTAGTGAAACCAGGCGGGTATTTCCTGTGTGCAATATTAAATTGCATTTACTTTATATTGATGAGTAAATCGGGCTTTCGCGCAGGGGAAAACGTGTGATGACGATGAAAACTTTTAAGAGTATTTCCAGGCTGTTATTTGAATACTAAATACCTTTAAATGTGCCTCCTATAACACCGATCATTAAACTACATAGGCAGAGAAATGGTCTCATGGGGGCGCCATAGCAAACCAAAGGACACACTCCACAGCGGGTCAGACTGGGACCACGAGGCAGAGTCCAGTTGTTTCACTGGTTTTTCACCAGGCGAGTGTAAATGAAAACATGATTATGATTCACGTCATTTTCGTTGCAGTTCAGCTGTACAAAAAAAAAACATTTTTTAAAAACCCAGCAACAACCCGCATTTAGATTAAAACTAAATTCTGGTATAAACTTAAATTACGCTTGGTTATATAGATGACAATATATCCTGAAACACAGTTTAGTTTAAGTTTTCTAGTAAAGTTGTGTTTAAATTGACACACCGAATGGGGCTTTCCAATCAGTTCCATTATTATGACACGACAAAATGACAGTTTTACCTTCCGCTGTCTCTTTCAGACACAGACAAAAACAAACAAGAAAATTAAAAAAGAGAGGAACTTGATTCTCTTGAACGTTTTAAATTCTCAATTTATTTTCAGATTGTTATTTATATGAAATATCAGGCCTGAAAACAGAGAAAGAATAAACCCGACTGTTTTCTAATAACAAACCTTCAGATTAAAAAGGGCTATTCTCAATATTATTGGATTTTTGAATCCGTGGGTTACATATTGTAATATTCTATTAATAATATATTTAAAAAATCTCACCTGAGATCTGAAAATAGTTTTTTTTTGACGTTGACTATGAACGCCAGGAGAAACTGTATGAAATGCAATCATAAAACACGTCAATAACTTCCCCTAATATAATCGCGCACATTATAAACGTGTCTTTTTGCAGCCTGTATCTGCTGTGGATTTAGTGTGTAAATGTATGTGACCTTTATCTAAAACGTTCCACACAAAGGAGAGCTCGCAGCTGGTGGACGTGGAGCTCTCCAAGGTGCTGAAAGTATTTAACACTACTTCTCCTCTAAATATACACAGAACCAACGTGCTTTAAGTGCCAATATGGGAATGATACCAGGCCTAACAATTATAATATATATTTTAATTAAAAAACATACATTTTAAATCGACTTTTGGAAATAAAAAGTCATGTTTAAAGACGATGTTGTATTATTGTTTGACCTCTTTTTGACACCATTACATTTTTGCCTGCAGATTCCAAATTTTTGGATCTTCCTCTGGAAATATTTCTCCTTGCTGTTTTTCTGAATTCATTTTTGAAGTATTATGCAATTTATAGAAGTCAAGAGAAAAGTAATTTATTGTGAAATTCCTACTGTCGAGGGACAGAGGTGTGTGTGTGTGTGTGTGCGTGTGTGTGTGTGTGTGTGTGTGCACTGGTGATTAAATCAACTATGCTTCTCGGATAAATCCATCCTGTTCGCTGTGTGTCTGAGTTGAATTGTCTAGCTGAGGAAATAGAAAAAACCCTGGACAAAGCCATCCCGCCCAGAGTAAACCGAGCTTACTGTGTAGCCCGTTAACTGTCAGCTTTATCCACAGCAGCCGGGATTAGAGCCGAACTTTGATGGTTTTATTTCGTGTTAAAGGCTCTTGTCTCTGCTTAATCCTCTTGTCTGAGCGCCGCGCCTTGACCCCGATAACAGCACAGCCCAGGTAGACAGCAATACAGTATAAAGCACAGAGCGGGACCATCACCTTTCGCTCTGCTATTTAAATAACACGCTTACAATTTCCCCCTTGACAGCAGAATTCCATCTAGGTTTAGTTCGCATGATTTTTTGTTCAAACTTTTCTTTTTTAAATTAAAGTCCTGTACTTTTAATCAGTTTACGTGAATAAAAAAGATGAAGGTTGTGAGCTCACTTTACACAGCTTCACAATACTGACATTCACAATCAAACTTTTGGAAAATCTTCTAATATTTAAGCAATCTCAATGATTTTCCTCTTTCAAACTAAGATCGCAAAATGTGCATATTCATTTGATAGTATTTCTATGTTTACAGCAAGGGCAATAATTCCCAATTTCAGAATTCACGTTTGTTTGATTTGGCTTTTTTCTTCTTCTCGAAAATACACATATTCATTTAAATGTGATGTCATATTTATATGTTTCATCTCTCTGGCTCTTTTATCTCTGTTTTGTTTGACATTTTCACATGCTATACCTGGGTGTTGTCTGTGAAACAGTAGCCTATAATTTGTGAATTAAAATTGTAAAAATGTTGCTTTTCCTTATTTGCTCTAATATGAATTGTATAATCATTTTTTATCCTTGTTGTATTATTTTTGCTGATGTAGTGATGCTCTTCTGTTGAAGGCTCATTAGATTTCATGTCATCCATTGCTTCCTTTAGCCACAGATGTGAACTCTGACTACAGAAAGGATTTGAAACATTTTGACATTACTGACAGCTTTTTATTTATTATTATTTTATTTTTTTAATTGGCAGATGTGATTGTATCTGGGCCATGAAGCAGCATTGAGACTTGAAATCACTCCCCCTCGCCCTCTTCTCTCCCTTGGGAGTAACAGATGCAGTGGACCACTATCAACACTCATATTCACATTAAAGCGTTACTATCAAACAGTGCAAACGGGGCCTCGGTGTCAAACACGGTGGGGAGGAAAAGAAAGCCCCACTACAGATCACTACAGCAAATCTCACACGGTGTGAACCCTCTCAACTCCACCCCACCTCCACCCTGGACCCCCTCACACTACACCCCCTGCAGCCCACAGGCCTCTAAATTAGCTCATAATTATACAAACGCAAGGTGTTTTAATTTTGCTGTTTGAAGTTGAATTCAAGAGCGGCCAGTATTAATTCAAGCAAAGACATTCACACAAATGCCCACATGCTGTGCGACTTAGCACACACACAAACACACATATATGGGCCACACATGCATTTCATGGCCATCAAGTGGGAGCGGCGGAGATTGCGAAGCGTGTTTTTCTAACCCAGAAGTCGACTAAGTGAACATTTCTCTTAGTTCCTTGTTCAACCTTTGTGCTTCTTAGCTTTTAAAGCAGCATGGAGGCGTCACTTAAGAGCTATTCAAGCCCGACTGCTGGAGAGAGCCGAGTACAATAGGCTGAGAGTTCAGTCTCGGAGAACAACGCTGCCTTTCCCCCATCGCCACTGTCACTGTCTCAGTGGCCTCAGCTCAGTCCAGTTACCCAGGCCTGTTACAGTCACCGGCCTCGCTCAGTGACAAGTGGTGGCCAGCTGCAGCAAGCGCTTTCATAAACAGGACGTTCGAAGCTCTTAAAAGGGAGATCTAAGGGTGCTTAATGGACTCCAGCAGGCCTCGGTGGGGTTTTAGATTACCTTTATTCTGAAGGAGTTTCCAAGTGTTATTGACAATAGTTCAAAGATCTTTAGCAGGTTTCATGACTGTCTTTAAGGTTAGGTATTGATGATTAATCTCATAGTAAAACATGTTTACGCATTTAACATTTAGTGCATATGTATAATATACATAATAATATATAATGTACGATGTATGAAATGTCAGTCGAAAAATGGCAAATATTCTAATAATAACCATATTTTCTATGTCATTGAGAGAAGAGCATTGAGAGAGAGCTCTGACAAGTTGATTTTTACACTTGTGTACACTACAGACACAATTTCAGGATCCATAATGAAAAGTTCTTTTAATTCATGTATTTTGCAAGAGAAATCAGCTTAAAAAAAAAAAATCTGAAACAATGATTTTGTCATCAGCTTTTGACGTCTTGTCAGTTTCTACATTTTCGGTAATGTCTCAGAGCTGCAATTAATGATTATTTATGAAACTCTTGATTTGTTGTAATTGATTGATAAATAATTCAATCTATAGGATTTCATACAATTGAAAAAAAATTGTCCCTACAATTACTCAATTAAACGTGATTTCTTCATATTAATGATCTGCCTGACCAACAGTCCGTAACCACAAACATTCAATTTACATTATATAATAACATGAAAAGCAGCAAATCATCACTGCAAAATTGAAGCAGAGATTCTGTCCCTTTTGCTTTAGATATGACTGAAAAGATTAGTAAATTGTAAAAAAAAAAAAAACCTTCAGATTATTTTTTTGTTTAATAGACAAATTAATTACTCTTCTAATTGTTTCAGTTCTAGTCTTAGTAATCTGTTACTTGTCCCAATGTAGAAATGCTTTATTGTATTCCCATCTGTTTCATTGTCTGTTGTGTAATGTTACATGGTGTACACAGCCAGAATTCTAAAAGTGAAATTGGAATTTGATATAACATATAAAAAAAATCCTATCACAAAGTCCCCCAAAAATAGGACTTAAACAAATTATGAATTTTTTTTCATTAAAGTAAAACCGAGGCTTCATGTGTGAAGCTGACCTCTGACCTCTGACATCAGAGCGCTGCTGTGAGTCAAGGAAGATTGATGGTGTGCAACTTTGGAATTGACACGTCAAGGTGACTCGGTGTAGTTGAAGTGCTTTATACAGCATGAACTGTAACCTGGGTGACCTGCCTCTGAGTCCTGGGCTGTGTGATCTGATCCCGGCCTCCCCAGGCAGCTGCGTGCTCTGACAAACAGCGAAAAAAAAGAAAAAAAGAAAAATAGAAAAGCAAAAAAAAACACTTGACCTTGGTGTTTGGCAATAAAGTCAATGGTAATAGCACCTACTGTGATGTCTGGAATCGGCACTTTGGGCTCCTGCTTATTTTTCCTCTCTGCATGTATCAGTGCAGGGATGATTATTTAGATATAGAAGGGGGACGTCTTGTATCTCTCACAGAGTTTAATAGGAGACAAATCCTCCTCAAATATTCCCAGTACAACCACACAGTGTGATGTTGCAGCCTGAATGTGGTGTGTGTCTGTGTGTGTCTGTGTGTGTGTGTGTGTGTTTGGGGCGGTAGGCATCTGTGATTAATGACCACAGCCTCTATTCTCTCCTCCACGTGCTGCTCCAGATTTTCAATTGCGTTCACAGTTCAGAGGTCAAAGCTGGAGCTGATCATTGAAGGGCGTTGTTCTCAAAAAATTCCGCCCAGCTCACAGTCCTGATCCCGTAAGAAGCTTCACTCCCCTCGCTTCCCCTCTCCACATAGAGCAATCCGTTTATGGCGAGGAGTGTGACACCTTGATAGCAGCACTTTGAAGCAGAGCGAGAGTGGTAGACAGAAGTGTCTCTGAAGCGACTAGATAACCCGATAAATAGATCGTCTGACTCCAGAGTCGGCTTGTCATTGCTGAGTTCATAGAGCAGACCTCTCCAACACTATAATATCTGCATCCACCTGAGATGATTCAACAGTCTGTTTGATGTCTGTCACTTTTTTTTCATGATTTATCCTGATTTATGACATTAAACATTTAAAATCAACCAAAATAGCAGATGGTTATTAAAAGATGTAGTTGAATACAATTATTTAAAGATACGCTTATCAATGTCTTTCTTTTTAAATGACAATGAATCGAATGACTGTGTATATATGCACCTAAAAACAGCCAGACAGTTGAAGTACAGGTATCTTCATTTTTGGCATTCTAGGCAGGCTGTCGTCATGAACGGATAGTTTTATAGTTCCTACGAAAAGTAATGCTCTCAAACTTGGTATTTCACAAAATTTCTTTCAGTGAGGAAGCAACATAATGTTAAGAGCTATATACAATGCCTGTCAGATGGGCTGAAGGTGTGACAAATGAGTTTCAACCAGGAGACCGGAGTGTGTGTGTGCTGTTGAGGGAAGTTATGTCCAGAAGTAGTGCTTTTTAAGCCTAACCCCATTCTCTTTCCTATAGTGGTGCTTAAACCTTAAGGGAATGGCCTTAGTGGTTTGCTCTACTACCCCAAGGTGGCCAAATTAATCAGTGCTGCGAAGAGTTTTTTTTTTTGGGAGGGAATACATAGAAACTCACAGAAGAGCCGCATGCCGGATTTGAACCTGCAACCCTTTGCTGTGGACCGTCAGACAGGCATCACTGTGTAGACAACAACACATGGTTTATTTGGCAAAAATTACATTTTAAACGGCATGCCATAATATGTATATATATATATATATATATATATATATATATATATATATATATATATATTATATACACATTATATAATACATATTATTATATATTACATAATATGTATATATATATATATATATATATATATATATATATATATATATATATATATATATATATATATATATATACATATTATGGCATGCCGTTCAGGAAATTATTATATATATATGGATTCAAAACCTGAGAATATATATATATATTGAAACTTGAGAATTTATATATATATATATTAAAGCCTTAAATATAAGGTTTTAATATATATTCTCAGATTTTCAATATATATTCTCAAGTTTCAATATATATACTCAGACTTTTAATATATATATTCAGAACATACAGTTGAAATATTATCTGTACTGTGTTCTATCTGTTTTGCCAGCTATATCCCCCCAATTTGGAACACCCAGATCCACACGTCCTTCCTATATTTTGGGAGCATTTTTGATATTACTGGATGGAGGAGATGGGATGACATGCAAGCAAGCATTCACTAAGCCAGATATCAACTAGGGATGCTGCAATCAATGATCAATTCTGCCACAGAATTATGGAATGGAATTAAACCCCAAAGGTCAATTCAATTTAACAGCCCAAAGTTACAGATTTTCCTCAAATGCCTTACAATCCATTCATTGCACTCTCTATCTATCCTCTAAAATAATACACATGGATTTTCTGAACTGCCACACTGTCACACACACACACACACACACACACACACACACACACACATGGAAAGCACAAGCAGGCAGGAGGCAGCACTACTGTCAACTGACACCAGTTTTAAAATCATGTCAATTTCCTTTTTATAGATCCAGATCTTTAGATCCTTGATTTAAGAACTAAACACAAAAAACATACATTTGTAACAAAAATTGTGTTTCATTGTGTGTCAATTTTTTATGAGGGCATAAAACATTATTATGGAAGTATACATGCATTTCAATGCTCAATTAAGTCTCATACATTGTTGCAGGGTTGATAGTGTTTGTTCCCCAGATTTGGTGCTAATTCAATTTTTCTATTTTTACCACTCAAGAATTAATAAAGAATTGTCAAAATCAAACTGCAAAATACCCTCTGTGACCTGTGGGGGCTAACTTTTGACTTTCAGAGGCTGCAGGCTAATTCTGACAGGAAGTGTCATTACAGTGAAATGGTTACTATGGCAATCACATCATCACACATGAATACAGTTGAGATCATTGAATCCACACGTATCTCATACCCAGTTAATAGAATTCTAAGAAAATATAGGGACCCCCGTATGCAGAAATATTCACATTTTTGGATAGGTGAAAATAACACATTTATACTGCATGCAAAATTCTGCATGGTTCTATGCAGCCTTATAAAGACAGTTTGTCTGCTGGGACCGCAGAAGCTCCCACAGGTCTCAGAGGGTTTAAGGGCTTCATTTAAATGAATCTGAATTCTTGCTGAGATGTATTTTGCACTATTACATGTAAGAAAAAAACACAAAACTGATTTGTAAACTAGTTTTAATCAACAACATTGAAAAAATTGTATTTTAAATGTCTTAAAATTTTTATATTACTAGACAGATTTTTATTATTTAGTTTGGTTTCAAGCTTCTAGATAATTTGTGAAGTTAAGGAATCTGTTGTTTTATGAAATTCTTCCATTGAAGACCTTGAGACTAATGACTTGAGATTTTTACAGTGCATTACCAATTTGCATTAATTCATATTCAGTTCCAGTTGCTCAGGCCAAAACATACGATATGAACAACACTTGACACTGCCACTGCTGTGGCCCCTGTGTCAAATTAATAATAAAATGATCAATTTATAACAATGAACGACGGAACAATTCTTACCTATTTTTTGTTCAAACAATATCTCATTGTACACAAAAGGAACCCAGAATGTGTCCATTGTATGATAGTTTAATTGTGCAATAAAAGCTAAATATAAAGATCATTCTCACTATACTGCACTTTCAAAATTAAAAAAACAATAATTGTGCACAAAAATGAGAAATGTCATTGTCGTACAAAAATAACTGTTAATGTTGGTAAGTCTCATTGTTTCAATCACTGTAGTTTTTCCAAATATGAGACTTTTAGCTAAAATAAAGGTTTTGAATGCTTAAATATAATTTTTGATGATATTTATAGATCCAGATCTTTAGATCCTTGATTTAAGAACTAAACACAAAAAAACATACATTTGTAACAAAAATTGTGTTTCATTGTGTGTCAATTTTTTATGAGGGCATAAAACATTATTATGGAAGTATACATGCATTTCAATGCTTTATTAAGTCTCATACATTGTTGCAGCAGTTTTTGGGTTGATAGTGTTTGTTCCCCAGATTTGGTGCTAATTCAATTTTTCTATTATTACCACTTTTTCCAAATATGAGACTTTTAGCTAAAATAAAGGTTTTGAATGCTTAAATATCATTTTTGATGATTTTTAATGTGCCCCTCTGATTAAACACTGGCCCCCACAGTAAAACTGGTCTAGAACCGCCACTGAACAACACTGTCTTTGCTCTGGTACTGAATGGATACAATGCAGCCTGTGATTTTGGAGTTGTATAGTGATGGACTGCCTTGCTTTTTAACCTGATGACGAGCTTCACTGACCACCGAAACAGAGCAGGCAGAGATGCTGCTCTCTGAAATAGTGGAAATGGAGAGGAGGAGGATGCCTCCCTCCACTGCGTCGGCAGTGATGGATCTGCCATCAGAGCTCACGTCTGCTGCACAGTCCAACAGTCACGCCACCCGCTGATGGGAATTACCAGCCATGTCCGTTATCTTCTTCTTCAGATCTTTCCATCCTGTAAGGTTACAATGACTGGCCATGCGGGCACTGTCACCCAGCTCCAGTAACATGTATGGATGACTTTTAAAAAAATCAATGAGTGATGAACACTTCTGTGAGCACTCCTATCCAGGGTTTAGAGCCATATATTGGTTGACAATATTGGACTATTTCTGTAGAAGGGAAATCATTGCAGGGGAATGTGAAAAGATTTTACTCAACAGTGTAAAACTGCAATGAGCCTGGTTTCGCCCTGTCTAAAGAGCCGTTAAAGAATTCTATTAGTGTGGGTTTCACTGGAGAGTTGCAGTAAGGAATGCTTTAAATGCTGTTTCAGGGATAAAATCCCAGAGCAAACCACTGTATTCTTGTAACATTCTAAGAAGTAATATACAGAATTGAATCTAAAAACCTGTGCTGGTAAAACCTTCTCTGTATATCTCGGAGTTTACATACCACCATTTATATATTTGTGCACAAGCACTGGGGCCTGTCTCATAAAGTGGGATTAGGTATTTAATCAGCCTAGTTTGGGCTTAATTGTTTCATGAACATAGTTCAAGTTCAACCTAAGCTCTGTTGCCATTGTAACAAATGCAGCAGACCATATGTCGTTTTTGTTGAGGCTTACATCCTCTAATTTTGTCAGAGTTTCTTCCACAAAATCAAATTTACTGTTAATTGAATTATAATGCCATTATATTGTAATTATAATTCCTGCTAGTTCAGCACAGTTTGTTACACTTTAATTCCATCACTTCTGCCTCCAAACATTGGGTAACTTTATCAGTAAAAAAATTTTCATAGTGTGCACGTAATATCAATGTTAATGTACAGTAGTATCCTATAAATAAAAAGGCTAACCTTTACAGCCTACGTGCAGGTCAGCATTATGATAGCCTCCAATTCAAATGTCAAAATATCGTTTATCCATGTCCTTTGGAAATAGAGAGGTAGCCGATCGCTGAAACCCGAGCAGGTGCCAGGTGCCACCACATTATCCTGAACTATGATTTGCTATCCGCCATGTTTTTTAGAGGCTATAGTATGCTTTGTTTGTAAGCTAGACTCAAAATATTTGCATCATATAAAACGAGGTAAACTAAAGAATCCAAAATTTTGTAGAGACAAAAACTGGCAGGGCTCCCTTGACCTCTCACATCGTGATAAGTGAATGAAAAGTGGTTCTGCTGAATGACTGAAAATGGTCCCCATCCTACCGCAAAAATTGTTTAATTCTTGCAGATATTTCTAAAATTTGTTTTGATACCAAATCATAACCTTAAGGACTTTTTTTAGGGATTTTTGACCATTTTATCAATTCAAATTGGGTGGTCAAAAATCGCTAGTTTTTTCATAACTTATAAGACATACTTGAGCAAGGAATGGCCATTATAAACGTTCATCATAATGCTCTAAGCCCTTATACTCTCTTAAACCTTTACAATTTGAATGGACACCAAATTAAAACACACAATTCATGACTACCGTAGTTGTGCTGATCTTGTCTCTGATCCAAAACTTTAGCTGAGCTGCATCTGAAATTAATCTTCTGGTTCCCTGCGTTCAGATGCTGTATATATATATATATATATACCACTTCTATGTGGCATTTACTGTTGACCAGCCCGTCCCCCTAAAGCCATCCCCTCATTGCTGACCCCCACCACCCCTAAACAAAATACATACATGGTAGATCTCTAAGTCTCTAACTGGTGAATAAATGTTATTCCGACTGTGTGAGCCCAGTTTTCTTCATGTGGGATGATGTTAGACATCAGTAGTAGCCAGTTCATTGCAGTGAGGGCATTTCTTGAGTCTCGTCCTCACTGTATAAAATGAGCTACTGTGACCTTTAGGATAATCACAGCCTCATGAAACTTTATAACCAAAAACTAGAAGATGACCAGCTTTCCCAGGTATATTGACATGGGAGAAACAAGGGAATCTCCAAAGTGACCAAAGCTTTGAACCCAAATCACAGCATGGATTTTTCTATGGTGTTCTAAAGGTCTTGGTATATTGATGGACTATTGTATGGTGTTTTTGACAATTTTTATCGATTCTCCAAAAAATTGCATAATTCAGACCAAATGTGTGTAACAAATGGTATCGAGGCAAATATTTTTTTGGGACATAGCTAAACATGGAAATGGACTTCAAAACAAGAAATATTAACGTTGTGAACCCTCATACACCTTAATCGTGTTTTGATTTCATATGCTTCAGACCTGAGTAACACTTGTGTGCATTTCACGGTTTTATAAGTATGTTTAGATGGCTATCAGAAGTATTGATAATTTTCATAAATAGTTATTAATTATTAAATGATATGATTTGATTTACTCAAAGTCACCTTGAGATGGGGCACCACTCTCAAACAGAGAAAAGATAGTTAATTTGACTAAATCAGTCTCATAAAGTTACTAAACCATCAATTTGGAACTTATAATTATGATTTATAATTAACTTAATAATGATAACCAAATTACCATATTAATATTCAGTAATGGTTGAAGGAATTTGGAATTATTTTCATGGAAGGCTTTTCATAGAAGAGGTTAGCATAACACTCATACATGTACAACATTAAATGGACAGCATGTATATTTCCAAAGGTATTCATTCTTAAAAAGCAAAGTAAAGTAAAACAAACAAAAATATCTACAGTCTAATCTAAGTGTGTGTTTGTGTGTGTGTGTGTGTGTGTGTGGCAAGATGGCCGTCTGAGTAAGCTCAGAATTGCATCATGGGTACAGACAATGAGTCATAATCCATAAACGAAGATGATGGAGAGGAGGAAGGTCTCTGTCTTACCTTGGAGAACAAAAGATCATGTTGAATGTTGAAATGTTTGAAATATTTTTCAAAGCTGTATGTCAGTAGTTGGTAGAGTTTAGCTGCATGCAAGGTTGAAGATTTGGTTCTGAGGGTGGTCAGGCAGTCCTTTGCTGGATCTGGTTGCAAACTCGTCGCTGCTGTCTTTTTGAGTATTTGTTCACTCGCTCCTGTTCGTTTGAAGCAGTTGAGAGACCTCCTGTCATGGTCTCTGGGCTGACTGCTATAAACTTTGTGTTCACTAATCAAAAATCTTGTGTCACTGCTTTGGTGTGACTTCTCACAAAGCCATTGGGAGAAGATGGGCTGCACCCTCTTGTCTCTATTGAGAGAGCTCAACAGGAGGCCTAAGCCTTTCCTCTGTGTGGAGGCCTAGTCCTCTGAGTGGAGCTGCAACAGAAGAGAGAGAGGGATTGCCTGCTAAGGCCAGACCTGGTCTGCTGGGGACACCGTGTCCCCATGCAGACCATGGTAAAATAGAGTGAAGCAGTGGGATTGCAGAGTTTTTGCAGCCACTGTGACTTCCTGTGGTGGCAGATGTTGTCTGACCAATGAGGTGATCACACATCTGTAGATGCAGCTCCACTCTTTGGCTGGGACAGAGTTTGATGGCTGTTTGTGTGCTCTGTTGGAGGACAAAGAGGATCCAGAGCACTGTTGCCTTTACATTCAAACATGTCCAGTATGTGTAAATGAGCAACATCCATCTGTGGCAGACCTGCTGGTCCCAACAATAGGTTTAATTAATTAATTCATTAATTAATGATTTGATTAAGTCATCCTTATTAGATTTTTTTTTACCAGAACAACTTGACACACAGTGCTGCTGCATCTCAAATTAATCTTCAGGGTCACAGCTCAGATGATGTCCACCACCTCTATGTGGTATTTTATTTACTGCCCACAACCCCCAATTCTCAATAAAAGGGGACCATATTTTAATTAAATCCATCAATCCACATTATTATATTAATTGGGAATCAAACCATCCAATAATATAGGACTGATCATGCTATTTATAGGCCTAACTTAGACTTAGACTAGAGAGACAGAGACAGAGAGAGTGGGATGAACCCCGGGCTGCTGGGGTAAGAACCCACCCTCCACCACTGATGGTACTAAATATGAAAGCTCATTTGCTGTTTCCTTTCTCCAGGAGTACTTGAAAACTATTTAAGTGTTTTTAGGATCAACTGGCACATGATTTCTACTCACAAAGACAACTTGATCCACCATTATAAGAACATTTTCAGCAGTTTAAGAAGACATTTCTTTCTTAATAACAAATTTAAGAAAAACTTGAGTTGAGGCCCAATGTCGCCTAACTTTTTCTTTTGCTCTTGTCATAATTATGACAGCCATTAGAGGGCTGATCTGATGCCCCTGGGGATATCCTTTGTGCATTTTCCTTCCATAAAAATTATGGAATTACTTCCACTTCTATGGTTAACATTTTGCTTGGTTCAGGCACAAAAAGTACTTTGCCATTGTTAGGGAGAGATTGTGGGGTAGGGAACAAGATACTAGCCATGGTCCAAGTCACAAACGTGACCAGCATCTACTCTGACCTTCCCCTTTTATAGAGAAGCTTTTATGCTCTGTAATGTCCACCTTCCACCTTTGCACATAACTGACATGTAGGACCACTAGAGGTCCTTATGTAACATAAACAGAAGAACCTTAGTCTGAGAGTTTTGTTACCATTACCAGTTGTTACCAGTTTTATCTCATGTCGTGCCCTAACAAGCTTCACAAATAAAATCATTAGCTTGAGATACCATGCTACATGTAGTTTAGTTTAGGTTGATGCTTTGAAACAGTTTGCAGAAAAATGAATAGGTGGAGCAAAAATCATCTTCTTAACCCTTTATCAGGCAAAGAACTATTTGGTAACTTCAGGTAATATTTAGAGAAAAAAGTTGCAAATGGGTTAGGTTAAAGTGGCAAATCTACAAGAAAAAAAGTCGCAGATTTAAGAGATTTAAAGTGGCAAATCTGTGCAAAAAAAGTCACAGATTACGAGAAAAAAGTGGGAAAAAAACTACTTTTTTCTCCCAGATTCACCACTTTAACCCTTAATAGGGCACTCATTGAAATCCTTGCAAATTCCAAATTTTAACCCAAGAGAATATTGGAGGATATTACATACAGCCAGAATGTGTAAAAAAAACCATACGCAAATAATATTTTGAGAAAGAAGTTTACGAGATTAAAGTGGCAAATCCACAAGAAAAAAATGCGTAGATTTATGAGATTTAAAGTGGCAAATCTGGCAGAAAAAAGTTGCTTTTCCCCCCTCCTTTTTCTTGTAAATCTGCGACTTTTTAGAACAGATTTGCCACTTTAAATCTCTTAAATCTGCAACTTTTTTTCTTGTAGATTTGCCACTTAAATCTAGTAAATTTGCAACTTTTTTCTCTAAATATTACCTGAAGTTACCAAATAGAGTCCTGATAAAGGGTTAAAGCTACGTTTGAGTTCTGAAGAATCTACTAATATGTTGCAATTTCTTGCAACATACTACATAAAAGATCACACAATTTTTCAGAGCAGGTCTTCACCCAACCCTGTTTTAGTTGCTTCTATCAGGAATCTAAGATATGCAAGCGAGTGTAGCAGAATACTCTAATATGGGCTATTTATTAAATACTGCAGCTAGCCATCTGCTATATCTGTTCTCCTCCAATATCAAAGCACAGCCACATCCTGGCATTAAATCTTCAAAGCATTGACTCTCTCCGACACCTGTGGTACTGTTTCGTACAAAGCCAGAAATAGTGAGAAATATGTGAGGTGTGGAACAGAAGAGGAATTGGAAAGAGGAGGGGTGAGTGCCTGGCCTGCTTTACAAGTATAGTACTCCGATTGTCAACACCCCAGTCTGTCAGGCTGGGCTCTTTTAGCTGTCACTCCGGGCAAACAAGCTGATATTTAATGCAGCTGAGGAGAGGCAGACTGTAAATTGTCAACACAGATGGTTTTTTGAAGAGGAACAAATGATGAAGTCAGTTAGGTTTAACAACAAAGTGACAACCTCGGTGTTCTCCCTTTCCCCCTCGGTGCTCTTAGATGGTGAAAAGGGGAACAGTAAACATCAGCAACTGTTGTCATAAAGGAAAATAGATTGATAAATGATGTACTGAGTGGAAATGTTGGGAGCAAGGTTATAATAGTTTTGGATTTTTCATTAGTTTTAGTTTTAATTTCGTTGTGAATTTTTGTCTTCAAATTCAGTTAGTTTTAGTTAGTTTTTAGAGCGAGTTTTCTAGTTTTAGTTTAGTTTTTATTTTTTGAAAATGCTTAGTTTTAGTTTAGTTTTTATTAGTTTTAGTGTTAGTTTTAGTTTTTTTGTAATGGGCTATGTGTTGGGTGCCAGATTCAAAGAGGTCATAATACATTTTGCCTTTATTTCCTTTGGTTTGTCATCTCAGCCCCAATAAGGTTATTAACTCTTACAGTTCTGGGTGTTTTGAATTTTGGTTCGAGTGTAGACATCCCAGTCTCAGTAAACATATTTACCATGTGTTGCATGTTCAAATAGAAACACTGAATTATGAATGAAAAAAGTTGACAAAAACGAAAACTAAGGACATTTTTCACTATAATTTTAGTTAGTTTTAGTTAGTTTTGTAACCACACAATAACAGTTTCAGTTAGTTATCGTTTTTTTTAAAAACTCTAGTTTTTATTTTTATTTCAATTAACGAAAATGTTTTTTCAATTCTAGTTTTCGTTATTTCGTTAGTTTTCGTTAACTATAATAACCTTGGTTGGGAGTTAGTGTAACTAATTGTATGGTTTACTCAAACGACTTTCTACAGAGTAGTTTTGACTTGATTTATAGTGATCAACACTAGTTAGTCTCATGTTTTATAATGTTCTCTTGTGTGAGTGTTATTTGAAGATAACAATGATGGAAGCTAACAGCAGACCTATTGGCAATACTGCACATCCACAGAACTTCAGTGGTCAAATTAATCAAAAACTAATTTGCAACAGCTAATAATTTTTGTTCTAAGGGCTAAGGTTGTCTTTGAAGAGGCACTAGTTGCTGAAATCCAATATAGGAAAAAGGTACAATAAGCACAACTCAAAGCTCCCTGAAGTTTGACAAGCAATATTTTATCCCAACAAGCCCGACCTCACAAGAAGAATGACACCACTGGTCATTTTTACAAATACATAAAATGACTTGTGATTTCCTGACAGATAACCTCTTGTCTGAACAGTCTGAACAGTGTTTCAACTATTACCCAGAGGGCCGTCATCAGTCACTGTTGGTTAACCCCAACACAACAGCAGCATTACAGTGTCCTCATGCGCATCCGATGGAAATGATCAATCAATCCAGTGTAACAGTCTGCGTTTTAGCTTATGCTAAATGTGCTTTAACCAACATGGTATCAGGAATCCGTGAAATAGCCACGGATTCACTTAACTCAAAATCCGTGGAATAGCCACGGAATCACTCAAATTTCCGTGAAACTGACACGGATTTCGCTACAATGCAAGTTAATGACAGTCATATCCCGTGGCTATTCCAACATACAAAGTGATAATGTACATTCACTGAGTGAAGATTTAGAAAATAAAACATATATTTCTCGCTAGAAATGTGATCAAAATCCATTTTTATGCAGCAACTAAGTCAAAATATTGATGTTTTCACAAAAAATGAGAGAACTGTCCGCCATGTTTTTTTGGACCTAAAAAGTCACGTGACTTGGAACAAACCAATAGGAAAAAATATCCATGGATCCATATGACTGTCATTAACTTGCACTGTAGCGAAATCCGTGTCAGTTTCACGGAAATTTGAGTGATTCCGTGGCTATTCCACGGATTTTGAGTTAAGGGAATCCGTGGCTATTTCACAGATTTCTGTGAGACCAGGTTGGCTTTAACACACCCAATGCAAGCTTTACTTGAAGTCCATTGAAATCTATTTTATGCTAATAACTAAAGTGATTGTGGGCTACCTACACCCAAAGCTACCTGGCTGTGAGACCACTTACTCAAGTTGTCCTCCAATTCCTGAATATAAATCTTCATAAATATAATTAACCCCAAAAGAAAAAACACAAATTATGTTTATTATTTGAAGCCACTTTTTCACATCTCATTCAGTTGTATGATTACATCCAATCGGGTGCTCAAAACTGTGCCTGGATGGATCCCGTGTAGACACAACACAGATGAAGGACAGAAGCTGCCACTGTTGCTCAGCTCTAACATGCGGCTCAGCCAAATGTTGTTTTCTGAACCCTTACCACAGTGATGGTATGTTAGAAAATAATCATATGAACCATTTTTGTCAAAGCCACATGTCTTCATGAAGGCAAACCACTTTGGAAAGCAATGTGTGTCCGTTTTGAAGAATTGTTGCACTGTATTAAATCTTCCAACCATCAGTGATGAATGTGCTGAATACAAAAACACAAAACTATGACCCATATTATCCACAAAAGACTGTTGACCTGATTCCTTCATCTATATAATATACAATATTATTAATATTATTATATATATTATTATATCCCTCATCTATCTAATATATAATATTATTATTATTATATATTATTATATCCCTCATCTATCTATTGTATCCCTCATCTATATAATATATAATATTATTATATATTATCATATCCCTCATCTATCTAATATATAATATTAATATTGTTATATATTATTATATCCCTCATCTATCTGTTGTATCCCTCATCTATATAATATATAATATTTTATAAACCTTGGCTTTTTTTTTAGATGTATTCAACACAATTTTTAATATTTCAATATGATTTAGCGAAGTTAATGGATAAGTTCAAGGTTAAAATGAATGATTTATATATATATATAAAAGTAAAAAGTAATGTAGTTGAGGGTGGAGAAGGGGGTTAGTCAAAACAAGCATTTTTAAAATTCTCATAAAACTTTGTTTTATTAAAGTGAGTGAAAACTGCTATTATTGATTACACAAGTTGCCGTGTGTCAATCAGCTGTTCCCTACTGGGTTATATGGGCTGCAGCTGTGTTCAATTGTTGTTATGGGCTTACTTTTTCAGGACACACTCCCCAGGTGGTGCTGTTGGGCACTTCGACATAATTATGGATTTCATAATAACAAAATTAATTTCACTGCAAACACACTTTAGTGTAGGTCTTCCTGCTTCATTTATCCATATCTTACAGCACAGACCTTTTTGTCCTTTTTCTATTTTGGATGAGGGCTGCAGTCAGCTACAGTCTTTATCAGTCCCCCAATGCTGCAAATGACAGCATTTGATTACTTACAGCCCTGGAGATTGTGGTGATATTGATTTTCAGAATTACAATTTTTTTTTGCCTGTGGATGGTTTCCAGTCACAGTGGAGGGCAGAGAAAACAGCCACGAGGAGTGTGTGTCTTTGGCTGACAGCTGTCAATCACACGTCAGCAGCATGAGAGTGATCCTTTAGAGAGATGTTGCAGTGGATGAAGAGGAGAAGGCCTATTCCTCCCTTATCTCTCTTTCTCATTTACCTCCCCCTCTCTGTCTCCTTGTCTGAGCTCCTTTTCTCCACACTTTCTCCTCAGACTCACATGAATAACTCCTCTTATCAAGCTGACCCTCGACTTGAAGCACTCTTTCTCCCTTCCTGGGAATAAGATGTACTCATCCTTATTGTTTGCCATTTTCTAGATTTCTGTCCTCTTATCATTCCAACGGCATCAATTCATGTTTCCTACCTAAGGCAGAGAAAATGAATTCCACACAGGGCCTTGTGCAAACATACAGTGTAAACATGCTCACATGCATTTCCCTGTTTGCTGTCAGCCCTTCCACTTAGTAAAATAGACTAGTTTAGATCTGGGCTGGAGAGGATGATTAAAGCTGTGGGACTATTGCAGCTGATGGAGACACTGCAGCATACATGCAGACGTTACTTTTCCTAAATCAGCTGATGTTCAGTTAGAATCGCCTTTGATGCAGCACACTGTGTTGTCATCTGTCTGTCTGTTTGCTTGCTTGCTACCACAAAGCCTGTTTGGTTAATGGATCAGTATTTTGTCAGTGTAGCAGCTTATGCTGCAGTCTGGGGCAGAAATGCAGCTCATGTACAGATGAAATTCCATCAAGTCTGCTGTTGATGTGTATGCATCATAAAGTCATCACAGACAGTTAAACCTCCAATAGTTATTTTGTATTAATTTGATATTGAGGCCCCGTTTACACGAGGACGCTCGCGGGTAAAAACAACAAAATATTTTATCGGAAGTGCCTTTCGTTTAGACGGTGACGGCATTTTGGGGGCTTAAAACCGCAAAAATCTGAAACCACCTTCCAAAGTGGAAAAGTTAAATACGCTCCGCCGTAGCGTGTCCGTCTACACTGACAAGACACAAAACTCTGCTCAGATCTGCTCACGTCACGTATGTGTTTACGTCACATACATGCTCCAGTACAGGAAAATAAACAAACATGTGGGATTATTTCCATGCGTCGGACCTTCAAGCTGCTCTGGCAGCTCTAATAAACTTACAGGAGTCTTTCCACCAAATGTACAGGATATGTAGAGATAGTATTAGTGAACAGAGAAGGATCTGGAATTACCTCTATCACATTTTGGATGCAGCAATTCGTCGGAGGCGAGCCAGACGGCTGTGAACGAGACCTGGGAGATCTAGTGATGGTGGATAACTTTGTGGAAGGAGTAGCTGATGAAAATGTGTGGCGTGAAAACTTCTACATGCCCAAAGATGCTCTTATCGCTTTAAGTGATGCCGCCTGGCATGCATACAATCGAATTTCACACACTTTTGCGTCACCGTATGCAGCAGATTTCCTCCCGAAAATGCTCGTCTAAACGAAGAATAAAAAGTGAAGACGCGACGCCACTTTTGCGTCTTCTGTTCAGACCGTCCTCGTGTAAACGTAGCCTTAGGCTTTAGTTATAAATGATCTGAAGAAAGATCATGATATGTTCTGTAGTTTAACAACTTTAAAGCTGGAGTAGGCAGGATCCAGAAAATGGCAGAATTAGAAGTGAGACCTCCTCCTGCAGCTCTTCCCCTCCCCTCTCTGCTGAGAAACTTCGATGGACTGTTTTTAAAATGACGTCTGGGTCAAAAACATTCTCATTTTACCGCTAGTAGGCCGTGATTTAGTGATGCCTAGTTTGACAGTTTTCCTGCAGTTGACAAACAGTCAGTGACATATTTGACAGCTGCGTTTGAGACTACTGTGCTCTGATTGTTTTGTTTTTTTAGGAGGATTTTAACAAATGCAATTTGGAGCACAGATTATCTGCCTCATGTGTGACTGATTGACTGAGTTTGTTTAGTTGTAGTTAACAGGTAAGAGTATGACAGTTTCAGCAAAAATATATTTATATAAAAAGTAACCAACTGTAACTTAACACACACTCACTTATTCTTTCCAGATAGTTAATAATAATAATAATAATAATAATTAACTTAAGCATGATAATAGAGCAACATAATTCATATCAGAAATACCACAGTTAACTCTGGTGAAAGCACTGAAAATTATTTAGTCTATGTCCAAGACATAAATGAATTTTCACACTCAATGCTGTGAAAAGATGTGAATATTGAAGTGAAGATTGTGAATTTATTAATTTGAAGATGTATTAAAATATCAGGTATATAGCAGTTTAAAAATGCATCACAAATGATTTGACAAACACACAGAATCTGACCAACAGTCTCAGTCTCTCTGTGCAGGAAAGCTGCTTGATTAAGATAAGAGCAGCTCTGATTTAGGAAATCCCACTGCACCATTTGGGAACAAAACAGGAAATCACGAGACCTTACGCACAAATATTATAGTACCAGAATTAGAATCTCTTTTTGATACTTGTCATTAAACCCTCACAGGGCTGTCTTTCTAAGAAACTCTTGTCGTCTGTCAAGATTTTCTGCAACATTTCCTACAAGAAGGTCTGATGCTTTTCTGGAAATAAAAATTGCTTTGCTGGTGAAGTTGTCAAAGGTGAATCAAAAGATGTGGGAGGTACTTGTATACTGTGTGTTACAGAGTATACAAGGACCTCCCTGTCTCTCCCCACATCTCTCTTTCTGCGTACGTGTAAGCATTTATCAAATCAATTATGGCTGATGGAAGTTCCTCCTAACAGGTAGTGAGGTGTCTGGCACACAGGCCATTACTTAAACATTAGCTGCTCAGGGGGCAGAGAGCGGCTCCACCATGATGAAGTGTGCCTGCTGTGTGTCGAAAGGGTCAAGGGAAACTTCTGAGTCTAAAAATTGAAGCCAATGTGGAAGTGCATTCTTTCTAATGGCCAGCAGGGGGCGACTGCACTGGCTGCAAGAAGTCAGATTGTGTAGAGTTCTACAGGAGAAAATCAATAATTCCCACTTGATTTCTGTAAAAAAAAAAAAAAACATTTCCATGTCTTCTACAGCATAATCTTCATTTTGTGAAAATGTACAATAAAGAAGGGTATGACAGGAGGCCAGGGGCCATTAAGTAGAAAAAACAACAACAAAAAACATAATATATATTATTTAATTTATCTATCTGATCAGCACCCAATATACATTTAGAGTACAAAAGATTACCAACTGCTACCACTGCAGCCTGTGTGTAAGGACTCAGCTTTTCATTGTGAATTATACATGCACCTTGCTACCCAAGCTAGCTAGCTAGTGCTAACATTAGCTCATAACAGCTACATAGCATCCTCCTCCCTGCTTAAAAAACAAGATGGTGAAGGTAAAAAATGTCAAACTCAGGCTTCAAAATAGTAAACAAACCAATGGGTGACGTCACGGTAGCTACGTCAACTCTTTTCTATAGTTTATGGGTTGAACGTATCCCCATGAATGGTTTGTATGATATTTTTTCAAATCTTACAGTGATGTCATTGTTAAAAACGGAGATATGTTGTGAAACAGAACTACTTCATTTGATTTAGGCTAGAGCCCAACCAGTAAATTTGCCTGCCGTGGCAGGTGGCACAAACAATAATGATAATAAAAATAATAATAATACATTTAATTTATAAGTGCCTTTCTAACACTCAAGAACACTGTACAATAATTTGAACAAGACAAAACAGGGAATGAAAAGAAGACACAAGAAATAAAACAAGACAAAGAAAATCCGGTGTGGTTACAAAAAACAATTAAAAACACCCCAAAAAAACAAAAAAAAACTTGGTGCAATCAAACGAAGGAAGCTAATTGGAATAGATGAGTTTTGAGTCTGGATTTAAATAGTGGGAGAGAGTCGGTGTTACGGATGTCAGTGAGGTCCAGAGTTGGGGGGCGGATCGGTTCTGCAGAGAGGAGGATGGAGGAAGATCGGAGGGAGCGGGAGGAGGTGGTACTGTGGAGGAGATGGGACAGATAAGGAGGGGCGAGGTTGTGGATGGCCTTGAAGAAAAAAATATGAACAGTGAATGAGAAAAGAGTGTTCAGAGACTGGATAGTTAGAGAAAGAAATCCTCATTCTTTTAGAAGTCACATGCTTACCTGTACACACAAACACGACTAACATATTTCACCCTCAAATCTTTTACCTTCAAATTAAACTACTGAATTCAATCAAATCAATCAAATCAATCAAAATTAATTTATTTGTCCCCGAGGGGAAATTCAGTTAGTCTGGTAACTCTGTTAGAATGAGAAAGCCTGATGGCTGTAGGAGAGAAGGATCTTTTGAATCTGTCCGTCCTGCTGAGAGATAATCAAACTATATTCAGTTTTTCAAACAAATAAATTAATCCGACCAATTAAATGGAAATTACTTACTTTGCAAAAGAAGGAGGCAGATTAATAACAACATGTAAACAGAAAGCTCCCCGGGTGCAGTAATGTGCTGCCCACTGCTCCTTGCATGGTGTGTTCACTTGTGTGTAAAAAAAAATGGGTTAAATGCAGAGGTTGAATTTCCCCATTGTGGGATTGATAAAGTAATTAATCTTAATCTTAAAAGTGCAGTAAAGAATAGCAGGTCAGCTGGTCGATTATATGCGTTATACAGTAAGTTGATGCTATTTTGGACATCTCCTCTATATCTAAATGAACATTTGGTCACATAACTGAGATGTAAGAGCAACAGAGATGCTGCATAAAGAGGAAGAGCAAATAATGGAAATAATTCAACTGAAATTCTTCTGATGAAGAAGCTAATTTAACCTGATCTCTGAAAATGTGAACTGGTGCACTCACCACTTTTTTTTAGAGGTGTAACAGTAAAGCATGAATGTCATGAATAACTGTTCCCAGATGGTAATAAGTAGTAAAATTACTTTTTGAGTAATGAGCCCAGCATTAAATAGAGCTGGATGCAGTATTGCTGTTGCAAAATGTCTCCTGTAGTTGCACATTCCCCAATAAAACCCCCGATTTTATCTTTGACTCAGCTAAAAATGTAAAAACTATTTGGCTCTAAGTCTCAATTTAATGGCTCAGGCAGTAAAGCCATTGCAAAAAAAATGCAGTGGAGTTAATTGAATGTGTTTGCTCTTGCAGATTTCTTACAGTCAGCATAAATGCAGAGTTTAGGCTGCAACAGAATAGAAGAAGAGGATGGGACACCAAATGCTGTGCAGCTAGTGTGTCTATACTCCTGAGCACCAAGATACCGAGCAAAGATTGACAGACCGAAAGGGTCTTTAACAACTTGCTGGCATGTCAGAGGAAAGCAGGATCTTCTTCCCAATGTTCAACACCTGAGCATCATTTCTTACAACTATCTCATCCTGCCTGCCTGCTGCTACTCACTGAGATAAAAAGCACCTGTCAATCATAAACCATGTCCTATCATTAGTAAGACATTAGCATGAATTCTTTAACTAATGTATTCCTTGCCCTGGAGGAACATTTATGTATTTGGCTGAACATTTTACACGTGGAAATATTTTTAATCATTAGCCTGAGGATTGTGTCTAATGAATCATGCACTGACATTCAGCCGCTGCTCTGTTATTGCACTGTAAGGCATGTTTTCCCCTCTCCTACCATATTAAGCTTGTTACAACCAACTACGAAGCAGGTCGAACACATACACACACACTCACACACACATTCTTGTACTTCTATCATTGTGAGGGCCCTCATTGGACCAGTGAATTCCCTTGCAAGGTTATAATAGTTTTGGATTTTTCATTTGTTTTAGTTTTAGTTTTGGTTTACAAATTCAGTTTGTCTTAATGAGTTTTTAGAGTGAGTTTGCTAGTTTTTTTAAAAAATTTTTAAATGCTTTGGTTTTAGTTTAGTTTTTATTAGTGTTAGTTTTTTGTAATGGGGTATTTGTTGGGTGGGAGATTAAAAGAGGTCACAGTAAATTTTGCCTTTATTTCCTTTGTCTGATCCATCTTCATTATATATGAAAAAAGTTGACAAAGATGAAAATGAAAGTCCTTTTCACTATAATTTTAGTTAGTTTTGTAACCACACAATACAGTTTCAGTTAATTATCATTATCATGTAACCTTTAACCCTTAAAACAAAGTCTGACATCTCTAAAAAGCCTTTAAAGAAGTGAGAACCGGCCGAAATGTCCTCACTTTGCAAAAATGTCCTCACTTTGTTGGTTAAAAAACGTGTTCTGGTCCTCACTATGTAGGAAGTACAAGAACACACACACACACACACACGCTGAGCCAAAGTGGGGACTTCAGGGATGGAATTGGCTCTCTTTTTGGTTGGACCAAGTCTTCAGTGGTGGTGAGCAGCTCTCAGTCACCAGGAGAAATACCCTGTGCAGCTAATACAGCTGATCGAATGACTGAAAAAACTCTGCAGCATCACATCAGACAGTTTTGTGCCAGTTTAACCCTTTATCGGGCAAAGAACTATATTTTGTAACTCCAGGTAATATTTTGAGAAAAGTTGCAAATTTACTAGCTTAAAGTGGCAAATCTACAAGAAAAAAAGTTGCAGATTTAAGATATTTAAAGTGACAAATCTGTGCAAAAAAAAGTCGCAGATTTATGAGAAAAAAGTGGGAAAAAAGCAACTTTTTTCTCCCAGATTCACCACTTTAAATTTAATTAATCTGCACTTATTTTCTCGTAGATTTGCCACTTTAATCTCGTAAACTTTTTTCTCAAAATATTATTTTCATATGTTTTTTTTTTACACATTTTGGCAGTATATAATATCCTCCAATATTCTCTTAGGGTTGAAATTTAGAATTTGCAAGTATTTC